>NC_142180.1:17842500-18444166 GCF_026936395.1 Plectropomus leopardus
CTTTCCATTATATTGCTTCATGTGAAATGTTTTATGCTGCTGTGTTGGCCAGGAGTCCCTCATTAAATATATGTTGATCAATAGGAATATTCCTGGCAAAATAAAAGTTAAATAGTATAAATAAATAAATCACATATACACATTTACTTTTCTCTCCTGAACCCTCACCACCTTTCCAGGGGGCTCCTTTAATTCTCCCCTTCAACCTGTTTTTATTTTGTTTTGTATCTTTAACTTATGACACAAAGCACGACTGGCTTCAGGTTTCAACCTCACTTATACCTGAAATATTTGCCTAATAGAAAGATTATAGAAACACTGAACGGGAATGATCAAAGGTTGTTTTTTTTGTTTCCTCCCTTTAGTCAGAGTGGCAGGGAGAGGCCAGTGTGAGACGGGAGGTCCCTGCTCTGTCGGTACTGATTGAGGCTAACCTGCCTTGATAGCTGGGGATACAAACCTGTCCTTAGAGTGCATTAACACACATAAAGTCTATAGAGTGACGAAAAAAAACTTTGCAAAGTTACTGTTAGTTGTTAATCTGATAGAACAAATCAGTCTTTAACCATCTTAGAGTGGAGAGTGTTTACTTTGATATGCTAAAGAAAGGTGTGAAATTAACTGGTGCCTCAAAGTCAGAAAAAACTCCATTCATGAGGCTGGTTTCCAGGCTAAATAATTACCAACATGGCATGGAAGACAGACTGCGTCTGCTGCTATTACGCTCAAAATGCAGCGTTTTAATTGCTAATTACCTGACAATAGCTTTCCATTATTCATTGCAATTAGCTTTTCCTTGGTGGTCACCTTGTAATCCCATGCTTTGATGACCTTTTATTTCCATCAGCTCCAAGGATGTCGGCAGGTGTTGTCGGGCGCTCTGCTTTCATATGGTAATCGCTTAGCGCCCATTTACATGGGGAACCACGCTTTGCATCATTGCAAAACCTTGAGTGTGCGCAAAACCCCTTAAACACATAACGATCATCTAAAACAATGCCCTTCCCCTCATTGTCAAATGATTAATTAAGTTGTGTCATGTAATTGCCTCAGCACGCCGGCTGCTTTTGATATCAATGAAATCCCCAGGAATTGCTTTCCCCATTAAATTTCGTTAAGACGGTGTCTCTCCAACATCTGCACCGCGTCGAAGGCCTTTTGCGCATCTTGTCAGAAATAATAGGAGGGTTTTGGAAACATGATGCTGGTGCTGTTGATTCTGCCCTGTCACAAGGCTCAGGCTCTCTTCATTATGTGGCCCTTCACCGTTGGTAGTGTATGCAAAACATCCTCTGTATACACATGCTGTCTCTGAGACTGTGTGTGTGTGTGTGTGTGTGTTCAGTGTGGTGTCATAATTTATAACATGCTGCGACTTAATGAAGCCATAAGCCATAATGCATATTCACTAACGTGGTGGGCTGGGCTGGGACGGGCTGTAGTGATGAGTGCCCATCCACAACAAATTTACAGTGTGGCTGACAATGTGCACGGACACGTGCACGTGCACACACACATATAGACCTTATAAGTGCCAGAGGCTTTTTCATAGAGGACTTAACCCCACTTAGCTGACTACTAGCAAACTGAGTAATTCCTGTTGTTCTGTATGTTTCTTCATGTGATTTGTTTGAATAAGATTTATTACCCAGTAGTTTTTTTTATAAAATCCAGTTTTTATAATGAACAGATTCTTTAATCAAGCAAGCAGATCATTGTAAAAAATAATATTAAGATGTTCCGATGTCAAATAAATGATATTATTTTCTCTATCATTTGTTATAAAAATAATTTAAAAGAATCATTTGACATATCAGCAGACCTATTATATTGCACTGCAAATTAAAAAGCTTATATATATATATATATATATATATATATATATATATATATATATATATATATATATATATATATATATATATATATATATATAAGCTTTCTTAAAGAATATATGAGAGCTGTTGCAGATTGAATTCTAAATTTATGATGTTACTTTCTCCCAAAATTATGTCTAGTAACGCCTTTTTCACTGTCCTAAATTATATGTAATAACCTATGGTTAAATGATCAGGCAAACCATACTACCATAAAGCGCATGTGCTATTAAAGTGATTTTTAAAAATGAATGGCGTTTTATTCAGTGGACAGACAAAATTTCTGGATCGTTGTCTTGTTCGCTGTGATATCAATTACACAATATTTGCCTAAAATATTTGTTAAACTTCGTAATCATTAGTCACTAGTCATAACGAAATGGCTCAGTTACAAAATGCATTTGATTTGAATTTATAGAAAAAACTGATAAATAAAATTCACCATTTAAATATAGTTAAATCCCATTCAAATTATTACAGGTTTTTAAGCAAGGGTCTAGGCTTTAACTTTTGCAGTATTTCAAAATGAGTCATTGTTCATTTCATTTCATTTCAAAAGGAGTTTAGTAAAGCAGCTAAATTACAAATTAGGGTTGGGTGTTTCTTAAATTACAAGTATAAACTAAAATTGTATGTGTATATTCTCTGTGTCTCTAAAATCTATGAAATCCTTGTCTGGTATGTGTTAAATGAATGTGTGCAGTACACTGTTTCATCCGGAGTGTAAAAATGTAATCTGTTCTGCTAGGGCGGTCCCTTCTCCTCCAATAGCTCCATTTGTTGGTCCCGGCGCTCTATACTGACAGATGATAGCTTGAAGTCGTCTCCTTAGTTTGCCGGCTCTATGTGTCACTTTCAAGTCCCATTAGCCACTGGGACATACTGGAACACCCTCTCACACACACACACGCACACATACACACACACTTTCACAACTGCTTTCAGTGCCTCCAAACTATAACACTCCAAATTTGTTATTTCCCTTCCACATTCCCTTCTCCTTTTTACTCTGTAGGTGCTCACAGTTGTTTGCTGTGAAAGATTTTTTGTTTTGATTCATTGTTAGTGTGTTTCATTGAGCGCCGTGTCAGAAACACTTATCTCTTTCTCTCCCACTCTTCCACTCTTTCTTTCAGGTTCGAAGCACGGTCAACAGGATCAAGGAGAGGAGAAAAGCGCTTAATTTTTCAGTATGTAATCCTCTATTTTCCTGTTAAGAAGTGTGTGTAAGCATATGTCGTGGTGTGTATGTGTGTGTGTCTCTGATAACACACTGATACAACAGACTAAATTTTCCTTGCCAATAAAAGCCGGTCACAAAGCAACACCGTACATTTGCTAGCCTCTCACTAGTCGACAGTCCGTGTTAGATGCCCTTATACATCAAACATAGAGTCCCCGTAATGGCTCTCCCCCTTCCTCACTCTGCCTTTAGCAGCACCTTCATCCCAGCAATGTCAAGCTCCACGGTGGGTTACAAGTTTCTAATCCAGGACAAGCCGTCCCCTGACATTAAAGTGTCAGCCCAGTATTTATACCCTGTTGGACGCTGCTGTTTGGCTGAGGTGGTGAGTTGCTGTGTGTGCGTGTGCAGGTGTGTGTGTGTGCATTGGAAGATCATACTGTAGCCTACGCAAAGCACTTTAAAAGTACTTAATAGTCTCCAGCACACACACATAACAAGCACATAACACACACATATACAGACAATTATAGACCCTAGCACCTTGACAAACACCCACTCTCATCATCCTGCACTCCTTTGTCCCCACTATTACACACACACATACACACACACACACACACACACACACACACACACAAAATGTGTCTTGTCCCTTTTGAGTGATCACATTAACTCTGAGCTCTTTGGCCAGTAACACTTTGTCCTGCCCCTCCCATTGCACCCTGACCCGCACATATGTACCCCCTAATATTCCACACCCTCACACACTTCAGGTCATTGGAGAAGGAATGAAACTATTTCCGACAGCAGATTGATTTTTAAAATATCAGGGTGCCCCTACTTGCTTTTGACCCCCCACCTCAGACTGTAAGGATGGGAAGAAATGAAATAAATAAATAGATAAATTAAAGTGTGTGTGTGTCTGTGTGTTAGGCGAGTCAGTGGAGGGGGTCCCCCTGGGGCCCCTTGCTACCAGGTGCAGTCTGATATATTGGCTGCTCGTGTTATCAGTGAGGCCCCCCCATCTACCGTCATTTTTACTGCTTCCTCTCCCCTCTGGTGGTGGCAATTTTCCAATCTTGCCGGGTTCCGCCACCAGAATGCGTTTTTTAGCCATCACTGCCGCCTGACGGTTTTTAGCTAATGCTATTTTGTGCCATAAATCCTGCTTGAAATACTGTATCTACCTGTCCTTTGGTTAGATAGGAGACATTTGGCTCTAGATGACCGCACATGCCCCTATATATCCCCTTGTTGTAAAACATAGGATTGGGTATCGCGTCTTGCCGGCTGAGGGATAAAGAGGCTTTGGCGGTGTTACTGCATATGGGGTCATTTGAAGACGAATGGCACTTGTCGGAGATAGAGGGGTTTATGTGTTGTATTATTTGCAAAGATTGAAGGGTTAACCTAGTGGGATAAGTCCTTGCAACTGCAGTTTAAGGCTTTAAAGTGGTTATTTAAATTAAAACAGATCTTTGAAACTTTAATTTTCCTTTTTATTCATTGATCACCAACATTACAAGTAGTCAATACAAAGCTGAAATAATCTGATCTGTTAGCAAATCCAGCATTTGTAGGATGATCATGTATGATACAGATTCCATAAGGAAGGTCAAGCACCAGGCTAATACGTGTTTTTGAAACCTGAGCAAATTGTCTTGATTTATTTCCAAAACACGGTAGGAAATTACAAGTGATGAGTTACAAGAAAATTACTTGAAATCTACCAAAAAAGGTTAAAATGTAAAAAAACAAAACAAAACCAAACAAAAAAGATAAATAAATATGTAGATAAAATAGTTAATAATAATAATGTTAGTTTTCTGTACATTTTGACCTAGTTTTGCTATGATTATCTTCTTTACCTAATGTCTTGCAGTATGTGGGACATCTCTTGCCAAATTGCTCATTGCCTTTTTAGCCATATTTTGAAAGGAATCAAACCAATTTGCTCAAGTTTTTACGTTTAAATGCACGTGAAAGGCGTATTAGATGCAAAACTGATGTTGTTCCAGGTTTCAAAGGGTTAAATCATTAAGTAATTTACTGCTTCTAAACAGTGCACATGCCATCGGATAAAATGTGTTGTGTATAACCCATTACAAAACATGAAAATCATTTAAATATTGTAGCAACAATTTCACTGTATATTACTATTGGTACAGTGACATGACACACCTCTGACCTTAATGACCTCTCGTATAAATTCTACCAAACCTAATCACACACTCTCCCCTCTTAAATTCCACACTTCTGTCAACCTCTTTAGCCCTCTTCCTCATGTTAGCCCTCTACATGGGCGCAGGTCACATACACAGCCTTTTTAGCCTCAGGGGGTGGGGTTTTATACTTGTTATACTGCGCACACACACACACACACACACACACACACACACACACACACACACACACACACACACACACACACACACACACACACATTGACCAGCGTAGACAGCCTGTTTGATACCAAGTATCTCCTGACCCACCCTGACCTCCCTCTTGTACACACACAGCCAGATTGCTTTGTGAAATAAAGCTGTCAGTTGCAGGACCCAAATAAAAAACAACCCCACCCCTCAATACTCCACGCCCCTGACACCACTGAAATATAGATATAAATTGGAAGCAGATTAGTTTTTTTGATCTTAATTCAAGTTTTGACAACGTATAGGAAGCAAGGAGTTGGTTGGGATCACTCTTGGTGCTAGAAAAAAAAGAAGTGGAATTGGTACTACAATCCGGTACCACAAAAACAACCCTGGAATATCTGCATGTTGGTGGTGTCGTCCAAAAAAAGACTTTAAATCACTTATTCCGGTTGCTGCGACCCCTGGTTGGAGTGACTTAGAATTAACTGTAGCAGTTCATGAATGTTTCTCCTTCCACTTGCGAGTGTTTGTGTCATATTCATTGAAGATGGACATCAACAACACACAAAAACAGCCAGCAAGTCAAGCCCTGAGTGTTGAAGCATTCCTGCCTGATAGACGTACAGTGTGAAATATAAGAGGGCCTGGAGCCTGTTGAAGCCCCTCCGTCTGTTTGAGAGCTGTGCAAACAAATGGGTTTTCTGTGATTGCCGTTTATTTTGGTCTGGCTGGAAGATGCATGTGTGAAACAAGGAGGTCTTGGAGTTTAATTCACAGAGCAGCTGCTCAGGTTTGGTTCTGGAATTGTGGGGAGGACAATACAGTAGTCTACAAGAGCCCAATACATATATTTATGTTCTTTTATTCATTTTGACGACTTAATAGGATACCATTTGTAATCAGAGAAAAACCTCTCTTCAGTACACAATATATATATGTTCTTATTCAGTGCACAATGATGACTAAACTGGGATTTTTTTTGGACAAATTGTTCTTAATGGAACCACGATTTGAATTTTTTCAACTAAGGAATGGATGAACTTGATGTCTTTGTTCTAATTAACCCTATAGTGCTTTTCTGCAGCTGACACTGCCTTCTCATTTCTTACAGAACTGCGCCAGTTCCCGTCCATCCAGCTCAGTCACCAGCTCTCGTCCTGTCAGTTTCCCACTTGGAGCTACACCGAGCCAGGAAGAAGAGGTCACCCCTGCTTACACTTGCAGCAACACCTCCAGCCCGGGAAAGGAGGAGGACAGGACCAGAGGTGAGTTAAGACCAACAGCAGAACAGGCTATCGGACCTGTGTCGGCAAGATTGTCTTTTTGGGCCTTTGTTGAGTCAATGACATCATCATTAATGTTAGAACTTAGATCTCAGGCATGAAATGCTAATCATAGTTCTATGCAACATTAAACAGAACCAGTATTTGCTGAAATCAGATTCACCATCCTGTCTGCATCACTTTTACATACACAAAATACTCAGTTTTTTGCCCTTATTAATGTGTAACTAATATTCCTGTTTACATGCAGCCATGCATACTCTGATAACCGTGCCCTACCATGTCGATATCACTTCAAAAAAAAAAAAGTGCTACAGCTGGAGCCACTTTTGCCATTTTGCTCGACTTGTTTGACCACATGATAGAAGTGTAATATGGAAAATAAGAGGCACTCAATCTTTTTGTCTTTCATTCCTTCAGCCACCTTCTTGAAAAGAGTCATATTCAGTCTATTATGACATTTGTTGGCACAAATGCTGGGCAGGGTCATTGTTCTTCACATATTAAATTGTAGCATAAAAAGAATATTTAATGGAAACTTTAGATTATGCAAGTAAATTATGTCACACCGCATCCTCTCCTGTTTTGTGTGTGTGTTTTGAGTGTATGCTGTATAAGGCTAATAGTAATAGAGTTGTAGTATCAAAAATGAAAGTAACAGGGCACCGAGTAGCTCACCTGGTCGAGCAGGCGCCCTGTGTACAAAGGCTATGACCTTGCTGCACTGGCCATGGGTTAGATTCCAACCTGTGGCCCTTTGCTGCATGTGGCCCTTTGCTGCCCCTGTCTCTCCCCCTTTCCCTCGATAAGCTGTCCTGTCAAATAAAGGTAAATCCCAAAAATAATCACAATTTAATTCCATAGTCTCAAGTTTCTGGCTACTCCTTAATTCATATGAGTTATGTGCCAAAAAATGCAGAACCCCAGAAACTTAAATAAAAAAGAAAGAAAAAATGGGTGCCATTTTGGATTGATGTATCCAGCATTTACAATACATCCATGCTTCGGTCCTAACTGTGCTAAATAGAATTTAAAATAGCTGCCACTGGAATAAAGCAATAACTACTTTTAGACTTCTAACTTTCGAATTCAGTTGCAGTTGGGTTTTTGGTGATTTAACTCCATTATGACTATCTCTAAGTCACGTTTCCCACAGTTTTCGTGGTTGATCAGAGGATTTGCACCAGCTTTCTTTGGAACTGAACATAATAGCAAGACACAAGTTTGCTTGCTAATTTGATTACTCTGCTGGCCTTGCTTCTCAAAAAGCACAACCAATCCACCGTCACTTAAAAAGAACAAGGAAGGCCAACCAGCATACGCTATTTTTTTAAATAAGAATCAAAAGATGAAATCTGAATGTATAAGAATAACTGGAATATTTTGTGGGTTGTGTACCTTTTTTTCTTAACGTACGCTCTCTTTTGAAGAGGGGCAGCACCTGTAACCTTGTTTTTTTGAAATTTTCAGTTCAAAAGTGTTAATTTTGCCTTTGAAGGATTTTTCATTTTTACTGTACAGTTTAGTGCCTCCAATGCAGCCGAGCCTTTTCACAGATTAATTCAATGGAATTAACAAGTGTAGACAGTTCTGTGTGTGTGTATGTGTGTGTGTGTGTGTGTCTGTGTCTGTGTCTGTGTGTGTGCACAGTATGTGGGTGGCAGACTAGGAAGGCTTCACCCCATTTATCCAAACATCTATTGCATGATTCCCACTTGATGACTTGAGTTACAATGGCAACCACCTCTCACATTTTTCGAGGTAATATCTTTTCCTTAAGACCTGTTTTTTGTTTCTTTCTTGTTGTCCAAAAAAAGTTTATTATTCTCCATCAGTTACAGTTTAGCAAGGGCTGGGCAATATGGAGAAGATCAAATATCACAATATATTTGACCAAATACCTCAATATTCAATTGCGATAATAGTGTAGGATTTACTATTGGTGCTTTCACAAAATATTTACACAGTGAGATTTCTTTTTTTATTTATAATCATCAGTAATGTGAATATAATGACTAAGTGGGTAAAGGCAAATAATAGAATAGGTAGAACAGAGTAGTAAGTTTCAAGGCTATACCACTTTACTGTAATGCAGCCTTTAAAACCAAGGGGAAAAAACACTCACAATATCAAAAATACAATAAGACCAGAATGGTACATTTTTGGTTGAAACTCTTTTGGATCTGTGTTGGTTTCATTTTTGTGAAGGTTTTATTTAGTTTGTGGTTTTGCCAGTTGTATTGGAAATTATAGAGAGGTGTTGTATTTAGTCTACCTTCATTGATGGTCAAAATATTGGAACCACTACAGCCTTTATACTGATCATAAAGTTGAATTTAGTTTCAGCTGTGTACATATCTATATTCCCCACTGTTTCCCCACTGGCATATCTGCAAGGCATTACTGCAAGCACTCTGAAACAGAGAGTAGCGACTGGCTTGTTGAGTGAAATCAGACATCAGAAAATCTCCTGTTAAACTTTAACACTAACCAGACACCCTGCCTTCAATCTGGCTGCCTGACCCGTGCTGCACTCAGCAGAGTTAAGAGTCATTTGGTTGTGGAAAAAATTGGAGACACCAGTTTCAAAGCAGGGAAAGTAAGAGGGAGAGGTCGATCCCTGGTTTCATTTTGTAATTTAAAGCTGGTTTTAGTGTCTCTTGCTCTGTTGCCCTGGTTGATGCAGCATTTGCAACATTAAATACTTTTGATTTTTTATTTATTTATTTGCAAAAGTAGTCAAAACTAAGAAACAAAAACTTCAATAAGGGAAAAAAATAAGCAGAGGTTTTTAGGGATGGGAATCCCCAGAGGCCCCCTGATACAACATTATCATGATACAGTGGGTCACAATAGAATATTTGCGCGATTTTTAATGTTTTGCAATATTCTGAGTATTGCGATAACATATATTGCAATATATTGTGATTTAGAACTTTTTCTCAGCTGCAAATTAAGGAAAAAACTTTGTCAGCATCTGTTTTTAACTAATAAGATAATTTTTTTGTCTCTTGATAGCAATTAAATCATTTTTATTGCAGCAACATGTATGTTCTGGACTGAAAAAGCCATTGATTTCATTATTTTATTAGACTGCCAAAAGTTTCATTTGTATTGGTAATATTAATCATTTACACAATAAAAAAAATCAATACTTGGCATCTGTGTATCAATACAATATTGGCATGCAAAATACTGTGCTGTATCGATTTTTTCCCCACCCCCAGAAGTTTTTGAAAATATGCCAAAAATTATGTAAAAGACAACTAAAACAGTATATTATACACAATAACAGAAATAACTGAGTAGACATGATCCCTTATTTAGTTTCTTTATTTATTGTTAATGAGACTGAACAATTAAATCAAAACACATCATCGCCATCTGTTAAATACCATGTTAGTCGTGGTTTGTGACGTACAGTAATGATATTCACATTTGAACACTGCATGTGCTCTGTGTTATCGCTCCTTGTTGCCGCTGTGTGCACCTCTCACACTGTGATTTACAGCGTTTCCTTTGCAGGTGATTTGCATGGTCCTCAGCACTATTACTGTCTCTTTCATTCACTCAGCGCGCAGTAGTTAAATCAGCCCCTACGTCACACTTACATGACTGAACCTCCAGTGCGACCTGACAAATCAAACTTGGCAGCAGGAGTCATGTTTTTGATGTAACACAATTGCAGAAATAATTGATTGTCAGTTGATATTATTCAGTCCATTTGCTACCCCTACAATCTGCTTCTGACTCAATGCTACAACATGCAAATGCGATCGGCTCTGTGTGATTGAGTGCTGGGACTTTCTTGGCGGCCAAGCGCTCATACACTACTAATGCTTCTGTATGTTGCTATTCAACAGGGCACACACAGGCAAACATGCACTCTCAGTTCACTGTGACTAATCATCATGACAAACCCAACTCACTTGATTATAATCTAGTACTACATGAGAGGTGATTGAATATTTGTTTTCATACCGGGCTATTTTTCACAAGTCTGTGGTGCTGTGAAGAGTTGATTCTATTTAAATGAAATCAGCCATAAACATTGTCATGCGGAATGGCTACAATATGAAAATTCACTTTGGCAAGCAGTGTAACAAATTAAATGTTTGCTGCATCTGCCATTTTCAATAAAACACCATTTATATATTTTTTAAATAAAAAATAAATAAAAAAGGAGAAAAAGTTAGAAAATCTAGCCAAACCATGCTAGTCTAGAATGAATATTTTGGAAATTGGTAGCTTTACATTTATAATGCCTTTATTTGAACTCCGTGCTACACCTGTGGTACGATATGCCTTCTCATCATAAAGCACAAACAACAAACAGATGGGCCCTATTTTTCCTAACAATAGCCACACCATTTCCTAAGTGATAGTGGTAGCTTGCATGTACAAGGTCAACCCCTTCTTATGCCTTTTCCATCTTTCTGTTTACTCAAGTTGGTTGGCACAAATGTCCAAGGCAGACAGTGGATTATGTTGAGGGTACATGGTGAAAAATATGAACAAAGTAAAGCACATTTTTGCTGTGAGCACAAGAGAAGGACAAGTGCATAATGAAGGAATAGGGGGTGAAGTGTGTGGGGGGATTTGGATTGAAAGGGGAAGGGTTGTGTGGGTGTTTGTGTATGTGTATGAGTGTTGCATTCTTGATGAGATGGCCCCACACAATGGCTGAGTTGAAGGTTGTGAGCCCTTTAAAGCAGGAATAATATGCCGGATCACTAATGTTACCTCACATCATGTTCTTGCTTTGTTAAAGCCTCCTTCTCAACGAACAAAGATGGCCAAGCAGTTACCTTTCTTTTATGGTTCATGTTTTGGACTGAAAAGGTCATTTAGTTTTTCTGTGGGCGCCTCTTTTTTTTCTTCAAACAGTGTTGGACTGGACTGCCGGTATTGATTTACTTCCAGTCCAGTAGGGGTATGTCACACTGTTTCATGACCAATTTGTGTCAGTGTTTGATGGTGTAATTGACATGGCACTTTTATTTAATAGAGATGGGATGATTTTATCCTGGATTGTGAAAAACATTCAAAATAAGTTGATCTTGGTGAATGTATATTATAGTGATAGTACTGTATCCAGCAGCACCCAAAGAAGTTGTTGGGCAACCAATAAAAGGCACTCTGCACAGACTCAAAAATGTAAGACTTTAGTCAAGCATTGGCATATTTCACATTGAAATAATAAATTCAAATAGTGTGGAAAAAATAAAAGTTAAATTACTATTTAATGCCTGAATTATTATAATTCAAATATATAGGGCTGGAAATATATGTCCCGGCTTTTATTGTGGTAGTCTATGACTAAAGTGATGTCATATCCACCTCAAGAAAAATAAAGGCAAAGTGAGAAAACGGGCAATGGCCAACAGTTTGAGGACACTTACCTTTAGCTGTTTCCTTCTCACTAAAAAGGGTGTTCACTAAAATAAGATGTGTACACTGTCTATGATGCAATAAAAATATTTGTTTCTTTTAAAAAATGTGAAGTAATACCAGCATGATTGAGTGCCATTTTAGGAGTTGTAAGTAAATTCGGATGATCATTGGAATAATTATTTTGGCCTGGATAATTTCGATAATTTTAAAGAAGTGACACGATGACATGCAGCAAAGGACAGTCAGGGCATATCCTCTGTGCATGGGGTGCCCATGGGATGAGCTACCAGGCGCCTCGTGAAATGAAATGTTGATATTGTTCCATGCCGACTACTCCCTGATATTATTTTCTAATGGCATAATTTTTATAGATGTGAGGGTCACAATCATGTTAGATTTTTTAGTCAGGTAATATGTGGTTTATGTCTGCATAATCTGTTGACAGGTGATTTTAATTAAGAAAAGATACATCATGTGCATTTGTCACAAGTTCATCTTAGCAAACCTGATTTTTTGTGTCATTTCCAGTTTTCATAACCCAACTTGTAGGAACCATATGCCTGCACATTGCTGACATCTGACACCCCTTCCCCTTCCTCTCTTCCTAACATGTGTTCCTCAGCATCCCGCGCAATTAGGGGCCTTGTAGATAAAGTAGTGTGTCGGTCTATTGCATGCATCTTCTGCAGATTACACACAGATCCTTTGCTGACACCACCATGGGGTTGACTCCCCGTTGCCTCCCTCCACCCACACACCATCACATGTCATACATGTTTAGTCAAGTTCATTGACATGCAGCAGGATCGGCTGCTCAAAAAATACAAAAAATGAAGAAATATCCCCTTGTGTAATGACAGCATGTTTGCAGCAATTTAATGAGTGCTCGCTGTTGAAACAGTTTCTTCAATTGCAAGTCCACTTCTGTAGTGTGCGCCATGAATAGAGCTGTGAAATCCTGACAAAGTCAAATGTCACATATTTTTTTCAATACATAATCTGAATGTGTATATATATATATATATATATATATATATATATATATATATATATATATATACACACATACATATATACATATATATATACATACATATACACATATATATATATATATATATATATAGAGAGAGAGAGAGAGAGAGATGGATAGATGGATAGATATAAAGGACAGTCATCATCTTTTTGGGATAAACCTTATGTCAATAATTACGTACGAGAAAACTTCTATGCCACCTTTACCCTCAAGAACATAAAAGCTGCAGTGACTACTGCCTCATTTGATTCTTTTCTGTGTGCTTTTTGCTCCTTTGGATGTCCAGGTCTAAATCTGATAATGTGGCATAAACTCAAGTGTGTCATTCAAGTGTACTTAATGCATGGATGTTTGACTGTATTTGGATATCTTGCCCAGAGTGTTAAGTGATAATATCCTTGTACTGCATGGATCCTTGTACTATTTACTCAAGGGGTGTAACAATACACAGAAGTCACGGTTTGGTTTAGGGGCCACGTTTTGTTCCAAGATCGGTACCTTGAAAAAACACAAATGCATAAAGACATTTTTATTTTTTTATTTATTTTGAACAGACAGTAGTGCCTGTGCCTAAGGCAGACACAATCCTTTCCCTGGGGACGAAAGCAGTATTTTCATGGTAAAAACTATTTTCTTGATAAAGATAAGGAACATTTTAAACAGATCTCTTAATCTGCATTACGCTGTATGAACACTGAGCAAATAATTTCCCAAAAGGCAACAGGTCGCAAAATACTATGAAACTAAAAAAGCATCCCTTATCCTACGAAATTTAAAATATAAAATAAATAGAATACTAAATAATAATGATAATAGTAATAATAACATTGCTTCAGGATTGCTTTTGAATCTAAAGGCTGCTTGAAAACAGCACCGATAAGGAGGTAGGCTCTGGTTTGTTTTTTTCCTGATCTCAGTGATCGCCACATCTGTTGAATGTGCGTAAGCATGTTGAGCATGATTCCATTCACAGGCCATAGTGTGACTGACTCACACGCCAGTCAGCTTGTTGTTGCTAACAGCACACAGCAAAACATTTGCAGGCAGAACTTGTGCTTGTGAACTTTGGTTCCACATTATGTGCATCGATATACATACCATATATTGTACATGCGGCTGTGTGTACTAAACTGTGATCCCTGTACTGTGACCCCCGTTCCATGACCCCCGTATTGTTATGATTCGGCAAAAATAAGCAAACCATCACAGCCTATATGTGCACGTAATGTACGTGCCATTTTTAATAACAATACTTTTAACCCTTAAGAGAAATTTGTATAACATTATGTAGCACTATTCTACAGTAAAGTCTCGTAGGACCAGAAAAAATGAGTATAAACAAGGGATGATAACAACCAATTGATCGATTAATCGCTCATAAACAATTTAATCAAACGTGAAATTTAATCAGTTCAGCAATAGGCTGTGAAATGCTGTCACAATATATGCAATATGTTGCTGTGAGCTTTGACTGAGGATAAAAAGAATTTGGTATTGTTTGATATTCAGTCAAAGTTTTTATGTTTTTTTTTTTAATGGTAATTAATCTATAATTAATTTTTACTGATTAATCAATCAAGTAAAATGCTTACATTTGCAACCCTAGTATACACACATTAAATCAAGTGTATGTGTGGTCTGAGGGCTGTTTTAATACAGCAACAGGTTATAATAGGCTGTTGGTATTTGGAGATACCAAACATGTTTTAGGAAGAGTAAGAAGAAGAATTTGTTGCTGTGGGAATTCACATCACATTGATAATTACTACAGCAAAACCACAGACACTAGAGGTGAGGTGTTCCTGTGTGTCTGTGTGACAGAGAGGTATTTGGCCTCTGAACGGCAGCTCGTGTTCAATGTCTCACTGATGAAAAGTGATGTGTACTAATTCTACATCTGCTCAAACCAAACAGGACTCGAAAGTTCAGCCAAGTCCCAAAAAAATCACTTCCTCACAACTTATCTTCCGCTGCCCTTTCTCTGTGCACAAATTAAATTTGATGGTTTTCCCTGCATCCTTTTTACATGTTGAAGTGATGGGCAAATAAGTGGATATGACTTTGGGGTTTTGTGTGTGTGTACATATGTATTTGAGTGTGGATTGAGATTTGGCTGTTTAGAGGATATGCGGCCCTGGAAAGGGCTCTTGTCATGTGGGCTGAAGCTTTGAGGATTTGATTGTAGCCTCAGTGTAAATACCCAAACAAACAGGCAACAGTCAAAATGTGCTATGGGTTTGCCATGTATTTACATTCCTCTTCCTCTCTCCCGCTTGGTTTCTCTCTTCGTCTTGCGTCTGATTTGTTAATTTGTATTTACTCGCTAGCTTTCCTGTCTTTCCTCTTTTGCTCCCTCTCTTCCTCTGACACACATTCCTTCCATTCTCTTTTTTCTCTCAGTATCTGAGTGATATTTGTAATATTTGTGGTTCCAAGTGTCATGACTAAATTAAGAGAATGACTTTGCGGCAGGAATTAAGATTTAAATTGTCAGTCAAAGCACTTGTCCACCATTTCTCACAGTTGTGTGAAAAATTTAAAGAAGATTCTTTGATCATTTGAAACACTCAAACGACTGCATTTTCTGCACTCATGCTACATTCTGGCATTTCATATTCATCACATCCAATGAAACAAATCCAAAGATGAAATATTGAGCCCATTTGGTTGTTCTTAAGTGGCTTTAAGCGCAACTGTTTATGCATATTCACCCAACCGCTACAAAGCGTAGCAGGCTTCTCGAATTTGTTTTCCGCAGCTGTTCTGCATAACAACGCCACGCTATCACGCACAGGCGAAAGTCTGGTGAAGGGAATCTATTCATAATTCAAAGAAACAACACGGCACAAGCTATGGCGTTGTCAGATATAACAAATTGAGGAGGAAAAGAGTTGAATTTGTATCTGCTTACAGAGGTTGACTGCATTATACATACTGCAGGTGCCGCTGAGTTCGTGGTAATAGGATATATGATGGATGGCCAGGCCGCATGGGCTCCCATTCCTCTGGGTTATTCATCTATTTATCTGCTTATTTATTTATTCCTTCACCCAGAGAGACCCTCACAAACTAAAGATTTGCCTAAGGTGCAATAGTGCTTAAAAGAGGCCGAGCACTGGCCAGTATGGAAATGGGGCTAAGTAGTCCGAGGTCTGGAAGTCCTCTGTTGAGCATGTGTCAGGTGTACTCATGTCTGTGCTGATGTTTATTGGCGGTGTTGGTGGTTTATGGGGGGGGCTGAAGTTTGCTGAATCTCAATAGTTGTTCTTTCAACAAAACCATGACACATTTTCTCCGTAGGAGCTTCTTAGAAACCACAAATGAAACTTGTATTTCACAGAAATACAGTAGAACATGCATGTAAACTTGTCCAGACATATCTCAACATGTTAGAGCCAAGTTTGTCTCTTGAATTGTTATTAGTACTGCACAGTGGGTTTGTAGAGAGTGTGCAGAGAAGACACCCCTATCTTGAGCAGCTTGTACCCCTATCACTTGATCAACTTCAACAAATGTTTTAAATTGGGCAATCGAGTGGTCACAGGTTCAAGTCCCCATCCGGACCAAGTATGTAGTGTGGACTTGTAGCTGGAGAGGTGCCCTTGAGCAGGGCATCAAACCCCCAAATGTCCATCAACAGCCCCCATTTAATACATGTATAGGCCTGTTTATATCCCTCTGGGATTAATAAAATATATAGAATAAAATGAAATAAATAAATAAATAAAGCTAAAAAGATGTCCGGAAAATGGCGATGCGAAAAAAAGGCATTCCTGCACAGCGGAAAGATGCAAAGCAACCAAACATGTATTATAAAAAAAACAAGATACCGGACGCCAAGATGGAGCATATTGGTAGATGGACTTCCACTTGTAGGTATAGAACTTTTCTTGTCGTTTGTCCACTCAAAGCTCTTGCACACTCCTTGTCACATTCAACCATTCACATATACACATTTATACACTGGTGGCCAAGGCTACTATACAAGGTGCCAACAACTACTCACTTTTTAAACATTCAAACAAACTGCCATCAGGAGCAATTTGGGGTTGAGTATCTTGCCCAAGGATACTTTGATATGCAGACTAGAGAAGCCGGGGATCAAACCACTGAACTTCTGATTAGTGGGTGACACGTTTTGCCTCCTGAGCCACAGCCACCTATTAAGCCTAATAGAATTGAATGGAATGGAATCGCCTGATGCATTTCACAAAAAAAGTTTCTAGCTTCCAGATTTACTTTCCTGGTGTGCGGCTCTCTGAAAATGCGCAGTAGTGTTTCTCCCTCTCGCTCACAGATGTCACAGATTCCAAAATTGTATTTTACAAATAGAAAACTTCAATGGATTGGAAAACCAGAAAAAAAAAGAGTTTAAATTGACCTCGTTTGCAGTTTAAGCTGGCTTGTCGACAGTTTATATGTATTTATTTTTTACACTGGTGGCCTGAAAAATCTTGGAAGCAAGGGTAAGCAGCGTTCCTGTGGGCCTAAAAGTAACAGAATGGATGTAAGCTACATCTAAGCTCTTTACCAAAAAGAATATATTCACATTTAACCCCTTTGTAATCACCATCATTTTATTTAGGAACTGTAACTTAATTTCTTTTTTTCTAATTAACTGTAACACATAACAATTACGTTATGTGTTACACACACACATGTTTATTTTCTTAATTTATACATAACTCAGTCAAATAAAAATTGTTACCCCCACTGCCTGCTGGTGCAGGACTGAATCCCACAACTATCCCACTGTCTAAATAAACTAAAGAACATTTCCAAAGTTGGAAATATTAAATATCCACTTGTGAAATTCAAGACCAGATAGCTGTGAAACTGAAATCAAGCAGTCAGCAACACAACATGAAACCAAACCCACAGGGACAGGGATCCTTTGATCACATACAACCATCAGCTGCCTTACATGTTTAACCCTGTCAGTGCTCCTTTACCAGGGATGTCACACAAGGACCTACATGTGCCCTAGAGCAGGTCACCTCTCCTGGGCTGTCTCACAGTTTACCCCCAATTTAATCATGCCGTTCTCCAGCATAGAGGGACACTACACTATCTTAGTAAATATGCATTATGTAAAGCTGCATTGCGCAATATTTTTATATAAAAATACATCAGCAAGTATCAAGTATTGTCCAGCCATCCTTGTGTGTTTATTTTGCTTTTTCATACACACACACACACCAATTTTTCTGCAAATGTCTTAATGCAGTACTAAAGCATTCCCCACTACTACCGTCGTGCAGCTGCCAACAGCATCTCTAAACCAATATCAGCACCTCCACCTCCTCCCCCCAGAACATTTTTCTATCGTCCTCATCTCAACAGCCCATGGCAACGACATAGCCGGCAGCTTATGACGGAACAAAGTGGGGAAGAGGGAGGGAGGAATGGGGTAAGGGGGGCGTCAGGCCGTAGATCAGGGCAGGGAGGATGGCGGCGCGACCAGGGGGTGACAGGGGAATAACATCCCTTTCTCCTCAATCGACAGGGACCATAACTCCTGCCTCTCCAGGGACAGATTGAGAAAGGCAATAGCCCAAGGGGCTGTGAAGCACGGATGCTTAGGAGAATTGAAAGTTAAAAGAAAAACGCAGTTTGCCGAGCCACTGCCACTGATTCAGCCCACAGCACTGCTTTTTGCTCCTGGAATTTTCTTATTTCTTGTAGTTCTTTTTTTTCTCCACACGGCAACAGAAAGGCCCAAGTGGTTACTGTCCATATAAATTATCAAACAATAAATCTCAAAGGGTTGTCATGCAGTATTTTCCCAATTTTTGGAGAGTTTTGTGCACTTGGTGCAGTTGGTGGGCAAATGTGCACATCTTTCTTTTTTAGTGACTTGAGGTGTTGGCCTCAATTGGCCTACAGTAAATTGTTTTTTGGTGGGAAAATGTGATGAGATGAAAATTGTTTCTGTAGAGATAAACTTTCTCCTTTGACTTCCTTGACACCAGTTTATAGTAACCTGTCGACATTGGCCAAAAACATGGCATTATGTTTTAACCCTAGTAGTAACGTCTACTCTGCCAGACATGTGTTGTGTTTGCTATGGCAAAGCTGATGCTGGTGGGCATGAATATTCCAATGATAAGTGTTCAGATTTTACTTGTGCATTACCACCTTTGATAGACAGAAGGCCAAGAACTAATTTTACATTCAACTGGATAAAGTCTCACTTTCTCAAAAAAATTTGTAAACTTATTTTTATCTGTCCCACCAGAAATGTGTAGTTATAGCTGACTCTGAAGTCTAGGTCATAAGCAGTGGCTCCCCAAAGTGGTGGCCAGAGGAGGCCATGTCCCTTCTGATACAATTAGCGGGCCCACACCACCCCCTCCTCCCCAGCAAAAATTATTGTAGTTCTACATTACTCTCTTAGTATGTGCTCATTTTTAGGCTAGCGCAAAGGCGATTATATCTTGTGAAGCTAGACAACTCAAGGCATCCATTAGTACAACTATGTTTGCATAGCTTGTTGAAAAGAGGGTTAAATAACGCTCCAAATTTAGGTTAAATTTTGTCGAGCTGGCATGGTCATTTTCAAAGGGGTCTCCTAGACTCTCACCTCAAGATATCTGAATGAAAATGGGTTTTATTGTTACCCATGAGTCTCCCTTAAACTTGAAAGAGGCTTGTCCCAGTAAATTGTAGTGTTCCTCTCAATCAATGTGCTCCTTCAAATTAAAGCTGTATATTTAGGAGTACCCGCTTGGTAGAACAGGCGCCCCATGTCTGGAGGCTATGTCCTTACCACAGTGGCCACAGATTTGATTCCAACACGCAGCCCTTTACTGCATGTCATCCTGTCTCTCTTTCCCCCTTTTACTTTGAAGCTGTCTTATCCAATAGAATTAAAAGAAAAAAAATGGGAGAAAAACGATTTTGGTTTTATTTTTTTAAGGAAAAGGAAAACCAGTCTGTTTGATGAACAATGAATTGCCCAACACTTGTATACATAGAATACACATTAAAACATGGTTGTTTTTTCTCGTAAATGGATTTTGCTTTAATGTACCACCCCAAGATTATCAGTGGCCCTATTTGGCCACCGCAATGAAAAAAATCTAGGGGCGCCACTGGTGAGTTATGAGCCATATAATGATTTTACAATAGTATAACATAGGAAATAACACTGTTAACTGCTATGTGATTATACAGTTAATGCTGTGTCAGCAAAGAGATCACAGCTCCTCTCTCCCTCCGTTTTATCTTGATGGTTCAAACTCGTCATCATTCTCCCCTCACACTGTCTGTTGTCTCAGTTTTTTTCATTTCTCTCTTCTGGCAGCCTCAGTCTCTCTCTTCTCTCTTTTTCTTCGCCTTTCTTTTATCTCTTTATTTCACTCTTACTTTCCTTTCTCTCCGTTGATCACACTTCTCCTCCACAGGCATATTCCTCTTTTTGGAACAGGCGGACTGCCACTTTATAGCCTGATCAATTTTCAAGTGGCTTATTGAATAGCTTTTAATGGCCTTCTTTACTTTCAGTTGCAACCCGCAGAGTGTCTGCTGCTCCAGGGCTTCTGTGATGACTCGCCAGAGAGAGATAGACAATAAATTATAATACATCGTCTCTGGAAAATTACGCATGTTTAATCATTGATTTTTACTGGCTCATCACGATAACATTATCCCAGTGGACAGCGTGGACAAAAGAGTGGCTCATAAAAGAAAAGAGGTTGAATTAGTTATGGCATTTTAAAGAGTCAGGATGACAAAATGAAATGTTGGCATAACCAACTTCCTTTATTTAATACACAGGATATTGATTGGTTGTGTTGCTGTTATATACGCGGATTATTTAATGCAGTAACCATTTAGATAAGTAAACCCTTCTACAGATGTTGAGACAAAGACAAAAATAAATGTCAGCTATGACTGTATGTTTCAATGGCCGAGGAAGGGAAAGAACAGGATCTTTTAAAATGATGCATGGTAATATAGTACATCAGTTATTTTTCTTAAGGACTCTCAAACATGGTCTATTCTCTCCTTTCCTAAAGTTGAAATAATTTTAAGCAAAAGTAACCCTCTGTTGCCTTCTCAATGTATCATTGAACTGACATAAAGTTTATAGCAAAGATGGTGGAGTTATTCAGACAGGATTTAGGAAGCCCTTTAAAACCTGAAAAGTTAAGTTTCTGCAGTTTATTTTAATGCATACAAAAACTAATATATTCTCTCTTCTCTTCCTGAACCAAATAATATTTTTTTTCATTTTTTTTTGGTTGAAAAAATACAGAATTTAACTTTTGATGTATAGATGAATAAAAAAAATAATTAAAAGAATGCATGGTTGTTTTTATCGCACAGACTGCAAAAAGTTGCAAAAATAACTACTAATGTAGCTAACTATTACTGTATATCTCTAGTTTGGTCTGCTTTCCTCTCTGTCACATCCATTATGATTTCACCTCAACAACTAGAGTGCAAGAAAGGTGAAATTTCAATGTGTGTGCACTGAGATTTATCGTCTGCATATAAAAAAATATCAGGATCATTAAGTCCAACTCTGCAGCCATCAAGCTGATGAAAGCTGGCAAACACACAGACTTCATAACACCTGGTGTGCGTGCCAGTGTGTATGTGTGTAAGAAATGTGATAGGGTAGATTGACTTCTAATATAAATGGTAGATGTGTCTACTGACATCCGTAAAGTGGTGCCCTTTGTGTCCCTGCCTGGCAACCTCATTTTCTCCTTGTGTGTTTCTGTGTATCACAGAGGGTGTGAGAAAAGGAGGGTTGTTGTTCTACTTAGTTTGTGTCTGTTTGTGTGCAAACAATATTTGTATCTCTTTGTGTTTGAAATATTGCAATGCAAAACTTGTGTATGTGTGTGTTTCTGAAGGTCTGTGGATGTGAGACAATTAGTTTTGGTTAGTGAGAGAACAAGTCAGTGGACCTGCATACGTGTGTGTACGCAAATTTCCCCATGAACATCCACACTCCCTCCCTCTCCCTCTCTATTACACACACCACACAGAGTACACACACACAAACACACTTGGGCAGGTTAACCCTCCTCCACACCGGCACCTGCTCCGTTGAAGGTGAAAGAAGTGCTCACTTGAGCTCATTGAAAAGTAGATGTGACAGTAAATTTTTCAGGCCCTTGTGAGATGGGAGATCTTGTTATAGCAGTCAGGATGGGGGTCAGGGCAGTGGCTGCTTGATGATTGAGGAAAAGAGAAGTAAATTCATTCTGCTTCGGGCACTTTGTCAAGTGCCAGTAGCTTACTGTTGAGAGCCACTCACCCATCACCGTGTTACGGCCCCAGAGGTCACCTCCACTGCCATAAATCTGCCTCGCCTGCTAAACCTACTGCCTTCCCCCGGCTGAGCACGAGCAAGGAGAGAGGCTGCAGCTGCTGCTGCTGCTGCTCCTCATAGTCACTCAAAGGCAGAGGGGGGAATATAGATTCTCCTTTTGATGCTGCTGATGGTGTAAGAGCAGGACACTGGGTGTGCTGTGCCACAAGGGGGGATGTATAGGTTTGGACTAATAGTTGTGTGTGTGAAGGATGGATGGATTGCATATACAT
Organism: Plectropomus leopardus; assembly: GCF_026936395.1. NCBI lineage: Eukaryota > Metazoa > Chordata > Actinopteri > Perciformes > Serranidae > Plectropomus > Plectropomus leopardus. The sequence continues at coordinate 17,865,213 of NC_142180.1, forward strand.
TTATAGTGAGGAGCATTTTTCTGTGTTGTAATATTGGTTTGCACATACATTTTGTTTGTTACAGTGTATTTGTGGATTTAAAAAAGTTGTTTTCTTTCTGTTTTTAGGCCACCTAAAAAATTGATGAATGATGTGTACGCACATCGAGAGGCAGAAAAATGCAACAAGAAAAGGCTAATACTGCAAACTTTACAAATGTTGTAGTTGCTTTTTATGTGTTTTTGTAAAGAATTTCTGTAAAGATAATGTCCGTAGCCACTGTGACATCACCCATTGGTATGTGGACTCATGTTTTGAGTCTCGAATATGACATTTTGGCTGTCACCATTTGGTTTTTCTGGAACCAGAGAGGACCATATTTAGGTGAGGTTGGTGCTGTGAAGGAGGGAGGGGTAAATCTGACTGAGGAGCCAAGGACACTATTGGCTGACAGCCTGTCTCTTAAAGCAGGCCACCCGTAATTATGCATAACTTTGAGCCTTAATAAAATGTACTAAATGGGTGAGTTATATAAAATTAACCCATATGCATTTGTCATGAAGATGGGAAAAAGTTTATTGTTCCAGGCAGTAAACATGTTTATTTCTACTGTAAAGTTTGAAAATTTTAACATAGAGATCAATGAGGATTGGCAGGCCTTTGGAGCCAGCCTCAAGTGGCCATTAGAGGAACTGCAGTTTTTAGCGCTTGGTTACGGCAGACAGAGAAATAACTAAAACCAGTAATTATTAGGCAATTCCTGCATCGCCTCGCTCTTCTCTGCTCAGCATGCACAATAGTTGAAACAAGGCAAACATTCAGTGAAGAGATATTAGAAAAAAGAAAAAGCTACGCACTATTGTAGTGCAAAATTTACAATCACTCTACAATACAAAACAAAAAGAATATTGAAAACTTGACGATTTACTATGCTGGATTTGCCAAAAAACAATGTATAGACTTACTCAAATGATCACTTATGACCTACTAGAGGTTTGTGGCCATGTATTTTTCTGCAGAGACTATTTTCTTTATAATGAGGCGAAGCACCAAACAAGAGTGAATCTGGGATTGACTTTTACTTTCACTTTTGCATGTGAGCATGTTTACTAACAGTAATCAACAACCCTAAACCTTTAAGTAGTTTAGTCACTGTAACCTGGTAACTCTGCATAGTCTAGTTTAAATATTAAATATTATACACAATATTATGTACTGTCCTTCATCACTCAGTTACATCCAAGTGAATGGCTGCCTTAATGCAAGGAAGAAAAACTATCCACATTTGTCAATTTCAAAGTACTACAATATTTTGTGTTGGCGGACGCATTCTCAAATGCTATGCTCTGGAGCTGTGCTAGTAAATGCACTACTAAATCAGAAAAAGAAACTCTTCAAGAATGCAAAAGATTTCAGCCAAAATCAGCCTCATAGTGTTTGTATCCAAAAACATGCATTTACACTTTAAAAAAAAAGTGTTTGATTGCTATGAGCAGAAGGCCACAGTGGTGCCACACTTTCTTTTAAAAAGTGATGATTTCATTTGGGTTAAAGCCCAACAACACTGGTTGATGTTGAGCCATTTATTTCTGATGAAATGTAAGACTGGTGGGTAGAAGACTCCTTCACTTGTTTTTTAAGTGTTATAGCACTGCCAACATACTTTAACAGAAGTCCTTCCAAGATACAAAGGAAGCAAAACTCCACTTTTAATACTTAATGAGGACTGAAAAAATCTCATATTACAACTAATCTGTGGGTTTATGAACCATTTGAAGGATTTCTTTTTCTGCAAAATTTAGAATCTCAAATGTTTGGGGAAATGTTGTCACTTTTTAGAGTGTGGGTAGGACTCAGTTTCTGTGCTTAGCCGCACACTGTTTCATAAGGTCATAACCAAACAGACACCAACCATACACAAAACCATAGGGGATCCTGTTCTGTCTTTCTAAATTGATAATTGGTATATCACAAAATTATTCATATCTTTTGCCATGTGCTAACATTTTTCTCGGATGGTGGTAGAGGACTGAAGTAAGAAGAAGGAAAAAGGATCTGGATCTGGTGCGGGTGTCTGTGTGTTTATATGTGCATGTGAGTGTGTTGTTTTTGTGTACACACGCTTGTGCACATGTGTACAGATTGCAAGTGATCGCCTCTTTGTGAAGTGTGTCATCGTGCACCATAATTACACCTGCCTTAGCTATGTGTGTGCATATGTATTCAACTATCCATGTGTGAGTGTGTATGTGTGTGCACATGCCTTTCAAGCTTGTAGTGTATGAACACCAGCCTGCTTTCAATATAGCCTCTTATTAGGTGGTGATTATCCTGCCTGTATCTGGCTTCTTTCAGCCTTTGACTGGAAGTTGGAGAGGCCAGGGGCACCCGGGGAAGAAAGGAGTGAAAACTTCCTGAACCCAACTTTCACCCCCACCCCTCAACCTCTCAAGGAACCTCCTTATATCCACACTGGTGTTTTTTCTGTAAACAGTAGAAAATTCTGAATTTGGCGGTGAAAAAGTTTAGTTGTAGCTCATGCATGGATGCATGCTGTAGGCTCCTAAAGGGATTGTAGAAGCTACTTTCTAAAGTTCTACCTTTTCAATTGCACTCGCTATCTAATGTGTCTGACCTGAATTTAACCCTTGTATTATTGATCAACATTTGTGAACTCCCAGCTCAAAACTATCCTATATTTGTAGCTATAGCTTTTTATGCATCATCAGACATCAGACAATAGAAGTGTATGGCTGTGTTTTTTCTCTTTCTGCAAAAGGCTCTGCCTTGTTTATGGACTTATAATCATTATTATTTATTTGTTAATATTTTTTTAGTTTAAGGGCGTGCACCCTAACGGTAGGTTGGGGCTTTATAAAAAGGTAGCAACCAGGTTCTAAACCATAAACAGCAAGCATCCAAGAGACACAACGCTGAAAAAAAACGAGTACAAGTATAGCCAGGAGAAATGCCAAATGAGAGTGAAACTTGAAAAAGGGCACTGCTTTTACCTTTGCTTTTACTGGCAGGTGTGTTTAAAAAACAGTGAATGACAATCCTGCGTAGTATACCTTTAAAGGAACTGTATGCGGCATTCAAAATATATGAATTGATTTTGGGGAGGGATTGACTGCACACAGTTTTCAGCATGGAGGTGATTGGCAGGTCACATCCATGCAGCAGGTAGAAGCTAACAGTGCTATCTCCATAAGCAGTGCTAACAACGGCAACAGTGCTGACAGAAATAGCATTGTTAACCTGGGGTGGAATCGGAGGGTGGGGACAACGCCAGTGCAGTGCAGAGCGATTAGCGAGCCATTGTGATGCACTCTCAGGGTCTCGCATGCACTATCATGCATATGCTCAATACAACACACATACACCCAGAGTTAGTGTGATTTCAGTCTCTGCTCAGGATGCCAGTAGCTAGCTCCACTCTATCTTTATATTGGTTGCAAATTGCTGTCAAATTGTATTGCTCCAAATTAAGAGACTAAATGGAATAAATCACAATACAGTAGCATTTCATCAGCAATCTCACACAATGGCTGCAGTTGTGTGGGGCCACTGTGCTGTTATACCTTTTCTTTAATGTTACATGCTAAAATCTCTGACTGTGCTGTGGTAAAGAGGTCAACCCCCAGCTTCCCTTAACATTTATTTATTTAAATTTTTTGTTAAAAAAATCTTTGGGAAGCTGCCAAAAACACAGTTTATAAGCACTACATTTGGTGCTAATCCTTAGCATGTCCCACAATCACAGACACACTTCGCACAAAATTTCCTGTTCCCCTAGTCCTACACCTAGGAAACTGACATAGCACTGCTGGAAGATGTAGATCGCAATATCATGATCTAAAAAATACTCTGTGAAGCTGAAAAGGGACAAGAAAAATAAGAAGACTAAACAGAGGGAAAAGAAGACAAAATAGATAGTAGACAGAGAGAAAACAGTATGGCAGGATCCCGAGGGCCTGGCCGGGGGCTTTGTAAGAGTCCATACATCAGCTGTCACCCGATGGGCTTCCAAAGAGCCACAACAGAGAAACACAATAGACTGGACAGATGGTCACAAACAAACTGCAGTGGGTTTGATGCTATTAAAAGCTGTTTACCTCATGCCAGACGCCAGCAAGTGTAGTGGATGCATTGTGTGATCATTTCTGAATGACTGGATGTGTGTGTGTGTGTGTGTTTGTGTGTGTGTGTGTGTGTGTGTGTGTGTGTGTGTGTGTGTGTGTGTGTGTGTGTGTGTGTGTTTGTGTGTACTGCCAGCTTCTGGTGTTTCAACAAACCCTCTGGTGTGTTTTTAGCCACCAAATGACCATTCGTCGCTTGAGTTAGATGAGTGTGTGTGTATGTGTGTGTGTGTGTAGTTTTTTTCATAATTAAGATACAATCAAAGACAACACGTGAACAGTTTAATGATTGATTTGCACAAAGTGGATGCCAGCCAACTCCGTAGGCCATGACAAACTTTTGGCTTATAACCAATAACCAGACAAATATAAAACAGACCCCCCACCCCTTCCTTCATTCTCGGTTGCTCCCTCCCTCCCACCCTCTCCCCTTCATCTGCTCTCCTAAAGAGCGACTCTGACACCTCAGAATGATGAACTCCTTCAATGCGCTGACCTTTCTCCCTCGGACTAGTCACCCGCCCTCCTGCCCTCTTCTTCCATGTAGATGAGACAGAGACAGATGAAGATATTTTGCAATGTGTGTGCATGTGCGGGTGTCAGTGGGGACGGTGGGCGGGGGTGTCATGCAGTGACACAGTGAAATTAGTTTGGGTGTTGGTGGATGGCGACCGACCCACCTTCAGATCAGCAGTCAACCAGGGAGATTAATCCAGACGCAGCAGGCCTGTTGGAGAGCAGTCATGACAGGCCCAGAGCGAGAGGAGAGAGACGGGCAGGTAGACAGACAGATGGGGCGGATGGGTTCATGACGATGATATACCTACTGAGATTGTGTCCATATATCTATCTGTGTAACTTTCAGGTTTAACATACAGATTGCTGGACTGCTGGATACATGAATAATCTAACGGCCGAGTTTCTTCACCATGACCTGTAAAAATAGCCCAAATTTAGCATAGATTATAGACTCTGAATCATTAACCAATTAATGTTGGTCTTGTGGTGGTGTCTTTAACGTTTTTCAGGCCATGAACACCTTAGCTCAAAGAGAGATTGAGCAGGAACCCCTTACCACATACATTGTGTGAAATTGACACTTTAGGTAATCCTCTGAATATTTTTTGTCGTTTCTCGTTTGCGCTTGCCTATAGCTGCTAAGTTATCTGCAGTTTTAGCATGACAAGGTGCATTAGCCTGAACCTCTGCACTCTCATCAGTGGTCTCAGACAGTGAGTCTGTCTCTTGCTAAAAATGTTACAAAACAGTCCATTGCGGCTCACAAGAATGGACGTATAATACAGCTAATTAGTCAATATGTTTCAATGCTATGTAACTTTTAGCTAACTAGTTCTCCTTGCCTTTATGGATGAGTAATGCACAGTTATTCAGTGTTAACTAGCTCACTTGATTCCTTAAGCAGTCATGTGTAACAGTTAGCCTTTTATCTAATTTATCTTTGCTAATAATAATAATATGCTGGATTCATGTTAATGTTTATTTTCAGACATCTTAAAAAAAAAAAAAAAAGAAAACTTAAATTATCAAACAATAATTTGGTGCCTCCCTTGCAGTATCTCCAAGGACCCCACTAGGGGTTGCAGACTCCCTGCTGAAGACCCAGGCTTCTCTGGTTAGAAAAACCATCAATCCAATCAAAGCCTTTGCAAATGGGACATTACCACGATGTGTCAACAGATCAGGTCATCCTACAGTCAGCAGCTGAATCACAGCTCAGTTGTTGCTTATAATTTAAATGCATGTTACTGTGAAATAAATAAAAATTTACTTGGAACCTCCCCTCCTTAGTGGGAGGCCTAAAGATATCTAATAGATTAGCTATGTTTCCTAGTTAGGTTGCAAAGGTACCGTAATTTCAAACTCACCCTGGTGTCCGTCAGCAATCACCTGGCCTTTTGAAGTGTCCTTGAACAGCCCTTACTGAACCTGCTCAGTCATTGTAAGACAATCCAGATGAGAGCATCAGCTAAGTGCCTGAAATGTAAAATGAGTGTCAGAAGTTGATGAATATGGTATCATTAGCCACGCTTGTCTTGCCTTCGTTTTCTGCTTTAATTGGCTTCGATTTATAATCCTCCACCTTTGGGCCATCCTTTATAATTCTGACTTGTTTCCCTCTATAATTGGTTCAGATCAGTGCATCTTACAGGTCACATAGAGGGGAGAAATCCTTGCTTCATTTTTATTCTATTAAACTTGCAAAATGATCCATGTTTCATGTAGACACTGAAGTACCTTTGCGTAGTTATTTAAATAGTTTTGCTTCGTTTACTCCATTTATGCCATCTATGCTCACATTTTGAGAACCTGAATTATTAGCTTAACATGATGACATTTTTGAATTAAGAAAGAGCGTTTCATTCTTATTCAATGCTTCAATATACCTACTAATATCTAGAACTAGCCCCTCCCTCTCCCACTCTCTATAATCTAACATTGTTGTGTTTAGGTGTAGTTCATTTCTAGGTGATTACCTGAATACCAACAATGCATTTAATGCTCATACATGTGTGTCTGGGGGCTTACAGCCCATGCAAATGACTCAGTAATGCTACTTCACAAGGAATCCAGCAGACGGTAGACGGTAAACCGGATGTCATTTTAGTGAAAGAAAGCAGGATAGTAAAATTAAGCAGGCCGGCAGACAATAACGGCAATGGCAACAGTAGACAGCATTGCTGTCAAAATTTAAAAAACTTTAAAAAAAAAGAAAATTTTCAACCGGATATTGCATAGCTCTCACACAAGGAGAAAACACGGCCAATCTGGACAAGAGAAAGCTAATAATTTTGTTGCAACAACAGCCGAAATTATATGATCAAAAATTGAAATCCTATCGCAACGTTACAAGAAAAGCGGATATATGGCAGGCGATTATAATTGAATGAATAAATGACTTTTGGAGGGAATTTAACTTTCTTTACATTTTGGAGGGAATTTAAGAATCCTTTTAAGCTTGCAATAGAATATGAAGAGAACGCTTCCCTTAATGGCTATGGAAATTGCGACGATAATTACATAAAATAATAGAAACAAAATCATTTTATTTAATACATTTATTTTATTTTTTGACACATCACCATAGCAGCATATCGCCATGTGTGTTATATTTTGCCGTCCTGCCATTCCGTCGGAATTTTTTTCTTTTTTTCCATGCCGTCCAGGAGGTGTCACCGGTCTGCTGTCTACCATCTGCCGGGATCCATTTGAGCGCAGCATAACATCGAGCCTTTGTTGAATGTTGCTCTTGGATGACGCCTGAATCATTATCCAGTACAAATAGGCACATGAAATAGAAAAATTACACCCACAATGTTGTGTTAGGATTTTTCAGGGGAAATATTTGAGTTGTAAAATATGTATGCAATTCTGTCATGTCTCATTAACTTCAAATATGTAAATAATGGTCTTTTATATGTTATTATTCATTGAAACACGATTTTAAGATACCCCTGCTTACTTACTTGCTCCAAGCACGTGTCCTTGCGTGTGGGCATGTGTATTCAGTTACTTTTCAGTGGAGCTGAACACTATTGGCAGACCTAACTGTGTGTGTGTGTGTGTGTGTGTGTGTGTGTGTGTGTGTGTGTGTGTGTGTGTGTGTGTGTGTGTCTGTGTGTCTGTCTTCAGGTCAGCTGTCCATGCCTTGTGTTCCAGAGAGACTAAAAAACCCCTCGAGCCAAACCTCCAAAGGCACTCCTCTGCATAGAAAGGTAACTGACTCCTTACACACACATTTACACAGCGGGGTGTATCAGTCGCTTTGGTGGGACTTTGGGCTTCGGGTAACAGGGCAGTTCAGGGGGTCAACGGCAGCATTTGATCTTTAACCTTAGGACAAAAACAGACTGAAGTCAGGAGCTGAGCGATTACTGTGTTGGGTTTAGACATTCACCAGCAGGAGTCCTGTTGGTCCTTTCACTGAGATGCGGTTCAGTTTTATTAAGCAGTCTGTCCTAATAATAAAAACATGATTTATATCATTAAAACAAAAGAAAGTATTTGCTGAAAAGTAATTTATTAATGATATATGGCCATATACCTCTTAAAACCTTAGTAATAATTAAATTAAAATTAAAAGTGTTTTCCAAGTGTGTGCATTTTAGTTACCATTAGTCCCATTTTATGTTGGTTTTGTTTATTTTTTTTTAAAAAATACCATTGATATGGTTAAGATATGATTAGTTGCTTTTCAAATATTTAAGTTATAGTTAGCGTCCTGCAACTTTTACTTTCCCATACCTGATGTACATTGTTTTTAAATTACCAGTCTCTAATATAAAACAAAACGAGCAGATGTCCCTCTTTCTTTCTTTCTCTCTCTCGCTCTCTCTCTTACACACACACACACCCTCACAGGCTCACCACTGCTTGACTGACTGCCTCCATTGAAATAAATCGAGCCCTCAAACTCCCTGATCACTCTCTGCATATCCTCGTCCCCCTGGTGGTCAACATTAGAACCACATCACACACGACCACATATACACTTTAACAAGTTACTTTAATTTATGCAAAACTGAAAGTCTTTTGTATCCCGAATAGTTGAAAATCGGGTATTGTTTAAATAACTGTTTTATTAAACAAGAGAGCTCTTCACATGAATTGCATTTGCTCAGAGAAAATATTTTCTTTGCCTTTCTTTATCTAATGGGTAAGTGGAGCATCCTTTGTGCTTTAGATTCATATGCAAAGGTTAAGTGTGTTTTAGATTCATACACTAAGAGGTTAAGTATCTTGATCAAGGCCACATGAGTGGTTATCACTTTTCTTTCTGAGTTTTTTTTTCTTCAAACAGCACACCTAGTTAACAGTTATATATATAGTGATAGTTGTTTAAGCTGCCATGTTCATTTAAGCTCACAACATAAAATTGGGGTTTGGGAGAAGAAACCCAACGTTTCATTTAGGCACTTTGATTTAAAGTACTTTTTTTATTTATTACTCTGTCCAGAAGTAAGAAATGCTGAGCTCTGAATTATAAGTAAAATAGGGATAAATGCTTAAAATGAAAACAGCGGTGTTCAAGAGAACCGCTGCTCATGTGTACCTACACCTTTTGATAACAGGAAATTATCACCTGGCACATTTTCAACCAAGAAAAAAAAAGACTGAAGCATGGAGTCAACAAAGAATTATTTTAAAAAAAAAAAACTTAATTTAAATCTAAAACAAGAAGGTTTATTTAAATAAAAAAAACAGATTTTGCATTTTTGCCTTAAGACAAATGCAGCTAAAAACAGAATCAAGGATCAAACAACTTTGTCAGCTCTCCGATCTCTCTCTGCCTCTTTCACCCTTGGCGAACTGCTACCGCACAACAATGTCCAACTGTCCTACCTCCGATGTGATCGAAGCTGACTCTGCTCTCCACCCAGCTTTGTTTTTCTTCGCAGCCGTTGGGTGGTCCGTGTCTCTTGCTCCTTCTCTCTTTCACTCTATCTCTCTCTCCCTCTCTCTCACTCATTGTCAAGTTCACAGCGTCTGTTTCTCTTTGAGAGCTACAGGACCCAGGCATGGTCCGAAACTCAATACCAGAGTATACACAATTAAGTTCACACCAGAGGTTATTGGGTGGAAGTGCGGTCTCATTCCACAAAATCTGTGAGTCAGTCAAAGGATAGGAGGGTGTGAGTGTTTATGTGTGGCTGGTTAGTTGGTCAAGGTTAACTAAATGATGGGAGGTGGAGATGGTGTGTGCGTGTGTGTGTGTGTGTGTGTGTGTGTGTGTGTGTGTGTGTGTGTGTGTGTGTGTGTGTGTGTGTGTGTGTGTGTGTGTGTGTGTTCTTGGGGCGGTCCTTTAGTTCCAGAACAGGGAAGAGTGAGAGACTGTGTTCTGGTTGGCTGTTGCCATTTGAGACTCTGCCCTGACAGGTTGTGCAGTCCAATTACAATCAAAGTGCCGATTGTTTTCAGCTGTGTTTCATTAATGATGTCATTCATGTTGTTTGATTTTTGTTGTGTCTTATGCAGAGTTAGTGTATACTTAAGCCACCACCTGCTGCAATGTTGGGACAGTCAAGTAGTGCATAGTGTATGAACAGTTTTATATTATCATCTTATGAGAATGAAATAGAAATTTTATGATTCAGATCAGATTTGGCTGTTCAATACGATAATTTGACTGTTTGTTCCTTTTTTTTCGTCTTTGATGGTGTCTCTTTTAGGGACAGTGTGCTCTGGCTTCACAGTTTGTTTCTGCTTCTTAAATCTGCACCCTCGGTGCTCTCCGGAGCTGCTGTCTGCTCTCATACCAAAGTGTTCTCCAAGGTTTGACAAGTGATGCAAAGGGGCTGCGGGGCTAGCTGATAAATTATGGCAGAGCTTATCATTTAGCTTGCCTGCTAGCTTGTCTCATTTGTGATATGAAAGAGAGAGAGTAAAGCAACGAGGGGCGGAGCCAGTCAGTGTGCTGCCTGCAGTTCTGCAATTAAAGAAGCTTTTACTTACTTGATTTTTTTTTTTTTTGTTTTTAAAAGTCATTATGTAGCAGACAATGATAACATTGTGGCAGTGCCCCATAAATACATCAACAAAGGGAAAGCACTATAATCTAATGCATGCTGACTAAAACTAAAAAAATGTAAAAAATGAAGACGACAGCTTAACATGAGAAGGTTGACTGAGCGGTCACTGTTGGTTGACTCGACTCATCAACTTTCAGGTTGCAGCACCAGAATAAAAGCTTTCTTTTTTGGCCACCTGAGTGTCTCTCTCATCCATGAGTAATGCAGCAGCGCCTTGCTGTGATTTTATATAAATATAACATTTGTCCTTAAGATCTTTTTCATAGACTCCAGGCTACTTTGTATTTCAGAAAAATTCAGTGATGAACTTTAAAGAGTAATTTTCCAAAAACCTTATTATTTATGAAGCAAGTGGAAAGTGATGTTGGTAAAACCAAGCACTATGGAAGATATTTCTTAATTTATTTCTCAAACTAATCTGCTTTTAAACACCAGGTAATTATAATTATATATTTTTCCTAGTCAATTCAAGTCAATTTTATTTATAAAGCCCATTATCACAAATCACAATTTGCCTCAGAAAGCTTTACAGCATACGACAACCCTCTGTCCTTAGACCCTCATATCAACTAAAGAAAAACTCCAAAAAAAAACTATGTAACAGGGAAAACATTCTTACAATGTATTTACAAAAATGCATTGTTCTTTTTGTCAATCCAGCTCAAAAACATAGCATTTTTAATGAAGCTCTTGTGGTGTGTTGCATTAAACATAAAAACAATGTTCCTGCATTTGCCCTTCTGAACTAACCCAAGTTGACCTTTTAAGCCTGTTGAGTGTTTCAGTGTTGGACCAGTTAGCCATAGTTCCCTCTGAGCAGCACTCACACGCGATTGGGAGTCCCATGACAGGCCAGCTGGAACCTTCAGTCCACCCCCCAATACATGTACAGACACAAATCCTCCATGGAGCTGCCACTGGCCAGCCAGCCTGTCAGTCATTCAGTGGGAGGGATACTTTATGAACGTGTGTGTGTGTGCGTGAGTGCGTGTGTGTGTCTGTGTTGAGGGTTTTGTTGGGGCTTCCTGTTTTGGCCCGTGTGCTTCAGTCCTTCCTGGCAGGGGGACTGCTAGTGTCATGTCTGTCAGCTATGGGACCAGCAAGACACCTAACATGCACAGGCCTCTACTCATTTTTTGTGCTAAAAAAATATTATATTTTTAGCATATTCCTTCCAGTGTGGAAAATTCTCTAGAACAGCATTTAGACTTGAGCATGGGACTCAAGAGCCTTTCAATCCAGAAATCCAGAGTAATGAAACTTCTTCTGGATAGGTTAGTGGCTCTTTAAAACAAGGTGAGGCCAATAATATTGATTTTCTTTTTTTCACCGACTTGATTTAAATTCCCCCATATCACACTGGAGTGATTTTTTTAGACTAACAATAAAGCATATTTATCCACCTGTGACCAGCATTTCCATCATACAGACAAAATCTATTTGCTATTTTCCAATTTGAAGTAGAACCCTAATATGATCTATCAGATCTGTATTATCAGCTAATTTTAGTATATCCCTAATTTTTACATGTGTTGTGTAGACTGTGTTGGTCTATGTAACACATTCACCAATTCCGCAGATACACACCTACACTCTGTTAGATCAGTGTCTCACAAACGTCAGATGTCACTCACAAACTGACAAACAACAAACAAACAAACTGATGTCTGAGATGCCACTATAATTTTACAGTAAATTCATCCACCACCAGCTGATTAGGCAGAAAGCCTAATAGAAATGCAAACACACTAAAAGCTTTTAAATTGCCTAACATAAAAATAATTGTAAATATTTTGTTTCCTGTGAAACATGTTGAAATAATTTAGAGACACACACACGACATTCATACATATGGGTTAAAAGTTACTTCTAACTAATCCTCTTCATATGATGCTTAACAAGCTTTTTGTATACATGTATACAGTAAAAAACAACAATTGTACTTTAATTTCAGTAGATGTTTGATACAGTGTTACATACTTCATAGTAATAAAATCTGCTTTTCACTTTACATTAAAGATATTAGGTCCATTTATAGTAAAATGTCACATATGGATTTTTGCACAGACTATACTGTATATCTGCAAGTGAGAGTCTTGAAAGTAGTAGCTTTTGTCTTTGTGTGTAGTTTTAGCACAACATTAATGTTTATCTCTTTCTCTATCTCACATACAGACACTCTATCTCTCTCTCTCTCACACACACACACACACACACACACACACACACACATACTTACTCAATCATGCCTCCTCATGAGATGAGAGGTGGGTATGTCCTGGGGGGAGCACCAGTCATGTTCCATTAATCCGAAGCAACCAGTGGTGATTGATCAATTAGCCCTGCTTAAAGCTGCAGCTCAAGCTGATCAATAACACTGATCACCAGCCAAAGGTTTTTTCATTAAGACCTGCTGCTCTGCATGAGTAGACTCCATTAGCATAGACCAAATGGGCTGTGAGGAATGCAAATACCAGAAGAAAAAAACACACACACACAGACACACAAACCAACAGGCCACATAGATTTGCCCCTTATCTAGGAAAAAGGAACGTAGGAAATCACATACTTTTGTCAAATAAATTGCACATCATAATTACAAATTTATAACTACTTGCAGGACTACTGCACTTAAAGCACCTTTCCCGCTGTAGAAAAACTCCAACAAAACCCGATACATTTGGCTTTCTTATTTTATGGGAAAAGTTACAATTTGCATTCGCTCCTGCATCAAATGACTCGCAATAGACTGATTGTCTTCCACTGGCAACGATAGAAATACCACACCCTAACTAATTTGAGCCCCTTTGCCTTAGAAATATCGTCAGTCTCCATCCAAGCAGCACTCAAACATTGTTCCAAATTAATTTGGACAGACTTTGAAAGAGAGACTGAATAAGTAAGATATATATAAAAAGTTCATTTCAACTGGCCTCGATGCTGCTTTCTTAAAAAACACAGACACACACACACAAACAGAAAGGCATACTCGTCTGCACGGCTGTGGTCAACTGGCAATGGAAAAACACTTATTTTTAGCAGGTTTTTCCATGTTTACAAAACCTGTATACACAGACTAATTTCGGTAGAGAAGGGTATCAAACACACTTTGAGCAAACGTGGCATATTTACTGTAGGATGCTCTGGCTGAAACAGCCAAAAAGATAATGCATCAAAATTTTAACATACTATATGAGTCATAATTGTCTAAAACAGTCTTAATGCTACCATTTCTTGCAGTATTTCCCTTCCAGCCCCACTCATTATCAGCCTTTTTGTTAGTTACCTGAACAACAGCGGATGTTATTGCACAACAGTGATATTTCTGATTCACGACCCCATCAAACCCACGGGATCATCAGTAGCTTAAAACAGAAAAACATCAGCCAGCTACGACTGACAAACTCACCTTTCTCACCCTTTCCTAACCCTCAGTGGGGCCAAGAGCCATTGTTTCACTTAAACAATCCTCATTGAATTAAAAAGTGGCCGCATGCTTTGTTCAGTGAGGCCGATGCGTACTGCTGTCATGGGGCCTATCGTTAATGTGCCATCACGGCACCTCACATCCTCAGCAGACACAGGCAGCACTGAGCTTATTTCCTCCATCTGTAGGTGACTCTGCGAGGACATATGCATCTGTCTGTGTGTGTGTGTGTGTGTGTGTGTGTGTGTGTGTGTGTGTGTGTGTGTGCATGTGTGCGCTAGAGAGTGAGAGAGACACTATAAATGTTTTGGTAGACGGTTGAATGAGTAAGAGAGGAGGTGGGTGTCTCATTGTGTGTTAGTCAGCATTAAATCGCTCAACAGAGAAGAGAGCAGATAAGCACTGTGGCATGGGTTGCTTTGGTCATTGGTGGAAACACCACAAAAAAAACTGATGGCATACACACACCCACCCACAGTATGTCACTTTTCTACACAGAAAAAGAATTGCAAAGATCCACTGACTGATCTATATCTAATCTTATCCAGGACAGACAATGATAGTAATAGAGTCACTCAGTTCTTTCTTTTTTAGTCAAACATAAATCCTTGTTTCCATTTTTAGACATAAGAGATGTTTTCTAGTCAAGCTTTTACCCTTTTGAAAGTTAGTTAGTGATTTCTTATTAAATATCTGTACAGTTAAGTCAGATTCTGTCATGGATGTGGACAGTTTGAAATTCCATGAAAGAGTTGTTTATCCATTTTTTAACCATGCACAGCAGATGGATTCTTGCAATATCATGTGAAAATCCATCTTTTCAGGTTTTAAGTACTGCATTAATGTTAACCAGATCAATGAATGCTCATAGAGCAGGTCGTATGATATCCTCTGAATTAGCATCTCACGAATGCCGTTATGTCCTTAACATACAGTTACATAATTAACATACAGTTACAGAAATTAGGTTTAGGCAATAAAAGTTATGGTGAGGATTAGGAACAGAAACATGAATGAATGTCTTTAGGTTTAGGCAAGGAAAGATTTAGGAAAAGAAACATGGTGAGAACTTAATCTTAAAATGACTCAAAATTCCCCCGAAGTTCACACAGTTCTGAACACCCAGGGCAAAGTCAGAATTTTGTGACCCACCCACCACCGGAGTTAGTTTTCTAGCCAGTGTTTATTTGGACTGTATTATAACAATTCAGTTCATCTAAAAAAAAAAACAGATAAAACCAAAAGTAGGTTTAATTAGAACAAGGTTCAGGGTTTGGTAGGGGTTTGGGATTGCGAGAGAATATCTTCAAGGGGAGATGCCCAGAGGTATGGTAACACACACGTGTGTGTGCTTGTATCTCTGTGTTTTAGCGGAAAGGAAGGGAGTTGGTCGCAGAGATACTGAGGCAGACAGGAAGAGATCATCCTGGTGTTACCATGGCTAGGGTTGAGCCCTCTGGCTCCTCAGGTCTGTACATAGTGCACACGCAGGTTATTGCTCGTACTCCCACACACACATTCATATGGATGGGGGTGCCAGTGTGCGTACAAACATGAATGCAATGGCTCCTTCCTGTTGGCCTCTCACCTCTTGACTTTACCTCCTCAGTATTGGTTGGTGTCATCGTAAGTTTGTTAAAGCATCAGATTAAGTCCTAAAATGTAAAATGCAAGTGTCCACTCAGCCTGCCGAGCTACATGCACATGCACACTCTTTGTGATCATTAGCGCTGATGTCCAAAGAGTTTGATGAGTTTTTTTTTGTCTGAACGGCATGGCAGCAGAATGATATTTCCGCGAGCTGTGTGTGGGTGGGGTGGGTGGGATGGATGGATGGACGGATGACACCCGTATCCATCCCCACTGGGGAGAGGAAGTCCCTATCAGAACACAACAGGAAAGAGACAGAGCAAAAACAAGCGCATGTCTTTTTGGACATTAAATCACTTCCTGTAGGGCTCTGGGCTGCTTTACCCCCACCATCCTCAGCCTCCACCTCTCAGCCCAGTTTAACCACCCTTTTGGCAGACAGAGAAATTGATCAAGCCTCTTCATGTGTGTGCTTAAAAAAAAGTGTGCATGTTCCTGTGGTTATGTCTCTGAGGTATTGCACTTATGAGTGAAATAACTCATCAATAACAGAGAGAAGAGGCTTGAGAGCCCATCTTGGGCAACTGTTTTTATCTTTTAACAATATAAAAACACCTTTGCTTCAAAAGTGGAATCTATTGCCTTACAGCCACAGCGTATTTATGTAATGCTGTGCAGGCTGCCAATCTGATTTATCGCTGTGACTTGCAGATGTGATGAGTATCGTAGGATGCAAGTGCCATATAAATCCCAGCACCCTGACAGATCACAAGCCCTGAGTCCGGACCTGCTGCTTTGATCTTCATCCAAGAACAAAAACAAAGAGACAAAAAGGTTTATCTGTGGCTGCTGCAGGAAAAGGCCTTTTTTAATGGCGACAGAGAAAGACAATGTCCACCATGTTCATTTAAAACTCACCAGATTATTTTTTTAGGTTGTGTGTAATAATGGCTCATTGCAGACATCACACATCTTGAGTAAATTGCTTATTGAAAATGCTGCTCTCACACAATCCTATACGCGTCCAGAGCACAGCTGTAAAAAAATATGACTTCCTTCCTGTAGGCAATTTCCTGTTTGTGTCTGAATTCAGGTCAGGAGAGGGGGATAGTGGTCCCTGCCTCATCATCCTTCCCCAGAGGTGACCCCAGTCCTGGTAATGCAGGATGCTGTGGAGCCCAGTGTCATTAAGTTGAGCTAAATGTCTGTAGTTTTTCAATTTTCTCACTTCATCTTCATCCGTCGCTCCCTCTCAACAAATGGAAAGAGATATGTCCGCAAAATAAACTTATCCTTTGCTGGTTCTTCCAACATGCCAAAATGGATAACATTGAATAAGAGTCTCTTTTATCCACAAAACACAGAAAAAGGAGATATGACATTATTTGCGTTTTCTGCTCTCCGCAAGACTTAAGAGACCCACCTACTCTCCCCCCAAAAATGTCTCAATTGCACACACATGGATCTTCCTGAGGCACCCTGTTTGTTTCATTTTCTGCTGATTAGCCTAAAACAGGCAGCAGCCGCTGCTGTGAATGTTTAATTTAAGAGCTCATGTTCCCTTCTGTACGATATGCAGTGGTTGGGAGCATAGATGGGCCTGATGAGGGGGGTCCGATGGTGGGGTTAGGGGGGTGGAGCTGACGAAGACCCCCAGGTCTCCGGGCACAGTCATTAGGATGGCTCCTTGGTTTGGAGATGAGAAAGCATGCTCGGCACTCTGGGCTCATTGAAGATGCTCCCCTGCTTACTTGGAGCATCCATTATTTATGAGTTTTTACAAATTCCAACTGACATTTTTATCAGTTGTGGATGTCTGTTTCTGATTCGGCTACACTGGGTGTGTCTGCCCCCCCCCTCAATAAGATGAAAATACTGTCAAATACAACTGCTTGGTATTACAAAGCAAGAGTGGTTTAGGTTTCTTATTACTTTTACATGTGTGCTCATCTTTTTGCTTTTTTTGACAGCGGTGTCAGAGTGGATACAAAACTGGTGAGGGCTTGCATTTCAGACGATGACATATTGGGTTGTGACTAGAGCTGAACAATATGTTGTTTTTTTCTTTGGCTATTTGGTTATTGTGAAGTCAACATGCACACACAACACTTGCAAAAGATTTGTGAAATTGAACTCAGGAAGAGAGTATCAGTAAACTGCACTTTAAAATATAATGTAGCATTCTTTTTTTATTGGTGCCTTTTGTGTCCAATTCAATTTTGTCAATGAAAAAAAACATTTAATTTCTTACTCTCTGTCTTTCTCTCTCTTTTTTCTTTTTTAAATTCAACAAGCAATTTATTAGCACTATACTGCAGGCAGCAGAAAGGAGGAATGGAATAGGGCTGCAACTAACAATTAGTTTTGTCACAGATTAGGCCGTAGATTATTTTTTTCCTCAATTAATAGATTCATCTTTTGATTTCCACAACATTAATTTAAAAAAAAGCCTGTTAGGCTAGAGCTTAAAATGACTTCATCAAATATTAAATGTACAATAATGTAAAATGATGGAATGCAGTCTTTGCAAATGCAAATCTTTATCTTTAAGAACCTGGAAGTATCTCATATTTTGGCATTTTTGTTTGGAAAATGACTTAAACATTTATTGATAACCAATTTATTTGCTGGTCAATTTTCTGTCTAACAAATAATCAATTCATAGACTAATCATTGCAGCTCTAGAACTTAGTAGAAGTTATTATCTGTTTATCATTATTGTGACTTTCAACAGTGTTATTGCATATTTTCCTCATATAACACTCTGAAATCAAGTGTTGCTTTTTTCTTATCCAATCACTAGCAGTTAATACACATACTTAATAATAAGTTACACATTATTTTTCATGTAAAAAAACATTATTGTTATGAATAAATGTGTTTGTGTGTACAGGAATGACAAGCCGCGGCCTAGAAGGCGTCATATCTGCTGCCTACCACCTCGACTTCATTCGTTTGTGTCTGAGCTGGTATTGATCCGTCCGCTGCCCTGTGCTTTGGTGTTCAGCCTCAGGCTTCACACAGTCTCACCTCACCTTACATCACTCACCTCACATTAGACTCTGAGCTTGATATGCACTGCTAGGCTTTGGTACATTCCCAGAGAGAGAACTTGTCAAATGCCAGTTAACATGAGCTCTACCAGAGGACCGCCCACACACTGTCAATCTTGCACTGTGTGCTGTCAGTTCAACAATGCTGTGCCGTCCCTTTTTACATTTTTGTTTTAGAGAGTTGGAAATTTGCAACCAACAATTTTTACCAACCATGATTTTTTTTAAATTGTTACAAATAAAGTGTTTTAGTAGACATTCCTTGTCACACTACTAGTGCTTGTAGCTAGGGTTGCACCGATATACCGATTTTAAGATATACCATGATAGGAAAGTTGACGATTATCAAACAGTTTACATTTGCTTATCTACGATATTGGGGGAAAAAAATGCAACTGGATGGAGAATCTCACTTTAATTTGAGTTATTTTTAAAAAGGAGACTTTTTACACATACTTCCATTTAAAACATGGTTTTAAGACTTAATTATAGGGATAGATAGGGATAGGGAAGATTTGTTTAACCAGAACTAAGCCCTCTGTTTGTATTTAATAAAAAACAATTGTGAAAACAAAATATTTTCTGAGATACTTTGCATACTGTGAAAGTCTCGCAATATTGCACACCTATTTCTAGCATAGTGCAAGTACGTGGTGTTCCCATTGCATAGAATTTAAAAAATTTGCTGTCCTCACGAAAGAAAAAACTTTGAAGGTCATGATCCCTAAACAAATAACTAAAAAAATGTTGAAAACAGGTTGGTTAACTATCGCCAATCAGGACAAAGTCTTTCATGTGTTATAATGTGCTCAGACATTACCATTATCTCCATACTGTCTTCATGGAGCAAACAATCGATATGATTTGCTCAACTGAGTGAAGCTAATGCTCTGTTAACATGGTCCAGCTGCGACCATCAGAAAAATACAATGCTACCTTATTTTTATTATATATTGTGAGAAATTGATCAGAATTTGGACATGAATAGAATCGTGACTTGGTCCAGGTCTGGACTGTGGGAGGCCATTTGGTGAAGCCTGCACTAGATAATGTGTCATCATTGGTAGTTTTGAAGGAGGAGAGTTTAATGGGGTGGCTTTGAATGAAGTGGGAAGGCCATTCAGTGATTGGGGAATTTAGTTGGATTGAAACAATGAAGTGTTTTAGAATCTGAAGAGGCAAAACACAGAGCAAACAAGGCCATTTAGGGGGCCATGGTCTAGTGGTGGTGTGGGTTGCAGCTGTGGCAACCAAGACCAGACGTCAATGACATCCAAAAGAGGGCCAGCCATCTCAAAGCCTGTACACCCAAGACGTCTTCTTTTTAGCTCCCCAACCAGAGAGCACAGAATCCTGATAATAAAACGCTTACATGATTAATGTTTTAATGTGATGGGGAATTGTTGATTATCAAGAGCAGATACAGGCCTTGTCAAATCTAGCTTGATCAACACCAGCTCAACAAATCCAGAACTCCAGGTGATGAGAGACAGTCTTTTCCCTGTTACACTTAACTTCTGGCCTCTCTAAAACAGAGCCATGGCTCCAAACAGATGCTGAGGGGATGTTCCCCAAAGATCTTCCCTGAGGCCCACACTCTCCTTTTTTCATAGCTATGTTTAAGTCTGTGATGTTCATTTATAGGAGCCTCTATTACGGTGTTATTGCTGCCTCTGGCAAAGGACCCAGCCTCTTAAGAGTCCTCAGTAGCTTACAGAAACTGTTGCAGTCCCAACGGGGGGACAGAAGACTAAATAATCAGTTTCCCATCACAGTGACAATCTGAGAGCAGCTGTTTGCATCTGAAGGCCTGCCAGCAATTGTCTGTAGCGCTCTGAAACAGAAGAGGAAAGAAAGGAGGCACGGAGAGAGGGGGAGATGAAAGGAAAGTTTCTTTCTGCTTGATTCAGTCGTCTTAAGGGTTTTGATATTGATCTCACCAACAGACCTGCAGATGTATGTGCAGAGACACATGCACTCACATCCATCTGCGGACACACGTGTACACATTAGCATAGGCACACACACTTAATTGAAGCCGAATCTTTTGTTTTTGTCATCGGTATGGAATGCAGTACACTCAAGGATATACAGTATTTGATTTGTGATGCAGATGTACTTCTTCATTTGTTTTTGCAACATTTATGTAGCACTTTGCAGCAGAAAACAAAAAGCTTAAGACTGCAAACAAACACTGATGTTAAAGACAGTTCAGGAGTAAAGACAGTTCAATAAAAACTCTTACATTAAGGCCAGTCTGTAAATCGTGCGTTTTTTAAACACTGTACCTCACCTCCTCAGGCATTTGGTTGAAATTGCACAGGGCCTTGATGGAAAGCATTCAGTCTTTTGTAAAAGCGGTGCTGGCCAAATGATTTATTTGCTGCCTTTGTTTGACACTGGGCATGCCTGTCAGCTCAGTAATATTTGCACAAAGGGTATCATTAGTCTGTGTACTCTCACTTCAGTTTATTTTTGCTTGTAAATAACTTAATAGATCCATATATGTGAGTACGACACATATGTGTGTGCGTACTTGGTGATGGTCCTGTTATGTGTTGGTTCCTTGGCTCTTCGTGAGTCGGTTACAGCTCAAGGCTGCTGGTGGTCCTGTGAGATTTAAAATGTTATGGTTTTATGTGATGGGATCTGGAACCACTAGCATGCCCCAGTCCATGGTGTTAGATATACAGTTCATTGTTCATAACTTTTGGTAAGTGAGCACACAAAACTGAGAAAATATTCTAACACTTTCACTTGTTTACATAAAGGTATGGTAATGAGTTAAAGATTATTTTGTTTTGGTGTTCCATTAAAGGTTAGGTATGTAGGATTTAGGGGGATACGTTGGCAGCAGTGGTATATAATATCATAAGTATGTTTTCTTTAGTGTATTATCAACAGTAAATAAGAATTGTTGTGTTCTTGTGACCTTAGAATAAGCTGTTTATATCAACATGGGAGCAGGCCCTCGTCCATGGAGTTGACTATGTTGTAGTGCTGTGTCTTTACAGTAGCCCAGAATGTACAAACCAAATACTGGCTCTAAAAGGGCCATTCACAGTTTTGCATTTTAGCATCAGCCACTGTAGTTAGCAGTCAGTTTTGCATCTCGCCAAACGTTGTCTGAAAAATGTTGATTTTTAAGATGAAACTGCCTTGTAAAGTGTTTTGGAATAGTTTAAATAACAGGGTCTCTGCGTTTTGAGGAGAAAGAGAATTCTGTGGATAATTCGACTTTCAATAATAACCTCCTGAACTTCTGGATATTTTGTGAAGTTGTGAACACAAATAAACTTAAGAGAAAAGAGTGTGGGCAGACATTACCAGCTGCTGGGCTATCAGCCTCTCTGCAGTGAGCCAAACAGTGTCAGAGGAACACTGATTTTCAATGTGAAACTGCTTTATTTCGTGTTTTTACCATATTGATAACCTGGTGCGTTTGTTTTGTAAGGGAATAGATCTCTTCGGATTATTCTGCTCCCAGCTAAAAACCTCCTGAACAATAAACACTAATTGTTGTTCACACTTGTTGTTGCTTAAACATTCAAACAGTCATTTTATGCTTGTTGTTCATTTCATCTGTTTGAAGTCTGCAATCCTTATTGCTAGATGGCACTAAATTCTACATTCTAGACCTTTAAGCCTGTAACATAATAAAATCTTTAAAAATTAATGTCTAAATATATTCAGAAAATAGCCTGTGTGTATACATGTCTACACTACGTGTTGATCACATTGTTCGGACGTAAATCTTTATTTTAGCGTTAATACTTTTTTGTGAAGGACTATAATTAGGAGGGTTAATGTTGTGTAATGTTGTAGTAATTAAACTTCTATATTGTCGTAGACATAGTTTAAGATGTGTGTTTGTTTGTGCCCACGGTTAAAAGACATCATGTAAGTTCAAGTATAGAAACCATTTAGGAAAAGAAAAAAAAACCAAACTACTTGAAATGTCTAGTTTGATAAACAGTCAGTCTGATCTGGTGTCTTCTCAGGTTGTGAACCTCTTTACTTTTGTTGCTGTAAATACTTGGTGTATAAGGTTGTACACTGAAGCTTTCCGAGAAGTACATAAATAAGCAAATAATGACAGTGTGTGGGCGTCCTGATTCCCTATAGCTTGCTTTTCTTTGCTAAAGCAGCTGTCGCAAACACCTTGATTTCTGAGATCAAGAAAGCCATACCGTTGTGTAACAGTGTGCAGTCTTATCCAGGAAAAGTTGATGAAAGAAGTGATACATGATTTTCCTGCAGTGATAACAGCAGGTTCTTGATTGGTCATCAGTTTCTCAACAAATGAAACATCACTTTATAAAGCTACCGAATTTGCCCTACTGTCTTTGCTTTGAACAGATACTTAACCAATTTTTAACCAGCTTTGAATGATGATAATGTGGACAGTACGTGTTTAATAACTATGGCAAACTTACCTTCATCTTACTTGCACCCAGATCTCCCTGCTATTCTCTCCGCTGAAATCCACCAGATGATGTCAAACACTAAAATGACAGATTGCACTTCCACACTTTCATATGCCCATTCCTATGAACACAAAGAGTATAGAAGCAGATTGAAAGAGAGACTTGCCCCTCTCTTTCTTTTTCTCTCAAAGTTAGACCTATCTTTGATCAAACTGTAAAACTAAGTAGTCCTGATCAAATATAAACCAAGACCTTGTCATTGTATTTTCTATTTCTCGCCAAAAGTATCTTCAGAAACTTATTGAAGTGCACTATTTGGCTGTAATACAAGATTTTGTGAACACTAAGTGGGCACCATACTGTTTCCTCTTTCCTTCATTCCAATGGAGTTGCTCGTCTGGCGCTTACGTTTACTACCGTAGTATCCCGAATATGTGCAGCAGACCTGCCAGCAAGTTCTCATAGACTTTACATCATGATGACGTAACTGATTTGCAATTCACTTTTTATAGGTTGAGGAAAGTTTTATAAATGTAAAACCACCAGGGCTCAAAAATAATTGTCCCTGTTTGCAGTTCTAGGAGTTACAATGGTCCTTTACAATGGTAGCCTATGAGAAAAATGCTTTCTGGGTCGTGGTGGGATTTTTTCGCTGCAATAGCAGTGTCCACTGGGAAAAGTTAGCCACAAGGCCGAACGGATCTATTTGGGGCCTGCCGAAAACACTGTCCAATCAAACAGTAAAAGTAAGCTATGCTGATAAAATGTAAACCAAGATTCTGTAACTGTGTTGCCTAATTTTTTTGCCTAAAATTGTTTTCAGAAACATATGTAAGTTTATTGTTTCATTGTTATATAAGAAAAAATGGCCAAGCTCGCAGTTAGTCACCCAGTAGCAGAAGCATTTTTTGGTTCAGGGAGGCAAAGTGCATTCTGGTAGTTGTAGGTTTTCTGCCTCTTATGAAAAAGCAAATGCCACAGTCCTCTTTCTGTTTTCTCTGGTCATGTAGCACCAATTTCATAAGTATTTACATCTTTCTACTGCATAGACATCCCAGTTTTATGAAAAGACCATCTTTCCTACAGTGAAATACTTCTTTAATTGAACTGTTTGAAAGATTTTCATTATTGCCTCTGCTTTCAAAAATATAATTATTCTTTTGGAATTTTTCGTGAGAAAACATTCTCTTCATCCAAGATTCTGCAGCTGATGAACAGTGTGGTGACATTCAGGTTGTCATGTTATTACAGATGTCACAGACCTCTTCCTTTGACGTTCCTGCAGAGCACTGTGAAAGCAAAGGTCAAGATTCCACATGCAGTCAGGCATTCACCTTCGCCACTTGGCTGAGGTCTGGCAAGATTAATTCTTTGTGTCGTGCCATCTCTCACTGTGCCAGGTTCATCTTCCCTACAATGGAGCCAAGCAAACACAGGAGAAAAGTGTGTGCCTGAAAGTGTGTGTTTGTGTGTGTGTGTGTGTCTGTGTGTCTGTGTGTGTCTGTGTTTTTGTGTGTGTGTGTTTTTAAAAGACATTGGTGCAACCGTTTTAACAGGGCGACTCTGTTTGAATTAGATGTTCTAACCCCCCGCTTACTAAATGGATTTCTGAAGTGGCTGTAGTTGGAGGCTTTCAATCGGATGCAACCTTGAGTCCTTTTTTTATGTGAGCTCTGTAGGATTTAAGTGCCGGTATAACATGAGCACGACTGAATGCATGCTCCTCATTTTTTTTTAAATTGAAAAATCTCCAAAGGCTCTCCCCATTGTGCAGGCAATTAATGGAATGCTGGCAGCGAGGTTCAGGTGCTTAAAAGTTGTATTTTTTCTCTCGCGCGCGCTCTCTTTTTAATGACTAATAAAGGATAATCATCGTGGAAAAAAACATCATAATGCTGTAGGCTTCCTCTTTATGCACAATGATGTATAATGCATGCTTTGAAATGAAACGGCAGCGGCCTTCGAACCATTCCATCTCCAAACCTAAGTGTATTTGCTTTGCATGCCACAGTGAGGCTTTTGCATACCAATATTGAGTGTTCCCATTAACAATGCCTGCCTATTAATTTGATCTTTACATTTTTAAAGTTTGTCCATCAGACCGCCAAACAATGGGTCCCCCAGCCGCTGTTTGGTACAAGTGATTAGAAAGTTGGCTAATTGCCTCTCTGAAGAGTTGTGCTGTTTCTTTTTAGCCTCCTTGTTCTTCACCTGTGAACCTCCACCAGTTTTAACACTCAAAAACAGATGAATAAACAATTTTATTCATCAATGTTCTTCCCTTGGTTTTTGATAGTATCTCCAAGTACTTTTTAGGCAACCATTAGCATCTATAGAGTATGTTGATATATGTGGCAAAATTTCAAAAAAACGTCCAGTCACAGTTAATTTTACAGTGTGTATTTGTGAAATCAGAACCCAACATACATAATTACTGAAAGTCTCATCTTTTTTTCAAAAATAAATGAATAAATATTTAAATTAAAAATAAAATCTGATTAAATACCATAAACTTTACCACTGCCAAAATTAGCTTTATCTCAGCTGCCTGAACTACAGTGCCAGTAAAAGCTCATGGTCACTCACTAATAAAGAATAGAAGTATGATCATAACTTGCACTACTATCATTTCAATTGTAATATTTACAGCTTTTTATTTATTGCAGCTTTATTTATTGTTTTTTTTAATTTATTTTTTATTTTTCATTCATTTATTTATTTTTTATTGTCTTTTAGGTCATTGTCATTATGTATAGTTTTTTACCTTAGTGCTCTGCATGCCTTACGAATTGCTCCTTGGGGACGAATAAAGTGTTTTTGAATTTGAACTGAATTTTGCATAACTACAGGCAAAGTGATTTTTCTGGTGGCAGCACTTGTTTCAAATGGTGTGCTTTATGTGATAATTATGCTGGTTTTGTTTTCACTTTGTGAATCTGTGTGTGTGTGTGTGTGTGTGTGTGTGTGTGTGTGTGTGTGTGTGTGTGTGTGTGTGTGTGTGTGTGTGTGTGTGGATGTGGTAGTAGTACTAAGATGTGGTCCCGAAGACACACACTGTAGTGGGAACTACCACAGAAGCCATTATTTTGCCAGGTGTTTATTTGTCTGTCTGTGTGGACAGATTTTGTCATATCAGTAGCATCGCAACTGTGCAGGAAGCAGCCATAAAACTTTACAGATGTATAGTTGAGATCAAAATTCAGATAGAATTTAAAGATGGATGTGCAGATCAATGGGGGGTAGGAAGAGCCCTGGCTTACATTAGTTGTAAGTTGTGCGTTGCTGTATTGATACCTTTGCAAGATGGTCTCTGGGGTTTAAATTAATTTGCAAGAAAGTTATTTCATTTTGAGGGAATTTCTTAGTTCAGCAGTGAAAAATTTCAGAGCTGGAGCACCTTGGTAGTAGAGTGGTTACAGAACGCAACAGCAAAGTCCCAGGTTTATTGGTTTAATTCCTGCCTTTGGATCTTTGTTGCATGTCATACCCCTCTCTCTCCCCCATGTCAGAACCATAAATAAATAGAAAATAAAATGAAATAACAACTCTGATCTGCTGAATAAAGAGGTGGGTTAAATAATTGTAGCTTACATTCAGCTGAATGAGCTAGACTGACACAATATACACAGGCATGCAGAATCAGGTGTTTGTCATTAAGTTGTGTTCAATCTTGTCATGGTTGCTTTAAAAAAAAGTTTTACATAAGGAGGAATTATGATTGTGCTTACAGTAAATGATATGTTCAAAATGTTTCAATCTAATATAAAGTCACTGATTGGTGTGATGGGTTATCCTTACTGATTATTCCACCAGTTTTGCCACCATGTGGCGCTGGGCGGGTATTCATTTTATGTGGACCGGTTGTGCTTTTCTCAGGCCTCTTGAGCCTCCGGTCCTGCCTTACACTGGACTGAATACCAAACTGGCTTATTCCAGTGTTCAGTTGCACCTTTTTCTTGCAATCTTGGAACATTTCCAAAAGCTTTTGTTTTTTCTTGTGCCCTCAATCTTTTTCTCTTTGACCGTGCTTTGACAATGCAGGGAAACATACAAGCGCATCTCGGTAAACACGAGTGATGTGGTTCCAGAGTTTAAAAGCTTCACATAACACTGGCAGACACGACTTGGGGCTGTTTGTGTGACGGAAAGGAGAACTTGTTTAGAAACTGACAGCACTGCATCTGTGTGTGTGTGTGTGTGTGTGTGTGTGTGTGAGAGAGAGAGAGAGAGAGAAGCGGTGTGTGTGTATTTATGTTGCTTTTGGCAAGTTATTCATTTGTGTTTTGTTTTTTTTTTCTCCCTTGCTCTCTGTGTGGTTATCTTTTGAGTTGGTCGGTTTGGAGCTGATGTCCACCTTCGGGGATGCGCATAGCATGCATTTCTGAGTATTTTCACCTGAGGCTGCACTTGTTAGAGTCTGTGGATAAATGTATATACATTATTTATACAAATTCAGGGCGAGTGAAAGCAGGTTTAACACATTTACAGACAGGAGGCCAGGCACTGCAAGCCAAGCTCCAAGTGAGGATTGCAACGCTGTGCGCCAGGGATCGAGCTGGCCTCTTACTGTGACCAGCATCTTTAATGCTGCACGAGAACATTATCATCAACGGCTCAGCAATCAAATAATCCCTCACATAATTTGTTTCATGAGAAAAAAATGAAAAAGGAAGATTGACAAAACTTTAGTTTGTTACTACATTTACAGGAGACATTTAAGAAACCTGTTGGCCATCTTTGCTGGATTTCAATTTTCTAAAAATCCTGTATATGTTAAAAGTATACATTTAATATACAGAAACTCCAGCAATTTCTGCTGCACTGCAATTCGTTCAGATCAACTTTATAGAGACCTGTATTCCCATATATGCTAGTATTTTTACAGTAATAGAACAGCCAACATTTCAACACCTTGCTTATTTCAAAATAGCAAAATGCACATTTTACCCTCCACATTAATGTACTGAGTATTAAACAAAACAGTAAAAGACATCTGTGTATCTGAGAGGGAGAAAGGTAGTTGCAGGTTGGAACATTCAAAGGAAAATGACTATGCTGTTGTTTAACTTCTGATTAGTCGGTCTAGTTTGATGTCATGTCTTGTGTAATGTAAAATACTGAATAAAATAAGGAAAAATGATTCATTGTTAACAAATGATTCCATGTATTTTTTCACGTGTACCTTTTTTTAAAGTGTACCTTTTAAAAAAGCAAAGGTCTTTAGATCATTCATTAACCCCACACCAGAAATCACTTTTTAATTGCAGACGTATGCTTAAATAAATAAGTTCGGATTTGTATTAAGACCAAAGTTTGTGCAGTTGAAGGTTGTGGGATGACTGGTTGAAACAGATTGAACACAGCTTCCATTTAATTTTTAATTACTTTTAATATTAAATCATTTTCAATATTAGGCTTAAAGGTTTCATTTGAAGACCTTAATTTGAGATAATTTATTCACTCAACAATGATTTAGGGTTTGACTTTAACCCCATTCTTTGATTGTTGGAAATATTTTGCAATTATATCAAGTTATGATTTAAAAAGACTTTTATTAAGTCATATACTCTAACTGAGGCAGTTTGATAGCAAGATTAAAACAAAAGACTCAGATGAAAACTGTCCTATACAAAGGTTTTATCTTAATGAAACATTGATCAGAGAGAAAAATCTTACTGAATCTTGAAGAAAAAAATAAAAACAAGGTAAAAACAGTATAACACAAGACAGTGTGTTGAAATACAAAGTGTCATTTAACCTGCAACAAGGGGAGTTTTGGACTTGTTCTTAACCAAATTCAGTGACAAAATGTGCTTCAATAAAACCCATAAAAACATAATGAGTGTGGTTACATGTACAAGGATAACTTGTTTATGAGGCTTATCCCTGTAAACAACATATTTGGGATATTGTGTTTACAGGAGCACAGAGAAATCAGATTATTCACTTTCCATGTTTATATCCCAGGTTACTTCTGAGTAGTCCAGCTGGCATATTTGGGTTTCTCATGAATGGAATATTGTGTTTACATGCTTTAACACACAAATGGGATAATCCGAAAAACACAATCATAAACAGGTTATTCATGCCCATGTAAACTCACTGAATGATTACAAATATTGTATTCTGTAATGTAACTTTCCCCTAAAACAAAGCGGAAATTGTCCCACCCTCTCGCAGATTTGTAAGTGTATTTCACACCTGCAGTCTTGTGTTATTACTCTGAAAATAAATATTGTTTTCCTGATTTGACTTGACACTCCCCACTTACCAATCCCTGTCTCCAATCCAGGGACCTCCTCCTTCAGAGATGGATGCCTTGCCGGCTGGTTGTAGTCTTCATGTTCCCATGGAGCTGGAGTTTACAGCTTCCTGTTTCCCTCGCAGCCCTGACAAAAGCTGTGGCCTCGTCCATGTTGACTGACCTAGTTGGTGACGATGATTGTAGTTTCATATTGTGAGTAATTTTTTTTTTTTTAAGCAGCAGAGTTGGTGAAATGGTTTCTTGTGGACTGTCACTTTAACTTTTCAATTTTCAAAATTCAAAATCTTTTATTTCCAGGTGGCTCATTCTGCCTTTACGTTTTAAGATACATAATATAAGCTAAATTCCTTTATTTCCTTTTTTTTGTTAACTAAAAGTTCAATGTTTTTTGCATTTAGTATGTTTGCGTGTTTTCCATGGTATATTCTCTTTCATGGCTTCACTTGCTGTACATTTGCTTGTGAAACCATTAGTGTATATTGTGCAGTAAAATGTGCGGTAGTATTGAATGTGTTAAATAAACTGAGTAAATTGGGTGTATTTGTAACCCATGACATTGACATTTAATACAGGTGGACCCTTTTATCACATCTCCCTTTCTCTCCCAACTACGAAATGAAGTTTGGTAGATGCCCTAAATAGCATTGGAAAATATAAGATGAATCAGGACAGCTGAGTATCATTGTTCAACATCTCATCTGATGTTATTCAGTGGATTTTGGAGTTATTAATTTTAACCCAACAAAGAAAAGAAAAACCTGTAAAAGAGCTGTACAGTGTTAGTGTGTGCAGGAAGCGAGAATCTGGTGTTATAAGCATAATAATTATTTATTGAAATATGACGAAAAATTCAATTAGCCTCAGAGACAGTCCCCAAGACAGGGGTGGTGATAGGAGCAATCAGGATGTCAGCAGGAGGGGCAAAAGTCAGACAAGCAGGAGGGAAATAGCATTTTCATCCATTGTGTTGACAGCATACATGAGAATGTGAATGCACCAACATAGTCATTGTTAAAGTCCTTGATAAAGAATTTATTCTGCAGTCAAGTCTGTCTAGACAGTTACTCTTTATAAACAGGATTGGTTTGTTGTAAAGTAAACAACTGAAGATCAGAAAACTGTTACTCAAAATTTTTACTAAACTTCATCTCAAAATAAGCTCCTGTTTGGGATGGAGCAGGACTGCAGTAGTTTCATCAACCATGCAGTAAAAAAATAGGACTTCTACAATGAACACATTATTGTGCATGACTGTGTTGGTTGCATGTGGTGTCGAGTTTGACTGGATGTTATGGGAAGTCCAAGGCGGCTGCAGAACCTTAACACATAAATTGTGGGTGATAAAAGATTGTCTGGTCAATAGACGCAATTAACAAGGGTGTCAGACAATGGAGCTCAGGACCAGGAACTGCTGGGTGACATGGGATTTTAAGTGAACTTTCTGTACATTAAGCATGCCATTGAAAAATGTTTGATCGTTCTATGACTTAATTGACAAAATGTCGACAGGTAAACAAATAAACACCACAGGCTGTTGTAGGAGGCAGGTGTTTGGACATTGTGGAGAAAAACAGTAACAGCAACTACAGTACATGTGAAAAACTTCACATGAAAATAATTAAGGTTGTCATTTTTTTAAGGAAAAAAAAGTCTGTTTTTGTTCATTTTGGACACAATACGAAAAGTCACAACTCACAGGAGGGAAAAGATGCAGTCTTTGGTATAAGAGCAAACCGGAAAGAACAATGATGCAGGTTGAAAAGAAAAACTGATGTGGCACAAACACCTTTCACACCTACTTGCTTGAATACAATACTCTTTTCAATGCACTGACTTGCATAAACATTTAAGACCAACACAATGTGTGATTTCTTTTCCTTTTGAAAGCCTATTATCTTGCTCAAGACCTGCATCATTGAACTACTAATAGAAACAAAACAAGAACATGCTACAGTAAACAAATTTATTCTGGCGCAGGCACCTCACGTCATGTAACACAAAGATGGAAACCCAGAGACGCAATAAATTATCTTCATTGTTAAGCGTAACCAGTGACATACTGTACATCAAAAAGGTAAAAGCACCGTAAATAAAAAAGGAGAAAGACTACAAAAAAGGTTGAAGTGAAACGGAACCCTTTTACAGCAATGCTTAAGAAACAAATGTTTGAATGCCAGCAGACACAAATAGAAATTAATATTTTATGTGTGATTCCTTTTTGATTTTAGTGTCTCACGACATAATTTAAGTACTATTAAAAAAACAAACAAAAAAAAAACGCTGTACACACACCAAAGAAAGCAAACCAGAGGGATCTATTTTTTCATTTCATTGATTTCATTTTTTAAGAAATCATTGCTTTGCAATTTATGCTTCATCACAGTTCTCTCCCATATGAACACATGAATGTAAACACCTGTTGAATTATTCTTTTTTTAAATTTTTTACAACATTAATACTTTATATATATATTTGTACATATTTTCATTCACATCTGCACGGTTAGCTAGCATGGTAATGAAATAAGGCAAGACTCACATAACTGTGACATCACAAATCTTTTTTTTTCCTCTTAATACTGATTATTAAGGGTTTTTTTTTTTTTGTAATTTCCTTCTTCTGTTCTGCAGCAGGCTTTGGTCTTTCCGGACAAAGGCAGGGTCAATCCTTCTCCGTCTCCAGAATCACACTTTGTTTTGTTCCAGTTGTAATGAGATAATAAAAAGGGCGGGTACTTTTTTGCAGGAAAAAAGGGCTATAAATACAATTGTTTTATGTGACATAAGTAAGTGAATTTATTTAACACTGGTCTTTCTGAGGTACATAGTTAAAGATGATTTGGGGAGGGGGAATAAGAAAGGGGAACCACAAGGTGACCATGAGGAGCAAATGACTTCCATTGCAAGAGGAAAAAAAAACATATTATTTTTCTTCTTATTGGCCTATTTATCATTTTGTTCATTAAAGAATGTTCCTTTTTTAGACGTTTATTTTTTAAACATCAATTCTCCCTTCTCAGTCAGTATCAAGCTGCCTTAGCAGGCGTCTTTTGCGAGTTCAAAAAACACATGACAGTAGGTAAGAGTCTCTGGTCGGGTGACTGCTTGTCCATTTGTCTTTACAGTACCAATGACAGCTAAAAGCCTGTTTCAGTGAGAGAGCACACCAGAGGATGGTCGACCAAAATAAGCCATAGCTTTAGTCGTCACAAAGCTGTGAAAGATGGGCGGTGTTACTCCATTTCCTTTCTCAGCACAAAAACCTCTCACAATGTCACCAGTGCTAAAACACTTGAGGATGGTTAATTCTTTAAGTTGCAGCCTGCCAGTTAGTCTGTTTTTGTGCAGACAAGTAGATCCCATCTCGTGCCAAAGCAGTTTGTTTCAAGTGTTTTTCTTTTTTCTTTTAATATTGTCTTTGTGTAGTTGAGGATCTTCATTCAGACTTTTTTTCATGATAAAGGGATCCTTATGCTTATTTGTGTGTGCACATTATCTGTCTTTGTGGATGTGTCCAAATCTGTACTCCAAGTTGTAAATTGAAGATCAAAAATGAGCTTAATATAGGCTAAACAAGAGTTGCCAATTGTCTCTGCTTTCCATCCTCCTGGTCATCATTCGAGTCTGAACTGGAGGTTCGGTTATTTGGAGTTTTTTTCGGCTGCAGCAAAACTCTCAGGATGTCTGCATAGCTGCGTTATGGGCAGCGCAGTCCCCTCCTAAGCTCTCTTGGCATGAAGCATTTCAATGAGCAGGTTGTTGCAGGGCACATCGCCATTCAGGTGTTTGTAGTAAAGGTATTCTTCGGCCTGCAGGCTGATGGCGCGGATCTCTGGCAGCCGGAGCAGCAGTTGGCCAAACTTGTCCGTTTGTTGCGGGTAGTTACACATGACATAGTCCAGCAGCGCTGCGTTGACCTGCTCCTGGACGCTTTCTACCAGGTGGAAGTTCTCCAGGTTCTTCACATCTACAGGAGGAAGCAAAATAAACAGTTAGATTAAGAAAACACTTATTCGATCACTGAGTGCTATTGAGAAGTATAAGAACAAAGCAGTGAAAAATAATAACAGAACCTAAACATGGACATAATGGCAGATAATTACAAGCCATCATGTCTCACACAACAGCTGAATGAGTTTCTACAGGCAGTGTTTGTCCACATCAATAGAATTTAGTTAGTACAATTAACCTACACATCAGTTTTACAGTCTTACAATGAACAACATGCTCAACCAAGACTACATGTTTCCCTGATGTTAGCAGGTAGCTACATATAGCAGTGTAGGCTACATAATGTAAACACTTGCAGTAGCATGGCTGAAGCAGATGACCATATGAAGAAATCCATCATGAGCTGATGCCAGCTTGTTGCAAAAGCGTAAAAAAAAATCCCCAAACAAACATTGGAAAGAGAGAATTGAGAAGGGCCAGAGGTCTCATTATTTATAACTTTGGTCATATTTAATATGAACATCTGACATTTTAACATGATATATACACATTTAAGAAAATAAGGAAAAGCATAACAGGTTGCATTTAATGTCTCATGTTAACTCAAACTTATTTATGGTAGAAACTATAACTAGACAGTTTATAGTGCCACAGTATCCTCAAGGAGACAAATGAATGGACCATAAAAGTTCATATTTCAAAGAAAGAAAGATTTTAGCAATTTGTATTCTCATTTATCAGGGGAATGTGCTGCAACTTGAAATCTTTGGCTCATTTTTTTTTACTTTTAAAGAGGACTTCAAAATGCACTGCATGACGAAATATCCGTCCCTTCTTTCCTTTTCTCCTCTGAATTGTCTCTTGAGAGTGCGATGTAGAGGTAATCAGGTAAAGGCAAAAAAAAGGTTCTCTCGAGAGATTAATTCCCTCAGGAGTCAATAAATTATGTAGGGCAGAATTACAGTCATATTAGCACCAGAGCTACTCCCTAACCTAATGCCTTCACCATCCTTTTATATCATAACAAAGGAGAATGTGTCGTAATTATTATTGTAAAATGTGCTGTTGTTGTTTTTTTTTTAAAGCATCAATCTTGTGGAAAACATTAATCACTTAAACTGCAGGGTAAAATAAAAATGCAGGAATCCATCTTGGTGGGAAGTTTTTTTTTCACTATTAATTCCTTGTTCAAAATACATTTTGCATCTTTCCAAAATCCTACCTTTACGCGCAGCTATAAGCACTTTTCCTTGACAATAATAAGCTCACTGGGGGTTTGAGCAGATTATTGCAAGACAAGACAAAAATTTGCTAAATGGATAATGGTGGACTAGAGCGCAGTGTGTACTTGTCATGATTACGAAGCACAGGGCTGCAGAATATTTAATCACGCAGTAGCCCTCTGTGTGCATGTGTGTGTGTGATTTAAGGTCTACAGTAAGACAAATTACAGCCAAATACACAAAAACAAATCCCAAAAGACAGATGGATAGACAACCGTTATCATGGTTTAATAATATCTTATGGCAATTAATGAAAAGAGGGGTACAGCTCTTAAAAAATCTCTAAAATCAGGATTGGAAACAGACCGCTTAATGTACAAAAGTCTTAGAAATAAAGTTACCACAGAACTAAGAAAGGCCAAGGCAAATTAAAGTTGCAAGCAGCGATGAAAGGGCCCTCGCACCCCACGTATGTTGGGGTACTGGGGAACTCCAGCTAAAGCAGTCGTTCATTTCTGTGAAGTCAGATAATAAAAGCAGAGAGTGAGAGATTTGGAGTGAGATATTTCACATGATGTAGTACAGTGGCCACTAGATCACACTGGAGGGTACATAAATTTCACGTCATCTTGGTGTAAATAATTTGTAGACCAAAGCATGAAAATTTAATGTGAATTAATAAATTAATAAATAACAAAACAAAAACCCTGAATGTTGAGTTTTAACCTTTTCCAGGGCAGGTAAGTTTTACAGGCCGCTTCCCAGAGAAGAGTCTGAAGTGCAACTTAAAACACGGTTGAATTGTCTGAAGATTTAACTCAGCTGGTTAGAGGACTTGCCCGCAGACTATGAGATCATTAGTTCAAACCTCACCCAAGATAGGTGAATTTTACAAGCAGCTGTCCAAACTACAGAACTAAAATGAACGCTGAAAATAGTCGAAGTGTTAGCTCTAAGAGTGTTTAAGGTTGCGAGATTGAACTTTATTCAATTTTAAAGAGTGCTGTCCAAATGAGAGTGTGAAAGAGAATGTCAAAAACAGTTAAAGTATCAGGAGGTTTGGCTCAGTGCGTTAGACAGCTGATTGTTGTCTCTTAGGTTGTGGGATCAAGCCTTATTTGGGACAGATGAGTTTAAAGGTTGTTGTCCAAATGTGAAGGGCAAAGGGAATAACCAAAATAGCATAAATAATTGAAGTGTAGCTCAGGGGAAAAGACGGCCTAGGTTGGCAGTTTGAGCCTCACAAGTGAAGCGGTTACGCAGCAGTACAAAATCCATGGCTGAAATTTAACAGGTAATGCCAGAATTGGCAAAATCGATACATATACAAGACTACCTTAGTCTTTACTGATATTCCTTGATTTCGATAGACACATCTGCCCATACTGGTTTTACATGTTTAGGGACAACTTCACCTGATTTATCGGCTAAAACGATACTTTATGTGCCTTTATTTGTTCTGTAATATCACAATCAGTGTCTAAATTATATGAATCTACAGCCAAATCATATTTAATGGCATAAATAAAAATAAAATATTGGCTAATATATCTGTCTGCTCTGCTGATGTAAGGGTCATATGGTGTTGAAACTGAAAATTCAGTATTGGCAGTGACATCTCTCGAAAACTCGAGTGACATATGAGTCAGGCTGATAATCAACTAAGTTCTTGGCAGGGAAAATTCAGTATTCAGTATATGAAAATTCAGGAGACAAGGAGACAGTTGTGTGTTTTTTAACTGTCTTAAGTGTTCGTTGCAAAGTACGTCATCGATGACGTATATCAGCAGAGCAGTCAGATATGTCAGCCAATATTTTATATTATTTATGCCATAAAGGTCAACTGTCTCCCGTCCCAGATAAGACTTGAAGCAGCAACCTCAGGCACACTAACCATCTGATCTACCCACTGAGCCAAACCTCCTGACACTCCAATTGAGATGTTGTTCAAACAAGCCTTAAAAGTTTTTGACAGGAAATCATTAATTTATCATCATTGTGAAATACTGTCTAAATATAACTTCTTAAGCTTTGAGAATCTAATATTGTTTTCAGAACTTCAATGAGTTCATAAAATAATGTACAATACTAATTCTCCACCACTGAAGGGCTTTTTTCAGCACCACTTTGAGCAAATGAGCAGTACCTCCCGATCTGCTCTGAACTCAGATCTTAGCATCCCACTGTGGTGAAGTGCCTTTGCACAATCTTCTTTTTCATTTACATACATCAGACACTGGAATATGCCTCCAACTGAGCTAAAAACAGGCACAAACCATCAGACTTTATCCCATGGTGTCAGAAAATGTATATTGAGTAACCAGACATGTCAGCACTAATTTCGTCGTGATCCAGATTTTATGAATGTATGTTTATGTGTTTGTTTCTGTTTGTATTGTCTACACTGTTTCTCAAATGGGGGTACGTGAGATTATTTTTTAAAAAAATGTATGCATAAGTCATGCATAACTCCTAAAAAAATAATTATACAATAAAAAGTTCATTATAAATATAAATGTAAGTTCATAAACTGAATTTTATACTCAATAATCAATTTCAAAATCCTTAAAAAAAACAGACATCCCAAACCAGAATTATTTGATGCAACCTGTCAAATGCCATCACCTGTCAATCGATCACTTGCTGCCGTCAAGTCACAAACAATGGATTCAAGGTTGAAGCGTAGCAGCAATGCTACTGATGACACGGAGAGACAAGTGACAAAGATGGCAAAACCAGAACTGATGAAATACCGTCAGTATGCAGACACTTCATTGCATACCATGTTGACAAAAAGGCCAAAAACATCATAATATAGCATGTCCAAAAAATAGCAAGACCAAAAAATAGCTGAAAATTACATAGTATCGTGTGTAGAAAAATCTTACATTTTGACATATCAAAAATATAGCTGAAAACAACATATTACAGCTTATAGAGACACTTCATAGTATAGCATGCCGAAAAAAAGTCTGAAAACAACACAGTATAGGAGGCCAAAAAATGTCAAATTTTGACATATCAAAAAAAAATGGATGAAAACGACATAACTTGTGGAGACACGTCTTATTATACCGTGTAGAAAATAAGGCTCAAAACATCATAATATAGTATGTTGAAAAAATGTCTGAAAGTGACATGTTTAAATGGGATTTATGTCCACGAGTTGCAACCCCCAAATTTGAAAGTGTTTTTCAGTTACAATGTTGTTTAACAAATCAGACACTGATGGCACACCACTGTGTTGTACCTCTTTTTTTTCTACCAAAAATGTTTTGTGCTGTGCAGATGGTATTTGGCTGATAATATTTCAAAGGGGGTACATTAATGAAAAAAGTTTGAGAACCTATTGTAATGTAATGTTTTTTATCATGTGTGATATGTGTTTTTTAATGTTAGATATTTGTTCTGTTTGTACCTGCCCAGGGACTGCAGATGTAATCTAGTTAACAGCTAAATCTGGCATGAATCATCTTTTCTCATTGGAAATTAATGTTTTTTATGCATGGTTCTTGATTAATAAAAACATGTTAAAAAAAAAAAAGAGACAGTGTGTGTGTGTGTGTGTAATCTTTTATTAATCTGTTTGACCTGGGGTCGAGTGTGCTCACAGTCGGCTAATGTGGAATGACAGAGTCCCTGTGTCGAGTTGATATCCCCAAACCAACACGCACACGCACACACACACACACACACACACACACTCTTTTTAGCGTGCACTAAAATATACCATCTTTCACGCCAATTCTGCCATTCTCTCACACATACAGACACGACTTCATGGAAATACACATATTTCTCACACAGTACCCCCTGCCCCCACTCACACACAGACACACACCCTCCACCAACTCAGAGCATTAGAAGGAAGGAGGGGGAGATAAATCAGCAGCTAATGAGGTCTAGAGAATGAGAAGCAGGTCCTTCAAGGCACTTCCATCTATGATGCACTCTACCATGCTATTACAATCTGTATGCGTGTGTATTTGTCTGTTCTTGTGTTGCCTATGTGTGTGTGTGAGCTGGTGTGAAGTGTGTGCATGCTCACCCTGACCTCTGGGTGACACGACAGGGGGGCTAAATAAGGCCAAAAGGAGGGCAGGAAAGGGGGGAGGGGTTGCGGCCTGTGACAAAGGAGGGTCCTAACAAACATGACGTGCTTTTTCCTGCTACCACTCAGCTGTTTGACCCCCTATCAGACTCCTCAACTGGTTTTCACACCAACACCTCCGAGAAGTACTGATACAGCCTTACATAAGCAAATCCACTTAAGTGTGGGCTTTAGGGTTTGACATGCAGACGTCCTACGCAGGTCAGAAAGAAAAATAAAGGACTTGTTTTCATCTGCAGGTTGAACAAATGTAACCAAACTTTTTAAATTACTCAAAGAGTTCTGCTGATGAGGGCAAAGATTTCAGAAAAGCACCACCTTCCTCCTCACTCCTAATTTTTCGTCTTTATTCAGATTTGTCATATTCTATGTATTAAAGGTATAAAATGAATTTTCCTAAAATTTCATTCTCGGTAATCACTTGTGACCAACTATAAATGTGTGAAGGTGTATTTTTCTGCAGGGGTTCTGCTCCCTGCTCCTATTTGCTTTGGACATTTATTGCCAGGTATCTCATGTGCCAAATTGTAAGTAGAAAGGCATCCAAGAGACACAAAATGATCAGAAATATACATACATAACTGAATGAAAAATACAAAAAAACATGACCTAAATGGTGGCCACAGACATAGTGTCGACTCATAAATTACTATTTGGAATACAATATCTTTTAGTGTGAGGAATCATACCTGTCATGAAATGATTATAGCTTTGTTAATAGCCATAGTGTCTAACCACCGTATACTGGACATAGATTAAATGAAAATTGAATGAAAATTCCTCTAACTCAAAGCCAAACAAAAAGCCTGAAAATTATATTAAGGATTATAGGATATGCAGCATTTTTACAAATTTACTTTTTATGCATGGAATTAATTTATCTTTAAAATGTGTAATACAAAAGGCCAAGTGTTCTCTGCAGTACAGACACAGTCTATAACAAATATGCTCATGCTGCTCAATAATCAATTCCGCAATGTCACAGCCTTGTCTGAGTTTGATTTACTTAATTTTGCAGCAACATGACAAGGTGAACCCAGATCACAGCAAAAACATGTGACGTGTTGCCATGGTTTCTCAAAAAGACGTTATCTGTTTGTGTCTGTCTGTGTGTGTCTGCATAGAGTGTATGCATGTGGAGGGGAGTTTGATGAGTGTATGTGTGGATGTTGATGAGGGAAACTACAGAGAATTAGTACCCAATGTCTCTGTCAAGCTAATTAGAGGAAAGTGAGGAAAAAAGACAGCATTTTAATTGCTAATTATTACCAGAGCCCCTTTTGAAAAAATAATGAATGAGGGCTTCCAAAAATGAAAAAGCACAAAAGACAATAGTGTGATATCTGCTCCCGTTTGTAAACCCTGAATTAAAAACAAAAACAAAACAAAAAAAACTCAGGTTGAGAAATGTTTCTTAATTTTGTTGCAAATCAAGTCAGACAAGTCGATTGATTTTAATTTACTGATCATTCAAAGGCGGGAGAAGGATGAGGAAGAAGAGAAGGGGGTTAGGGGGTGAAAAAACAAAATAAAATAAACAATCGATCAATGATTCCCAGACAGTGTCAGGTTGGAGCATTAAGTGTGCTAAACACTCTCTTGCCCCCCCCCCCCTCTCTCTTTCTCTCTCCATCTCATTGTTCAGTCACTGTGGGACTAATTATCAACTTTTTTTCACATAAAACAGCCGCACTTCGTTGCAGTGCCGGGTCTGAATACTCAAATGGAAACCCCGAGGTCCCACAGAATACATTGTTTCATTTGACGGGCGATCATGCTGAAGCCAGCGACCTAATGCAAAAACACACACACACACACACACACACACACACACACACACACGCGCGCACACACACACACAGAGGGAGACACACACAATCTCTCTTTCACAGAGCCCCTGAAATCACTGCTGTGCTTTTTAATTAGATGAGATCTGCTCTGTGCTGCGAGTGTCAGTGTGTCCGCATGTGCTTTTACAGTCTTTTACCGGCCCTTGCAATCCACCTGCTCCAGGGACACACACGTACGCACGCACGCATGCATGCACACACACACACAATGCACATTCACTCATGCAAATACTTGCTTCATTACCACAGTCTGATCTCAATGATGCCTCACAGACCGGACACACATCACTTTGTGTCAAAGTTCACTGTTCTCTGCAAAAGCAAACAGGCATCACTTTATGGCAAGAATGAAGTGGTAGAAAAATACTGCAATGGACAGTAAGTCAACCTTTAAACATACAGTGATACTTAACTTGTGGCCCGCAGGCCAAATCTGGCCCCTGGAAGGGAGCTAGGTGTCTCACCAACCAATTTCTACCCAGCCTACCCAGTTCTGTGAAGTACTGATCACCAGCAATCGAAGACCAATGCATGCCAGTAAGATTTGTGTCAGAATCAAGCCCGACTTGCTCTGACATCTCGCGATTTCAGGGTTGCAACAGATTTTAGAGCCAGGCCACGCAGTTGCTCTCTGCCAACTGCTAAGGTCTGGCTCTCAGCTGATCGAACACCTGATGGGTTCAGATCTTGACTCACCAAGATGTGAGGACTCTTAGAAAAACGTGTACTGAATGCTGTTATGATGGTTTTGATTTAGCCTATTGATGTAGTCCGAGTGTATTTACCCTCAGCAGATTTATATAAAGCAGCAAATTGATATAATGCTGATATACATTACTATTCATGTAAATGAAGGTTTAACCATGAACGGAAATCACAGATTGCCTGTATAATATTTGAAAAGTTTACATTGAGACTGTAAAAAGACTGATAAACGGACATGATAAGATCTGAATGAATAGGAATCCAATCGAACATGTTGTGGGTGCTTCTGTGACTTCCTGTACAGACTGAAGACTGCTAGAAAAGTAAGAAATCTGAAAGCCGAATGCGGCCGAATGCGGCCGAGTAGTGTGCCCAAATGCCATTGAACTGGATGGTTTACATCTAGACAGGAATAGGAAACGTTCGTGGTGGTTTTGACGCTCACAAAAAAATATTTACTGATTTACAGACGTCTCTTTCCCAACGTGAGTCAAAGTGGAAAAGTTCTTCTGGGCCAGTTTGCGTCACGTGAGCGACCCGAACGGTGTAATTCCACTTTCAGCCACTATGTAAATTCTGCATCAACGCCTGGCGCACTTCCTGTTTGATACGTGAAGTCAAGACGCTTGTCTCGGTCACGTGATACCCCAAAATGTCGCCCACAAGCCAGCGAAAATTAGTAAGAAACAAACGTCTTTGGAGAACTTCTTTGCAAAGGAGTAGGGCTCAATGAGGAGACAGAAGAAGAGCATACGACTGCCAGGAAAAAGAAAGCTGCATTTAAAAGACGATG
This sequence comes from Plectropomus leopardus, assembly GCF_026936395.1. Lineage (NCBI taxonomy): Eukaryota > Metazoa > Chordata > Actinopteri > Perciformes > Serranidae > Plectropomus > Plectropomus leopardus. The sequence goes on from NC_142180.1 coordinate 17,907,273, forward strand.
CCAGGAGTACTACTTCAAATACAAGTTTATCACCACAGGTGATTCTCACGCGTCAAACCCCCTCTGCATACTATACGGCGTCACGCTATCAAGCGAGGCAAAAAAGCCTACAAAACTGCTTCGCCACACGGAGACCAGGCATTTGGAGTTTTTTTTTAAGAAAAAAAAACGCGAACAACAAGGAACAACGTCTGTGAGTGCAGTAAGAGCATCATGCGTAGTGGCTAACCGTATTGCTAAGGCTAAGAAACCTTGAACTATTGGTGGTTCCTGCCAGCTGCTAAGGACGTTTGCCATGAACTTTTAGGAGCGGCTGCAGTTAAAAAGCCAGCACAGGTTCCTCTTTCGGCTAGCGCCATCACGAACTGACGAAATAGCACAGGATAATGAGACACAGCTGATGGAGAGGGTTAGTGACTCACCATGGTACAATCCAGGTATCCTGATATTGTCAACAAGGCAGTGCTAATTGTTGTTGTACACATATATATCAGGAGGATGCGCATGAGGATATGTTATGTCTACTATCGTTGCCGACCAACACAACAGCCGCAGAGCTGCTCAACTGTCTAAATAATTACATATATGGAAAACTGAATCCTTTTGTGTGGGCGTATGCACGGACAGAGCTGCTGCCATAGCAGGACGGATTTCAGGTTTGCGTACTCGGATTAAGGAGGCTGCGCCAGAATGTGAGTCTAGCAACTAATGTTATTAACTACATCCAAGCACACGCTCTTAACTTGCGTCAGTTTGAGCAGATTTGTTAGGAAATGCACGCAGAGCACAAGATGGCCATCTAAAGGGAGATCTGGAACTGTGCGGACGACGAGTGAACAGAGGGACATTTGACGTTTCAAACATTAGCGGGGATTTTGCAAGAGACTGAGTGCAGGATCACATGTCTAACTGCTGGAGATTGCAAATGATGGTGGCCTTAAAAGTATATTTGAGGCAACAACGTTGCCGGTTTTCTGGACTAAACTCAAGTCAGAACACCCTGAGATTCCATTTCCAACATCCTATCTGTGTGAAGTGGGTTTTTCTGCAATGACTGCAACCAAAACAAAATTACGGACATAAGGAACACACTTCCGGTGTTATTGTATCCCATCACCCCTAGATGGGACCGTCTCCTTGCAAAGAAACAAGCCCAGGGCTCCCACTGATTCAGCGTTATGGTAAGTTGTATTTTTTATGCACTTTATGTTTGTTTTAATGCCGTTTGTATAATTTTATTTTGTCGTATTTATCCCCCACTCCTTGATGGCCAGTCCATGAAAATATTGTCTCAGATGAAACTGGTACATGTCGCTAAAAAGGTTGGGGATTGCTGCTATACTATGACATTTTATCATGATTTTGGACACATACTATGGCTTTTTGTCATGATTTTGGACAACATACTATACTATGACATTTTTTCATGATTTTGCATGACATACACTGCTATGACTTTTTTTGTCATGATCTTGGATCACATACTTTACTATGACTTTTTTCATCAGACGATACTATGTCCATTTTTTATTCTGTGACAGCAAGTATATTATGCTGGCTTGCTACATCATATATATGTACATATTTTCATCTTTAACCTACAGATGTCTGGAAAGTGAGCTGCTGCCATCCAGCGAGATCTACAAAGAGTAAGTGTAGTTTTTATTTTCTCTACAGCCCTATTTGCACGGGACTGCCCATCGAGCACCAGATGTCATTTAGACTTTTTTTTTTTTTTTTGGTTAAATCTGGTCAGCTTTATTTATTTTATTTTCTATTTTATTTATTTATTCACATCAATAAAAAAAAATTGAAACTCAACTGGACTTATAGAAATACCTTACAGAAGGGAATACAATAAATTTCAAGTAATATAATAAATTATAATACTTTGATACTTGGTCCTAATTTAGCCCCAAAAAGAAGTTGAAAATAAGTCTATGCTTAGACTGTCTATTTTTGTCCTAATTCAGCCCACAAAAAAAGACATTGAAATGATCTATGTTGAGACAGCGACAGGTTAGTTAGCGAGTGTGATAAATAACATATTTACAAGCCCCCACACCTACATACAGAGCGGAGACCTCCGTTAATAAGGAGGTGTATTTTATAGTTTGTGTTAAGTCTACTTTAGTACACTGCTGTATTGTGCAGGCTAATAGTCCTGGGTTTGAGCTTTTAGAGCCTGACTTGCTGTCATCTGTGTGTATTGTTTTTGTAGACTTTCAAACTGAATCATTACACTATTGAAACTAACACTTGCATAATTTATGTACCTCTTCCATCCCACAAGGCACACAAACACATGCCAGCAAAATCTGCAACCACCCAGTTAAGGCAGTGTTACCTTACAGCTGTGTTTGACAACACAAAGTGTGACAAATACTTTTAAAAAATATTGAACAGCGCAGTAGCTGAGTTAATCTTAATTTCATCAGGTGCCTATAATTCATTCATTAAGTCCCCTTATTAAATTATAGCACCCTCTTGTGTGAAGTTTAAATATAGCACTTTGTTGACTTTGCAAGACAAGAAAAAACTGAAGCCTTAACCCAGATTTCACTTAAAAGTTAATTTATACAATAATACTGTTAATAAATTGAAAATAAAACAGGTCAAAGGTAGTGTAAATACCTCTCCTCTGCCATCCCATTTAAAGCCCTTCATTTTTGTCACGTCAGGACTCTCATCTTATATATTATTTCATTACTTTTCCTGGTGTTAAGTTTTTGCAGTGGTATTGTTTCAGTATTGGTATCGCAATATTTTGGGCAGGTATTGTATCAAAGTCAGAATTTTGGTATCGTGACACTACTCAATTGTAAATTAGACATTTATTGATAAGGTGAGGTTCACTTAAAATTGGTGACAAACTGATGGGGTTTGATGATTTAACATAAATGCTACCAAGCCTTTGTTTCCAAATGATACCCGTCAGTGTAAAGTTAGCATCTTAACCTATCTTAACCGGTAGTTAACGTTAGCTATTGTCATCCATGCTTTTAAGGTGGTAGGGAAATAAGCCTGGTCATGAAGATATTATAAATATTATGTTGATAATCTTTTACAAATAGCATTGCTGGCTAACTAATTCAATAACAATAGCTAATGGAGGTTATTTTGGTGAGCTAGAAGGCTATGGAATAAATGAATAATCATAATAACAATAATATCAATACATAAATCAATAGAAGTCTCAAAATAAAATAATAAATAAATAATGGACAATGGTAGAAGCAAACAAACAAACAAAAATTCACACTCATATCACATCGCTGGATTTCACCAGATAAAATTTTGTCATAGTCTAAAAATCGTTTGCTTTTTTTTTTTTAATTTGTAAAAGCAAGAGAGTTAAATGTTGAGTTGAAATCCATCCAGTAAAGATCGAAAGATGGGTATGAACCTAAAAAAAACCCTTTGGTTTATGGATAAAGAATTTCTCCATTAAAATAAAAAAACTAATAACATAGATGAAATCATCATAACAGAATACATATTTGAGGGTAAAATCATGAGTGATATATTAAAATTATTGAAAACATGAGAACTTAACGTAGACCAAAAATTCATTGTTATTTTACCCAGAAAAAAAAGGTTAAAGTCTCATCAGCATGAGAAGAACATGAGTCTTCTGGTTGCAATGTAACATAGGCTGTTAGCAGAATGTGATGAATTTAACACAACAAGCTGTTTTAAGTGCACCAACATTTGACTGACACAGAAATTCTCCATTTTTTTAAACAGACATCTTAGACCAATGTTTTTTCTTCCAGTCTGCAGATGAAATCTATTGGCAATCTAGTGGCTGTAACTACTGAAATTTGACCTTCAGTGTGGATGCAAGCTGCATGGTCACCTAATTAGCTACACCTACAATCTAATCCTTTCCAATACAATAACAGCTCTGCATAAATTCTACTTTAAAGGGGAACAGCAGCCATTTAAAAAAGATATTATTCAGGAGGCTATATGACATGATGGAATTAATACTAGAACCTGCTCATGAACGCTCATACTGCCATGGCGTGCAAGGAAAAAAAGTCTTAAAAGAAATTGGATAAATTTATCTAAAAATAAACGAATTTTTTTTTTTTTATTGTACATAGTTTTAAATAGACACATTTTAAGATGTTTGTCATATCAATACATTTTTACAAGTACTTCTTTATGTTGTCTCATTTTGAGAGACAAAAATCAATCTCATTATCAACCATGAATTTATGATCATACATTTACAGTGTTACATATTTAGTATTATATGGTAAGTAAATTTGGGTAAAACACAGCCATCTCTTATCCTGTTTGAATGCGCACCATGAAACACAGATGTGGGGGGGTGATTTCCACATAACGCGAGGTCCCTAGGTTATAATAGTCCTGTGTGAATGGGCCTTATGTCTGTGTTGTGTTTTTGGCCGCTGTGCCATGACTTTATTCCTCTATATCTCCTTATTCTTTGTCTTTCTACCAGTCCACACTCAGTAACATGGGTCATGTTGGACTTCTGGACTCCAATCTGCTACCCTCTGGTTCCCACACCAGACTGAGCTACCGCTGCCAAACTAGATCTACGAATAGTAAGGGCCATTTTTATTTTCTTTAAGTCTGTGTTGTGGTTTTGGTTGGCTGCAGTGCTGACCGATCTGTTTGATTATTTATTGTGGTCGCCGTGCCATGACTATCCATCTCTCATCTCTGTAACTATCCTTTATCTCTGGTTTTACCTCTCCGTCTCTCTGTCTATTTCTATTTCTCATCTCTCTTTATCTATATTTGGCTGCCATGCCCTGACTATCTCTCTATATCTCCTCTCTATCTCTTTGTCTGCTATGATATAAATGTCATTTATATTTTGACACCTTAGAATTATGAGTTTCCATCTTCGTTCTGAGCAGTTTTGAGATATTAAACTTCAAAGTTTTGAATTCATAATTGCAAAAATTATAAGAATGTTTTTTGTTTTCTAAATAAAATTCCAAAAATACATATAGCTTTTATGAAACACCTCACATAATGTTAAGTTGTCACAGAATAAGAATAATAACTTTGACAAAAATGTCAGATATAATGCTAAGCTGGCGGTTTGTGTTGTGTTTGGTTGGTTTGATTATCTGTCACGGCCGCCGTGCCATGACTATCTGTTGTCTATCTACTTGGATCTACAAAAAGTAAGTGCCATTTTTATTTTTTATGTTTGTGTTGTGTTTTTGGTTGGCTGCCGTGCTGACATGTCTGTTTGGTTATATTTAATGGCCGCTGTGCCATGACCATCCCTCCATATATCACCCTAAAGTGTCTTTCCCTCATCTTTCCAACTATATCTCTACCTATCTCTATCTATCTCTCTTGCCCCTCACACAAGATATTTAGTGTTTTTATTTTCTTAAAAAATGTCATGTGTTTTTGGTTGGCTGCTGCGCCTACTTATCTCTTGGAATGATCTTGTATGGCCGCCGTGCCATGACTGTCTGTTATGTTTCTATATTTTTTAGCTTGAATCAATATTGATACAATAATACATTTTTAATTAGTAATCCGTCAATGGGGAAATTCAGTAGCATGAAAAGTCATCCTATAGCATGTTGTCTAAGGGAGCATAAAAAGTATTTGCACAGTATGTCATCCAAAATAGCATAAAAAAAGTTATTGTATCGTATGTTTTCCAAAATAGCATTAAAAAATTCATACTATAGCATGTTGTCCAAAAAAAGTGAATTAACACACATAAATATAGTACCACAGTGCATAAAAAGCATCAAAATAGATCTTGTTTATCAAGGAAAGTGCCAGGGGAGGATACCCCCGGACCCTACCAACAGAGCTCCAAACATTCTCAGTTCCCACAAACACCCCTGCATACACCTGAGCTGTGTGGGAATACTGTGTCTGGCCTCTGGCCTCTGGCCTCCTGTTATTTTGCTAAAGTGGCCCTCGGGCAAAGCAAGCTGAATTTCCCTGTCATAATACATGGCATTCTATATATCCATGGTACAGACCAAAATGTAGAAAAAGTTGTGATTTGAGTTGGGTATTCACCTGACATGTGAGATAAACCTTTTAATGCTCTCCACACATTATTTTTTAATTTTACGTGCTGTTTCCTCATTACACTATCGCCTATTTCCAGTCATGTCTTACTCATATAAGACACTGATATGAAGAACAACAGTTATACATTGCAAAACAACGCCATGGTCTCTCTCGTCACACTTTTAGTGCCCTGATCAATAAACCTCTCAGTCACATGCTGCCAATTCACTGTGCCTTTCAAACTTCACAAGGTGTGTTTCCTGCCGGGTCCAAAAACAACACATAAAACTCTGGGTCATAAACAGTTATTGAGTCAAGTGCTGTCAGTAAACTTGACCAATTAAACGTGAGTGGAAGACAAATCAGTCACTTCCTGTATAGGATGGAATTAGGGGCTCCGGGTCTTCCACAAGGGGCTTTCACAGGCGTGTATACGAGCCTATCAAAGCTGAAGCACCTTTTACTACGGCAGCGGTGCTTCAAAGAGTGAGGAGTTGAACCCATGTTCAGGCCAAGTCCTCTTTATTGTACCTTCCTGGATTGTTATCAAGTCAACACTGTCAACTGCTACTTTATTCATTATTAATCTGCCTCGCAGCTCAGCTCCAATCAGAGACAGGGGCGTTGAAAGAACAGAACCCAATGACCTTTGACTCGGGGTGGGCCGACAGGACAAAGTGAGGACTGCCTACAATAAGCAACATGTAGAGCTACATGTTCACTGGGAGAATGTGGCTTTTTGTTTGTGTATGAGTGTTGGTGTTAAAAAACAGGGCAGCAGGGGCGATTAAAGCAAACAATGTTCATGGGGCAAAGGGCAATGGCCGCATGGTTAACAGTATTACTTAAGTGGGCTATTATCTGAGTTATGGTGCACTACCCTCATGCATAAGCTAGGCTTTGTATCTCAGAAAAGCAACCTCCTTTACCCTCACACCACAATATAGTCATAATGTACACAAACATACACACTACAGCTACACACTGTCTCACTACAGCTCCCATCAATACTCCACTGACAGCATTTTATATGGAAGTGTGTTTGGTTTTTTTCCTCTACAGGAGGCTCAGCTTCCCTCATCTATCTAAGCTTCCCAGCAAACAAGTTTCCCTTCTCCCCGGAGCTCTCAGCTTCCTTGTTTTCCTCCAAGTCCCATTTGGGGAATTCCCTTTCTCAGATATGACGTCTCCATGTTAGAGGCGAGAAAAAATACGGGGGTGGGTGGGGGTAAACTGGAGTTGCAAGCTCCTTAACATTTAATGGGGCATCTTTGAGACTTGATACACCAAAGGCTATAAAGGATAACTGGCATCATACAGTAGCTATCCTATCAAAGGATAGAAGAGAAGCATATATCAGCTGAGGTTTGATCTCTAATAACGATGTCTTGTACTACAGACAGACACTGCAACATGCTGCAGAGGATGTTTTATGGTGGGATAAGCCAGGGACTTATGCAAAAAATATATGCAGAAGTATTTATCATGGCCTTTTTGAATTGGATAATGGCACACACTTTGGACACTGAGAAAGGTGTAGGGCTGAGAGGTTTTACATGCTGTTCAACCAGCCAATTAGCACTTTGGGGGGAGTATACTTATGCCCTTAGGGCTGATTTTTGGTTGTGCCTATGCCAAAGCCTATGCAAGTGGCCTACGCCTTTGTGAACATTTATACTGGTTAGGGGGTGTGTTTGCGTTTTTCTGAAATTACACCTCCAAAACCCTAGTTGGAAGTGGGGTTTCTATGCCACCTTCTTAAGTTTCTCTAAAATTCTGTTAGGTTTGATTGAATCAAAACACAACTAAAACACAGCATAAAAAATGGCTTAATAGGGACAATTTTCTCTGTTACGCTCTGTTGTAACTCACAAAACATTAAACTATGTTAAAATACATTTTCCCCCACAAATACGACATGCTAACAGTAGTAGCATAAGCGAGCAACATTTTACATTACAAAAATTGGCCTAGTTGGTAGTGGAATTCCCTGTTCTAATATGAGGCCGGGATGAATTTTTTTTTTTTTTGAGGTTCTTGTAAGGCTACCTCATAGGGTATTGTGGTATAGAGTACGACCTTGGGTATGGCCTACGGTACGCATCTACACAAAGCCTACATCATTTAACACACAAGTATAAATCTCATTTTATGCTGTAAAATGAGGCAAGAGTAGCATTACTATTAAAACATCTCTTTCATACTGTTTAAATACTTTTCTGTGATTCTTGTTTTCGTATGGAAAAAAGTATTTCATTTTATAGTAAATTGTGGTGGAATGTCAAATCTGTATACCTTGGGTACTGGTTATTGCCTCTCCACAACATTTTTTCATGTCTTATTGTAGCATCAAAAACCTAAGTGGAAAGTTCTATCTGTGTCTATAGAGAACCTGTGCACCATATATAATTTGGAAACGCTTTTTCTTCTGTATCTAATGAAGTGAATGATCTCAGGAAGCATCCTTTACTCTCATTAACTTTTTACTCATTTAGCAAAGGCTTAATTAGGCCCTGAACAGTGACCCTTCATTTTGAAAAGTGACCCTTTATTTCAACTTCAACATAGAGTAATATACCATAGCTACATGCCCTCGAGCTAACATAGAGCCCAATGTCCAGAGGCAAAGTATTCTCTGCGCTAACAATGCATAATAACAACTGTCTCACAGTTCCTGGAAACAGGCCACCAGTGGGGACGGGCTAGTGTCAGCATGTCAGAATAAAGCATGAACTCTCAATTTGCCTGCTGTTTCATCAAACATGCCGCATCGGTTTGGCCACTCAAGGGGGCCAAACTGATGCGGCTATGGAAGAGAATTACGCAGAAACGGGCCAGCTGGGGATATATTAAGTCAAATCTAAACCTCCTCTGACAACATTGCTATTGTTGTTAAGCTAAACAGGTAGCTGCTGGTTCAGTTCTGTCGCCCAAGGACGGGTCAGTGGGCTCAGCGGGGCGATGGAGAGAGGTCAAGAGATATTGAGAGGAAGGGAAAAGTGCCTTAGGTCCGATAAAAAAAACAAGAGAAAAGGTGCTCGGAGCAGGAAGGAGACAAGCTTTTCTCATTGACTATGCTGGCTGGAAGGTGTGGGGGTTTATCCTGAGGTGAAGGGGAAAACAAATTTACATCCTGTATCAGTTGTTCCTATCTGTGGCAATGTTATTATGGACTTTGAGGGCTTAACAGATGGGCATAGCCAGAGAGGATAGTGTCAGTGGGAATAAGTAGTAAAGGGATAGTTCAGACTCTTTGACTCTGCTTTTTTTTTTTCTTTAACCCTTTCAAACTTGAATCCACATCAGTTTTGTTGTGGTGAGTTCAGACACCTTTCACAAGTATTTAAACCATTTAAACCTGAACAAATAGGTTTGGTTTCTTTGGAAACATGGGAACAAAGGCAATGAGGATTTTGGTGAGAAATGTCCCTCAAACTGCAAGAAATTAGGAAAAGGTGACAAGAAAATGACCCGTAAATTACTTTAAAAGAGAGAGAGAAAATTAGCATTTTCACATTGACATTTTTTTATTAATTTCTTACCTAATTTGGGGTCATTGAGAAATTAAGCCACTTTGCTTGTTATCATACAATGGTGGAAGTTAATAGCTGTCATATTCGACATATAAGGACATTTAACCTGCAATAATTAGTCTATTAATCAATTAGTCGACCATCCAGAAAATAGAGAAATAACATTTGAACAATTCTTTCATAAATGATTGCTTATCTGATGGTTCAATGATTTTCTTAAGTTCTGTGTTGTGGCTTAAAATATTTTTGTCAACTGGCCCCATATGCTGCTGTTCATTTCTCCAAGCTGCGGACTCACTGGGATAAAAATCACATTGCTGGGGAGTTAAAAAAATCACACTGTCTCAGCATTATGAAAATCCATTTGCCAGAGGGTTACTGAGAGATTTGAATCAGCAATGAACCTGCGGTCCCTCCAGTCCACCCCCCTCCTCTTCTTATGGCCCCTGTCTTTAGACCCCTGGAGGCGGAACCAAATGCCTTTCAATGAACCACGCTCGCACGGTACGGTGCACCCACAGGTCCCTGCTCTCTCACCTTGCTAATGCCATCTGGATTGTACAGATAGATAACCCCCCCCTCCTCACTATCACAGCTCCCAGTCATGTAGCTTAATGCAGCTAAGGACACTGACTCTTGACTGACAGGCTCCAATCTAATGCACAACTATCCAAAAGTCACTGTTCAGCGTAATCCAAGAAAATGATTTATAGAAAAAAATAGAAATTCGAATGAATTAGAAATCAATATGGCTGTACCTGTGAGGTGACTCCCTATGCTCCTCTGGACTTTACCCTCCCACCTCATTTGTACCTGTCAGCAACAGTAGAGGCAGACGCAGCATGTAATGTGTGTGTGTTGTTGCTGTCTCTTTCTATCAGTGCACGCGTGCTAACCTCGTTTACATTCAGTGCACTTTTGCACCCCTTGGCTAATTACACACAGGGTTTGTTTGGTGGTGGAGGGAAAGCGTAGGGAGTGGAGGGGCATGTCAACCTTTCTTGTTTATGATAAAGTGACAGAAAATCATTGGGGGGTCAAGTACCCCCCTCGAACCCTCCACTGCCCCGAAAACTCCTGCAGCAGTACAGAAGGTGCCTAGTGTGGGAAGCCTCCCCTTTAATGAGACCATTAAAGGGCCCGTCTCCCCATCAATAGATTTCTCTCATTCTTTCTCTGACAAATTTGAATTAATAATTCAGTGCCAAGCGCCTGGGGATGTATATTTTCAGCATGAAGGACAGTTAATCCATAGCGTCATTTTTCCCCCCCTCTTTCTCACTCTTTCCTCTCCTCGTCTGCACTCACTCGTTTTACATCTACCCACTTTCCCTCCTCCTTTGCTTCGCTCTCATTTGATGATGGAAGCCAGCAGGTAGAGTGCAGACTAAAAAAATGAGTGTGCTGCATGTTTTCCACATCTTCTTTTAACTTCTTTGTTCTCTGTGTGATTTTTGTCCCCTGCCATGTGACAAGTGGAGTCAACTTAAGTGCAAATTGGAGTTTAATTTATTCTAAAGTATCGGATGGTGGTGGCTGTTCTCTCCTCCCCCTCAGGCATAATGTAAGATGACATGTTTGCACAGATGACATGTTTGCACACTGCCTCGTAAAGCTGGACTTGATTTCCGATGCTGGGGTTTTACTGGATTTTTCTACTGCGCCAAATGTGAGGACTTTCAAATGCACAATACAAGGGAATTAGAGGAAATGAGTCATTTTGGAGAATAAACCACAAAGACACTTGCTCAATAAAAACAGATATTGTAAAGGGAGTTTGTGTGTGGTTGTGTTCTGCACCCACGGTAGTTAGAGTTTTACTAACTTTTATTGGATGTATTTAAAAAGAACAAAATGGGCTTGCATGTGCTCTTGTGTCCTCCATTACACGTTTGACGCTATTTCTAACTGTAATATATGATTAAAAAAAAAGATGAAAAAGAAAAGAAATAACAAGACTTGAACAGAAAGAACTTGTAAAAAAAACCCTAGGAGTTTATTTCCCTGAGGATTCATGGGATGGTAACTTGACCAAAAGAAACCAACTTGTGCCCAAACTATTTAACATAACAAAGAGCTTTGAAATATAAGAGGAAGGTACATTATAATCCCTTTTGGGAAATTCACTTTTGTTAAAACTTTTGGAAAAATTTAACACTTGCATGCTCCTCCAAGACTACCTGGTACAAACAAAAGTATCAACTAATATTTTGGGAGTTGCTTACTTTTTACAGAACATGATTTTGACTACATATTTTTTCTCAATTGTCAAGTCTTTTTAGCACTTCTAAGGCTTCATATAAAAGTTGTTGAGCTTGATATCAAACTCAGACATCACAGGGCATTGTTCGAAATTATAGGCTTACAGTGTCATGCCAACAGTAGCTGTGGATATCATTGCCAGGTGGCACTAAAGTACAACTTTATGCTGTGAGGCTGCTTGCCCAGGCCAAAAGCTGGCATGACAAATGTCTGACAGTCCACAGGAAAATTTCTTTACATTACACAACATTATTTTCTGATGATATGCGTGTGTAGGGCAGGTTGATTGATTAATGCCCTCTTGTGATTCAACATGTGTTGGCTCCCTGAACATTGATTCTAGCATTTGCCAGCAGCTCTAAAGGTTTCCATGTTTTTTTATTTTATTATTTTTTCATTTATGTTTTCATTGTAATTCAAAGAATATCTATAGAATATCTATGCTTAACATTTGTGTGCCTTTGTGTGTAAGACAGTGTTCTCATACGGCTTTGTTGCTTAAAATATCCTTCAGGACAAGAATGGAAAGACAAGAAAGGAGCTGTGATGGTTCAGGAGTCGGGGTCACAGAGAGGGTTGGGGCCCAACATACAGTAGAGAGAGAGAGAGAGAGAGAGAGAGAGGGAGAGAGGGAGAGTAAGAAAGGGTGGGAAAACAAGAGACAGTGAGCCAGAGCACCTGTTGGATCATCTGTGCTTTAAAACGTTTAATCACTGTCTCTGGTTACGCGTGAACACATGCCACAGCATGCACACACACATCACCGTAAAGCTCCACTGTTCTCTGCCCTGCCAGAAGTATCCTGTAACCACATTGTCCAAAGAAACGCACGCACACACAGAAGCTCAAAGAGCAAAGGGAAGAGGGTGTATAATCTTATAGCAGCCACCTGACTACCATATAGCTTACTACCACCGCATGTCTCTGCACTGTACACATTCACACAAGAACACAGTGGCTGACAACCCACATGCCAGGCAGTGCTGTGATGCCAGTGAGCTCCATTTGTGATATCAGGGCGGTAGGTGAATGTGAAGGATTAATTTTACTTCTACTCAAATCGTCAGAGTTTTTTTGCATGTGAACTCACGCCTGAAAGAGTAAGGCAAGTCAGAAATGACTGCCACATGAAGAGACTTCATTCTAAAGACAAGAAATTTTACCCTACAAAGTTAGGTATTGAAATAAGTTTCTTACATATAACTCGGTGCATCATCCCTTTTTATCTTGCTCAACCGTTCATTTCACGCCTTTGTCTTTTACGTTCTGCGAATAGTAATAATTGTCCAATGAGTAACACTAATGACACATCATGAGCTAAGGCAACCATAAACGTCCTGTCATAAAGATTTGTCTCTGCTGTGGAAATGACAATCGCAGCACTAATACTGTAGCTCCTATTGAGAAACTGATTAAAAGAGTGAAGCCATTCACATTTACAACTTAATAAATGACTGACAGGGCTGGTGTGTAAAGCCGGGGGTTCATCTGATTGCAGTTGTATTTTTGAACATTTGACCTGCAATACACTTAAAGACTGAGGGGCCACACCACTGCCCTTCAGCTAGGTCCTATGGTGTGTATGCTTACATGAGTGTCTATGTATGTGTGTTACATCACTATTTGTATCTCCTTCATGTACTGTATCTTGTGTGTATACAGTAAGTGTGCATGCATATGTGGGTGTGTGTTGGTGAGGTCTTCCTAGAGTCCTCAAGTGCATGAGTGCAAGAAAAGGAAAGAAAAAGCAACTGAGATAGAGTGACTGCGGGTTGAGAAACCTCCGCGGGGAAGGTTGTGTAACTCTTTGCTGCTGTTTGTATGTAATGTTTAAGTAAGGCCGAGGCAGGTGGTATGATCAATACGCAGCATGACTTTGGCAGTTGTTCTTTCCCTGCTGTCAAACACACACACACACACACACACACACACACACACACACACACACACACACACACACTGTCAGTCCTCATTTGGTTGCTCTGCTGTAAATCAATCCAATCAACAAAATAAATGTTGGTATTGTACATTTCTGCAAACCATGGATATTTAACATCTGTATGCATTATGTTGCTGATATGTTGAAACTTTACATTTCTACAATGCTGTGGTTAATTTGCAGTTATGTTTGTGCACAAAACCACTTGGTTATGCTTGGGAAAAGACCATGTTTTGGCTTAAGACACCTGTTTTTGGTACCATAGCTTCCACTGAAAATGCTGGTGTGTGTCACCACAAAACAACTGATTTTGTTGTTTGTTGGTCTCAAACATAGGTCTGCAGCTTGGCAGCGTTCTCACCTGGGTCTCACACCATTAAACATCCCCTCCACCTCCTGCTGACAAAGTCAGCTCATTTACATGTAATCAGAACTTTGTCACTTTAGAAACATTGATATGAGATGTATGAATGTACAAATGCAGTGGTCTGAAAAAATGTAAAATGCCAACATTTTTTCTTTCTGGTGACTGGGCTGGTTATAGATCTGCAGCTTGTGAGTGAAACATTGATGCTTTTTTGATTGCTGGAATCAGCTCAGGTTTGTAAATAACCAAACTTTATTGTAAGATATACTAATAGTTTAAAGCCAGTTGGTTTCAGTGAGATAACAGTAAGGTATAAAATTAAATAAGTTCTCTAAGCAAATTAAGCTGGATGAAAACACAGCTGGGGAGTAGATGGTCTCCAGTCAACAAATCATTCAAATCAAAAGTGGGATTTTCTGCAGCGCTCCAATGTATGCACAATTTGTTATCTGAGTCTGTTTTCCTCGACTAATGTGAGCCTGTTCTCTGCAGGGCCCCGGGTAGCCCAGGCCTGTCCTCCCTACCCCAAACAGTCATCCCTCAACCTCTAATTGGAGAGGAGTAGCAACCTAGCTAGCACAGCGCTGGGACCCGAGTTGCGGCCACTGAGAATGCATTAGCATTAGCATTGCAGCGGATAGGCCTGTACATAATGATAACCTCAAGCTCTGGCCATTGGGAGCAGCCCCTGCTCACACACACACACAAAAAAAATGCACACCCGTACACACACTTTGCCCCCGTCTTCCCCTGTACACGCAGTCACGTAAACAAGCAAGTGTAATGCAGCCCCAGTGGTGGGCTGCTCGACGATTGGGGAAGGAGGGGTGGGGAGGGGGGGATCTGTTCCTGCCATTCGGCTGAAAAGTGTGTGTAATGAACTTGAGTTCCATTGATCGGGACTGAGAGTACAGGACCGGGGGCTGTTTGTCCCAGAAGGGCTGCCGTACCGCTGCTCTGTAGCCCCTCATAAATGTTTGAGAGACCTCAGCCGCTCTAGGTCCATGCTACCTAGGTTACAGCGCACAGACATCCAGGTTAATGCTGATGATGGATGGATGGCCGGTCGGTGGTGGTGGTTGAAGGGGATCGATCTTTAGCTTTATGACAAACAGGTGGGTGTACTGTATATGTGATCTTGTGACCGATAACTAGAGATGTATTGATGGCGGTGTTCAAAGAGATCCAAGAAAGTGTATGTGGGGAAAAAACTATTCAGCAAGATTGTTATCATTAAAAACTTTACTGACCGTCTTACATTCACATTTTCAAGTCTGTGTCCAGGTGCAGAGACTGATATTTGCAAGCATGTGCTAATTTGTTTGGGAAGCTATACTTTCCTATGCTTTGCCCCTAAGCTCTTAGTCCCTCAACTGCCCAATGAAAGCTCCTATATGCTGTACACAGGATTGATATTACTGCAGATATCACTTAGAAAACACCTGACGTGCCGGGCGGACCATCCGCGCCTCCTTTTGACTGCTAAGTACCAACTGGCGGGAGGTCCTCTGCGTTATGCAGCCGGTAATAAAAGTTGAACATTGATTTTCTGTAGCAGCTTGTAACTGTTAATGTTGAGACATCAATAGCAAAAGCAAAGCGCTGGTGCCTTAATAGGAGACCGAGAATGTGGAGGGCGCAAGCAGAGGCTGACTCTAAATCACAGAATCTATCCCTGCCGATCGATAGGACAGTAACTGCAAGTGTCCCTCTGCTTTCCTAATGTTTTATAATAAACTGACAGCCTGTAATAAGGCCAAGGGAGAGGGAGAATGAGAGGGAGGGAGGAGGGAAGAGATGGAGGGCAACAGTTTCTCCATAGCTTGCCCGTCTTAAATCACCCCACATGGGAGTGCAGGAGAGGAGCAGTGGAGGAGGTAGAAGCGAGGAAAAGGTTTTTTCTTTGGCAAAAAAAAAAACTTTTACAGGAGCATTTGTCTGGTTGTACTCATTGCTACGGTAGTTAGTGAGTATATTGATGGAGGGGAGGAGAAGTTTAGGGGATAAGTCCTGTATTGCTTGGGTGGGGCAGTGACTATAAGTGTGTATTAAATCCTACTGCCACTGTACAATGTCACTATATTCAGGTAGAAGTGCAGGGCTGGGCTGCACGTGTTATGACTGTTACAGGGTGTGGATTATGGTGAATTCAAAGAGATATTACTCCTTTTGTAACAGTCTGGTAGATGGTTGCAGAAGTTGCTACTGTATTATCACTCTGTTGCAGGAGCATTCTGTTGAGATTAAGTCAGCCTTTTTACAACCACTACCAGAGTGTAAAAATGCGCTGCTTTGGCAGTTTAGCGTGCGGTGTGAGACACACAGGGCTTTACATCAACCCCAATGTAAACCCATCTGCGTCATTATTCGTGATCAGAGCAACAGACCAAGAGAAAGTCCACTCAGGGTGGGTGGTAGAGGAGGTAGATCGGATTCTGACCCTGGAGAGTCGTGTTTGAGATGGTTGCTGTGCTAGTGGCACTACTTTTCCAGCCATGTTTGTGGCACTTAACGCTGGGTGTTTTTCAGCAGCTGAATTTATGGCACACAAACCTGGTACTTTTTGGCAACGTGCAATCCTTTCCTAACCACCCCCAAGTAGTTTTGTTGCCTTGACCTAACCACCAACCCCTTCTGTATCAAGATACAATGTAAACAGCTGCTCTCTGCATTATTTTAGTAACAGCTGGGACTCCTGTCCTAGTACATGCACATGATACAAATGTCCAGTTTTAGACAGTTCCAGATTTTGGAAGGCCATACTGTACTTTCATTTACATGTCTCTTTGGGCTATTGAAATTGAATAGGTGATGTAAGTATGTAACTCACAGGATATAATCCCTAAGATTTGTAATCTTGTTAAAATAGGACTGTTCATCTGCTGTATTATACTTTGTATGACTTTGGTTCTCAAGTCTTGGGAGACATGTAGATTTGATAAGACCTCTGTATTTTATATGCGACTTTGTGTCTGCTGTCTCTTGTTTCTTTCCTGGGATTTACAGGACTTAATCCCCATGGTTAAAACCCTTAAGACTCAGTCATAGAATATGCTCTCTATCTACAAGATCCTCCATGAAGAATAAGAATGATACTACTTTTTGTCTTTTATCTCTTATTTATCACCAAATTGTTTAATGCTGGGGTCTGTCAATTTACGAATCCCAATTTAAACAAACCCTCTCTATTATGTTGCTTTACTCTCTGATAAGTGGCCTTGTTTGGAACCAGATAAAGAACAGTGTCAACATAATCACCAAATAGATAACTGTAAGAATGTGATAAGACTTAGCAAGGGAAGAAAAGAAGGCAAGCTTGAGTTGTAAATTGGAACGATACTTCAAAGATAATCTGGTAAATGTCAAAATCCATCAGAAAACTGTAATGTATTGGCAAGATATAAAGCTGAGGCTAACTTGGGAGTCAGGTCAAGGGTGAGAGGCAGCAGTCCTCAATATTGCCGCCACCACCACAACTCACCACAACTTACCGCAACTCAATGCAGCTGCTGCTTAATGACAACAGCCTGCAGTATTACCAGGTAATAGTGGCGGGCTGGAGACCTGGAGCTTTTATTGCTTGATAAAGTCTGAAAGCCTTTTAGGCAGCCTCATTACATGGAATTCCCTACAAAGTGGCGGCCGGCGTCAGGAACCGACAGCCATGTAAGATTTCTTAAGCTAAAATTGACAGAAAATAGGCGGAAGTATTAGGTTCATTGCTTTAGGGCACACTCCCACCTACTACTGATGAGATGAAAGAAAAGTCGGGACACTCAAACATGATTAGATGGGTTTGGCTCTTCTGTCGGGGACAAAGTTTGAGCAAATGTTTTTTAGTTTGTCTCCTGCGTCACAATGATGCCTGAAGAAAACTGATGGGGGGTTAAAAGATTTGTTTTAAAAATGAGAGTCCAATACTTCTCAATCAGCACGTGTTTGTCGAGCACTTCACCAAGTTTCAAAACAGAGTGATGATAAAGCACTAGATGCAGTCGCTCTGTGCATGGATTGCACTTTATGAACCTTATACATACATTTATAGTCTAAGCCCCACTGCAATCATCACTACTGTATTTTCCATTACTGCTGTCATTGCACCAATCCAGTCACTGAGTCTGTAATTTGTGGGACTTGCAAACATTAGTCAAGCATAAGGGATGCAAGCCTGTATACACACACACACACACACACACTCTATGAAGCATGAGTTGTGCCATACTTCATGCACATGCCTTGCACAGTGTCTGGGTATTTTCTCATGAACCTTTAGTGTGGCAAAAATAACATCTGAATTGTGATACTTCACTTGTGAAATTGCATATGAGCTAGCACATTTCATATGTGAAATGTCTGCATACCACATGTATCTACTTCAAGTCTTCACATTTGAATTCATCTTAGATGGGTCTAATAAGGGACGTTTTCTGCCTATTCCAAATTCAGCATGCAAGCTGTAAATATTCCAGGCTGTTCTAATGCACTGTTTGTACATATACCTATGAAAAGTAATGCCCTAAATTTGTATATAACATGAGCCAGTAATTCGTGTACAACTCACATAATCGATGAGGTTGCAATCAAATGCTAACCAATGAGTTTAGAAGAAAGTACAATAAAGAGTGACTGTTCTCGTAAGGAGGAAAGTTGGGGTGGTGGATGGGTGTTTGGGATTACAGTAAACCAAGTGAACTTTGAATTACTTTAAGGTATGTCGTCCCCATATTTTTTTTATTCTCCAAAATCTAACCCAGGTATTTTTACTTGCTTACACCTAATTCATGTAATTTTATTTACTTAAACCTAAACTATGTAACTTTACAATGAGTACAGAACCTGACAACAACCAATCCAATTTATTTTCTTATACTTAACTTATGTAGCTGTTCTTGCCAAAATGTAACCTACATAACTCTACATCAAGTACTTAACATCACTCTTGGGCTGCTAATCTGTTAAGTACTATTAAGAATCACATATACTACCTCATAGCCACCTAATGGATGTAGGGGTGGGTAGCTTTTTGTTTACACCTGTAATTTCTGCTGTTTCCTCAAGTTCCTGTAAGTTATTTGGGCTTGTGGTTTGTATTATGGTTGGTACCTGTAGTAAATTACAGGCATTTTAGCTGTGTTCATGTTGCAAAACACTGCCTCAATTTTGGAAAATACATGCTCTTTACTAGCTTATCCTGATGTTTTTCTTCCTTGAGAGCAGGAAGTGATCCCCTAACTGTACCTTTATACATGTATTGATCGGATCAAAGGTAGAGTTGATGACTCCACTCTGTTGACTTACAGCCCAGTAACTAACAAGCAGCACAAAAAAGGGGAAAAAGTCCATATTATGTTGCTTTAATTAAGTTGTTAGCATTGTTCCGGTTATATGCTCCATTATTTGGCCCCTAACTCGGTCTCAATGGGTAAAAATATTGAACCGTCGCTGTCTCTCGATGTTAATCAATCCCTAACTGAATTCGAAATGATTCGGTTCATTTCAGGAAATGAATATTTGCCAGGCTTTATGGGGGAGAGGGCGGGTGGTGTGCATGAATTAGCCAGCTCCCCTGCTCACTGGTCAGGGATCAGGGCATTGATTCTGAGCAGCCTCGGCTGTTGCTTAATTAGGACGTACCTGTCTGGGAATTACGTGTTTTTTTTTCTCTCATTGTGTGGAGAGATAAATGTGATAGAGAGAGAGAATACTTGTCTTTTTCCCATCAAGGTTAATCACGTTTGCTGTGTTTGTGTTGTTGTCAGCAGATTGGTGTCTGACCTCGCAGTGCACAAAACCTGCCTTCAGTGTGTGGCGCACTAAACATGCTAATGAGAGACGCACCCCTGCATAGGAGTGAAGAGAGGGTTGAGGAAGTGTACAAATGGAAAGGTAAATGGAGAGGTGGGTTAAAGCTATAGAGAAAGGAAGAGAAAAGTTTTTGTTACACAATTTCACACGCCCAGGAGCACAACAAGATTCCAAATACTGTATGAATTAATGCCAGTACGGCGACTCTTTAAAGAGTTGTGTCTCATGTTGTGTATTTAGGGATTGGTGAAATGATCTCAGCCCTATGTTATACTTCCTTTCACCGGTTTACCGATGGCCACGCAATACAAGTTTAAATGACTGTAGTTAAGACATTTTAGGGAAGGAAAGGGGTGGTGGTAAAGCTAAGGGAGGGATGAGAAGTGATAAATGGCGGTTCAGATGTGGGTGAGGATAAACAAGGAGCGATGGAGGTGGGTGTGAGGATGGCGTTGTGATAGATCGAGCCGCACAAAGACAAATGTGGAAAAAAGAGGGAAGGTAAGGGCAAAGCAAAGAGAGGAGAGACAATACAGAGGGAGGTGGATGGATGGTGAGGGATGGAAGGCGGGAGGGATGGATAGGTGGGTGTCTCTAAACTCCATCCTCAGAGCCTGACTAATCACTTGACGGACAGCTAATGTGGTGCAAAGGCAGCTCTTGAATCACTGGCTGTCTTGGTGTCTTATGAGTGGACAGCACAGCTGATTTCTGATCACCCACCAGAAATAATACAACAGCTAACATTACACATCAATATTTTATGTTTTGCAAATTTCCTTGATTGCATTAATTTGCTTCATATTGAAAAAAAGGTATGTGTATATATGTGTGTGTGTGTATGTATCTGTCTTGTTTTGTATCCTTTTATATTGAGAGAAATTATGAGTTTGACTTTTATACAGCATATAACCTCACCAACAAGTTTCATGTACCACCTGTGCCCTATATAATGATATGGATAATTTTCTATCCTTGTATTTAAAGGCATTCAGAAAAAAAGAGTCCATTTTGATGAGAGCTAACACTATAATTCTATTGTCATTATTTACTGTGTTTTTTTTTAATTTGTAAACTATTTTTCTTACATATTTTGGGCTGAACAACCAATCAATTAATTGAAAGAATAATCAACAGATTTATGACAATGAAGAATATAATCAGTTGCACTTGATACTGAAAAGATATAGTTTACATAAACTGCTGAAGTAGGCAGATTAAATGAACATGTATAACATTATGGATCAGTGTATCTCTAGAGTTTGGGGTCCCAGACGAACGATACAATCACTTTCTTTAGAATTCTCTCCCACAAGGCATGTGCAGTATTATCTCTCTTTCCACCCTCAAATCCCTCCTGAAAACACACCTTTTCAAACTGGCATATTCAGTCTGACCTTGACTTGAATGGTTACACCTACATTGAGTTTGCACTGACTATAACTTTATGATAATGATTTTATACCTAGTTTTTACGATGGGGATTTTATGCATAGTTTTCCTCGTTAAGTTCTTATTGTATATCACTTCTTTTATTGATTTTATGATGCTGTTTGTTTTTTTAATTGTGTCTTTTATGGTGTCCTTGGGTGTTTTCAAAGGCGCCTATAAATAAAATGCACTAGTGTTACTAGTAGTACTACTTACTATTACCAGCAACCCATTAAATTAATGCATAATATAGTTTTTAACACATTTTTTTAAAGCAGCAAAAGGGTTAACACTTGGTGATAAAGTTTACATAGATAACAGAACCACTAATGTGACTTTGCTACAGAGAAATCAAACACAAGCCTACATTTTCCATATTTTCGCAGCTTTTCACTGGCTTTGTTCCCTCTAAAGGCTTCAATATGGGAGCATTATTTAAGGCTATGTCCACAAATCTGCTCTCTCCACTGGGAGCATTTACCACCCCGCACTGGTCTGGCAGCTACTCTGGTTCTCCTCTTGTCTGACAAGGACTGGCAGCGCCTGTCTCACCCAATTACACCGGATGGGGTCTGACCTGTGGAGCTGGGTTAACTGGTTGCTGGCTGAACAGTCTCTGACCTCTGTCATTGCGTCTGCTTTGCTAGTATGGAAACTATCTGTGTGGTGGCATTCATCAGATGTGTGTCTGTATGATTTTTGGTGAACGCTGATAAGCAAAGCTTGTTATTTTTTTATTTTTTATATTGACGGTTGTACATTTGTGTGTTTGTGTGTGTGTGTGTGTATGGGAAGCACTTATAGGAAGCACACACGCCATAATGAGCATATACTGCACAGTGCAATTTGGAGTCAATTCCCCTTACAGTAGATATAAGAGAGACTTTTTCCCACTTTTTCTCAGCCTGAATTTGAACTTGCGACCCATTTTTCACCTCTGGGCTTTCACTTCACCTGGTCATATATACAACAACCTGTCAGTCTTTCGATTAGGTCTATGAGCCTTTTAAAGGAAATCAAAGTCCCATTAACAGCACCCTGACACCGTACAACAACTAGTACTAATCCTTCACTGAACTCTGACCCAGGCAGCGCTCTCTCTCTCTCTCGCTCTCTCTCTCTCTCTCTCTCTCTCTCTCTCTGCCATTTCGTAGGTCTCTTCCTCAACACCAAACACACACAATCATTGCTCACAGTCCCACAAACACTTAAGAGATCAATGCTCTAAGAGTGATAATCTCCTCCTTGATAGAGGGTGAAAGCTTTCACTTAAGACAGGCAAAGAGTGACAGGGGACAGAGAGAGAGAGTGATAGAAAGACACACACACACACACACACACATCAGGACAAGTGTCTCCTCTCAGCTGGAGTGACATCTATATACCTGTCTTTATCGACAACTGACCTAACTAAGAGCTCTCCTGAGAGGGAGGGGGCGACTGATCCATCCACAAAGAGAGAGATAAGGAGGGTAGTAGACGGAGGGAGAAATACAGAGGAAAATCAAGGCACAAAAAGAATCATGGGAAAAGAAAAAAGAGGCGGTGAAATACAGGGAGAAATAACATCGCCGCCACGACTCACATGAGAGGGCAGTAGTTATAATAGTAGTGCTGTTAGCACAGTTAATATATGCAAAACAACCATATTGCCATTGTTTTGAAATGTCTTGCTTTCTAAAACATACCTGTGCATGCCAACTATGGAATAACTAAGGTTAGGGTGAGATAAAACCCACACCAACTGAAAGTATGGTTATTTGTAGCTAAAGGTATAAAAATAAAACATTTAGTAAGGTTAGCGAAAGATCATGGTTACAGTCAATTAACAGCGAATGTTAAATCTATAAAGGTCCAGTCTTCTGCTAAACGACCATCCAATCTCCTGTTCTCCTCAGCTTCCTACAAACAGTAAAGAGCATACTGCTACTTGCAATGGCAAGGTATGTTGGCAGTGGACATAAATAATGAGGTGCAATATCATTAGCATGAACATAACTTGTAGTACTGGGACTCAAGTGATAATCATGAGTCCTTTTTTTTAAGCAGAGATTCTGCAACAGTGCCATAACAAAGATCCAACATTAAGCTGGCTTTATATTTTACACTGAACCAAAGAACACTGGCATAACGTCGTGTTCACAATGGCTGCAAAAGAACCCCGGCGGGTCAGTCAGCACAGCCACCTGTCAGTTATCATCTGGCCATTCATACCAGAAGCGCATTTCTCTGCGACAGTTAGCAAATGAGTCTGTTCCTCTGCTATTTTCTAGCACATGTGGAGCTCTGTCACTGTTTTCGTGTGTGTGTGTGTGTGTGTGTGTGTGTGTGTGTGTGTGTGTGTGTGTGTGTGTGTTCGCTCATCTCTCTTGCTCTCTGTTTAAACACAACTGAAAAAAAATTTGAAGCAAGTGATGAATATTTTATCATTTATCATTCTCTGATCATTTATATCATATTATATTTAACAATTATCCATTATCTACACAAATGTACAACTGTCTGTTGCCACAGTGTGGCCTGTTAGACAGCATGCTGGTGTCATGGAGGCAAAAGTTGCTCTTCCTGGGGATTCTACCATTTTTTTTTTTTTTTTTTTTAACTGTTGAAGGTTTTTTTTGGAAAGAGGTTTTGCTAATTCACTGTGAGGGTCCAAGGACAGAGGGATGTCAGACGCCCTATATCACAAACTGTGATTTGTGATATTGGGCTTTATAAATATAATTTGCTTGGAGTTGAACTGGAAAAGAGGCGTGACATGTAAGTTGTAACATGACATTGCTCTCTAGTATCAATTTAAATAGAAGTGGATTTGGGCTTCAGCAAAAGTGTTTATCAGCAAGTGATAGTGATAGCACTTACAATTACAATTACAATTTCCTCAGACATTTTGAAGCATGATAGGGTAGCAGTGTCACAGTCAGTCATTATGAATGCACGTATTAACATTTGCCCCAGCTGAGAACACAGTCACAAGTGTTAGAGATGAAATGACGCTAATAAAGAGGGAGAGTGAATCCTTTAGTTCTGCAGTCAGTGAAGAGCTACTTTCATGCCTCATTTCACTACAATCCTTATTAATTGGCTCTGCCTGTAGTTCAAAAGCAGCTACGTAAACATACACACAGACGCACACCTGCACGCATTATGCACTCTACCCTCAGGTAAATGTATGCATCTCAAACCCACATCTCTGTTCAGCTGTGTGAGATATTAATCAGATCAATTCTGAATCTCCTGGCTTTACATTAGTCAAGCCCCTCCCCACCCCCGCCCTCCTCCACCTCCGCCAGCTCTATGGCGTCTGTGTCGGGCTTTCTTCGCAGGGAGGCCTGAACAGGCACTGCCGGGGGCGATACACATCCCTCAGGTGAGCCTTTCATTATGGATGATGTTTCTGCCAAATTATTTAGACCCTGAGCCCCGGCAACACCCCTGCCCCATAAAAAAACCCACACAAACAAACACACGCATGCACACAGACACACACACTCCAAAGCCCCACTGCAATACACCCTATCCCTCCCTCTTTCTTTGCTGTACCACACCACTAACACAAACGTTAATCCTGCCTGATCACCTCGGTGTGTGTGCGCGCTTTTGCCGAGCAGTTCATTAGTCCCTCTTTCTTTGTTTAGAGGAGGTAAAGAAGTGAAAGCGTGACCCTTGTGGATTACAGGTGGATGGAGGGAGGGGTAGCTTAGGATGAGGAGAATATTCATTATATGTATGCCACTGCTGCTCTCAGTGCCATAGAGGGGCCGAGTTGAGCGAAGCTACCTTGACATCATTGGCTTTAGTAATGTGGGGTGTTAAAATAGGTTTGGTCGAGTGTAACTGTGTGTGTGTGGGTGTGTATTCCTCTGAGGCTATTTGCTGCAGACTTGTTAGGAAAGAGACAGAGATGACAGTCTCCTGGCAATGTCTGACCTCGGCTTAGAGAGCGAAGAGCAGCTTTGGGATCTGAACACACACACACACACACAATCATGCACGCACACACTGTACCCCTTCTCTTCGTCCCTTAACTCATTTGGCTACTTATCCCTCCGCTTTCCTCCCCTCTCGAATCCCATGCTCCCTCTCTCTTCCCAGCCTCAGCTCCATCCCTCCTGTCCATCCCAAATGCTTCACAGTACCTGCCTCCAACCAATTCCCACTCTCTCTCACACTTCATCATCTTCCTATCTCCTCCTCATCTGTTCCTTCCTCCCTTGTCTCCTTCTCTGTTGACCCCCAACTCCTTCATATCCTTTCTGACCAGCCAAATCTAATACAAGGGAGAACCCCCCCTGCAAATCTCCTTGAACCGAATAAAAAACCCAAAACGTTCCCATCCCCTTCTAACTCCCCCTTTCTACTGTCTTGTGTACTTAATTTCACCCCCCAGCTCTCCTCTCGGCTCTGTCCAACATCCCAAAGCTAAATCAAATGCCTCTATTCCTTTTCTTTAAATTTTGCATCTTTTATCATTTACTGTCTCTAATGTTGAAATGAATGCTTTTTCTACTATTGCTGCACTCATAATACAACATAGGAGAGTAAAAGAAGCCTGCCTTCTTCCTTTCTCTGTTGAAAAAGGGACCATACTTCCCCTCATTCCTTCCTCCCTCACTTTCTCTTTTGTCCCTTCCTTCCTTCCTCTTGTTCCACCCCCTTTCCTCCTCCTCCTATCCACATCCTCCCTCACTTCCCTTTCTTACTACTTCATATTCTCTCCCATCCTCAGTGCCTCTCTGCATCACCTGCATCTCTTTGATCCTCATCCCACCTCAACAGCAGCAACTTATTCAAGGGGCAAGAACAATTGTCCAGGAATGTTTTACTGTATCTCCCCCTCAAATGTCCCCGCTTCAACACATTCAAAGACTCACCCAGGCTGAATAGAACCAGGAACTTGAGGCAGACAAACTCCCGTTGGTCCAGCTGCAGGGAGCGTAGCTTGGCCACCAGCTCCTGGGCGTGGCTCAGCAGGTTGTTGAGGGTGGCTCCCGCTTGTGAAGCAATCACTCCATAGTCCACCTAGAATAACCAGGGAGAGAGGTATGTAAAGAAGGTGTCTCTCTTTGATTCATGCATGTTGAATTGAATATCCATATCGCTTCTAAGACAAAAAAGCATGTGTAGATACAGCAGACTCCTTTTTCACATAAATTGTATAACTGTGGATATTTGTTAGTCTTTGGGTTGCTTATCTCTGCCTATTTAGGGGTTATTTCAACTAAGACAAAAATATCTAAAAACCCCAATGTGCAAAAATGATTGACAACTTTACAACACATGACTGTACCCTGAGCACACCACCACCATGAGCTTCATGCATTGATTTTTTTCATCCCTTTACCTGTGCTACTGTGCACTCAACACAGAGTCAAAAGCTTTGGTCTGTTTGTCAGAGTGGACGACAAAAAAAAAAAGCCGAAGGCAATAGTTTTTTTTTACAGTTAAACAGTTTTTTATGACAACACACTGTGGGCGTATGGAGAGAGCATGGGAGTTCACCTCCGACTGACTGGACCTGCCAGATTTGACTCTCTTTCTCTCTCTCTTTCTGTTGTCTGTTATACAGCAAAACAAAAAATAGGCATGATGAGACACGAAAAAAACAAGTTGGATGGATGGATGGATGGACAGATAGATAGATTTTCCATAAATCCCTTTTTCTTGGGCCCAGCCCATCCATTCACACTTTGACACACAAACACGAACGCTCATGCACGCACGAACATATTCATTCACACTTAAATGCCCATGCGTGCACACGCACGCACACACACACACACACACACACACACACACACACACACACACACACTCTCACACACACTCCTTTCACACACTTCAGGTGCACCTTATATTTGCAGCTGCAGCACATTTGTCTCGACGGCACACACACAGTCCTTAGCTGCCACTCAAAGCCAGCAGGACCGTATTAAATTTTTATATTTATTGACAATTCATTACCATAATTGACTGTGCTGGGGTTTTCAGGGGAAGGTAGATGTTGGCGTACGCAGTTCCTAAAGCTCAGGGAGGCAGAGGGTCCCTGTGAGCCCCAATTTGCAATTAAAAACACTCCTGGATTTGGAATTTATTTATCGTGTAAATAGGATGATTGGAGCCAGTTTTTCCATCTGTCTGAAGAAGAGATGGGTCAGAGTAAAGGAAATGCTAACAATACATCATGTTTTTCCTATCTTCCCTGGACTTCTCCTCTCATTTACTACACTACTGTACCTCTCTCCCAATTTATCCTCAACTCCTTTGTCCCTCTCTTTTTCTTCCTCCCACCTTCGAGACGGTTAAGAGTTATGACTCGGTGAAAAGCAGACACTGCCCCCCTTCCAAGGTGTCAATCAATTTACATAAAATCAACTGTGCATGAAATAACTTCATTGAAGGATTGGACTGTTGATGGTGATGCCTTGGGTTATTGCCTTCTAGCCTTAAGTAAAAAGAGAGAAGAAAAAAACGCTATAATGTCACTATAGCAGACTTAGCACTAACCCTGGTGACCTGCGTATCAGTCAATCAATCAATACTACTTTATTATCCCTCCTGGAGAGACATAGAGAGTAAATATATGAGTAAACCTTCAAATCTTAACCCATCATGAATACGATGAACAATCTTAGTAGAACATTAAAGATGGAAGGTGAGATGGATTTGATGTGTGCAGAAGACGGGGTTGGAAAATGTACCTTGTTTGAAAGCACAAAAATCTAAGACTGGCCGAGGAACTTCTGTTTTTGCATTTCGTCCTCATTTGAATTTCATGTACACCAGGAGCGTTGTGCTATCAAAATATCAGGATTTTTATACCAAAAAACTGCCAAGCTGCGAGGCCTTGCTTAATCATTCAACAGTTCAGTCCAATCTTTGTCATTTCATGTTTGCACGTTTGTACAAGTTACGCTGAGTGTTTGATCCTATGACAGGATGAAGAACAAGCCTGCTTTCTTCCACCCAAAACTAAAAAAAAAACACACAAACTCATGGCCATCTCTCCCTGCTGTTGGTGACATGACGACATGCAGAAGTTCAGAAAGAGACAGAAAAATAAGAAGACAGAAATTAGCAAGTGAGGAATGTAAGCATGAGAAAAAAGAGACAGAAATGGAATGACAGGCTGTAACAGTTAATCTGCCGGTACCGTGGATTTCTTTTCAAAGGCTGATATGAGTTCAGCTTGTGACTGACGAGAGCAAAGAAGCAGCTTGATTCAAAGCAAAAGAGTTGAAACATCTGTCGAAATTTCCATTTGAATAAATTGTCTGTCCTTAAGTCAAATTTTGTACAAAAAGAACTGAAAATATGTGCCAATGTAAGGACATATAAGTTGTTCCCACACAAACTTTATCAACTGAAACTTTTAAGATTGAAGATCTTTTTAAGATGTAATCATGAAAATTAAAAACATGAAAAGGCACTCATGCCTTTTGTTACAGGGCCTGTTAGTTACCGTCAGTGTGGTTCAGCCACAGTCGGACGTAGATACAAATGCTGACACGCAAAGTGGCAGAAAATAGACCAGGATTCAAAGCAACAAGAACATATGTGGACTTTTGTCTTAGCAGGAAAATCTATATCGTCTAAGCTTTAGCAAAAGCTGATAAAGGTTTTTGAAGTGTTCAACAAAAAGTGGGTTTAAACAGAAATAACTCACTGAACATGACAGCGACAGTTGCACCTTAGATGTTCGCTGTAATTTTTTTCCGCACCTCATAAAAAATCTCATGGCTCAATATCATGAGCATATTGTAACAATTAAGTTATTAGCACATTACAGACCATCGTGGCCAAGAACAGTGCAGTATGTTGGCCCACACAGTCATTATGTGATGTGTTCTGTGTGTGTGTGTGTGTGTGTGTGTGTATGTGTGTGTGTGTGTGTGTGTTAGTGTAGCATTTGCTTTGGGTAATGCTGCTACTGCGTTCTAAATATCCCTGGTGTTATCGCTGTACTGTCACCCCTGGCCAGGCAGAGAATAATGGGAAATAATGAACTGTTTCAGAGCCACACACACACACACACACACGTTCCCTATTGCCCCCCACCCCAACACACACATGCACACACACCAGCTGTTCATTAACCAAAGTATGCAAACGAAACTGCCGTCCTGCGCCTCCCCTGATTATCCTGCCCCTCCTCCTCCTTACCGCTCTGGTCTCCTCAAACCACTCTCATCATCTCCACCTCGGTCCCTCCTCGTTTCATCTCCTTTTTTCTCCCTTCTTGCCCCCTACCACGCTTTTTTTTTCCTCCTGACCTCCCCAGTTTGCCCTCACTGATCTTCTGCCTCTTCTTCCCTTTTCTTCTTTTCGCATTTTCTCTTTCCTCATGACAGTTCTTCTCTTCTTTCATATTACCACCTTCTTTTTTAATCCTTCTCCTTCCTCATCCCCTTCCCCTTCGCCTCTTCCTCCTGTCTTTCTTCTTGTCTCACAACAGAACTTTCTCTCCTCTCTGCCATGTTCTCCCAGTCTCATTCCTCCATCTCTTGTTTCATTTTGTCCTCATAATTTTCTGTCTATATCCCTTCTTCCCTTTGGCCATCTGCTTCCATAATTTTTATCGCCCCACCTTTTCTCGTCACCATCCCTATTCTTTTCCTTTGCCCTCATTGTACACGATACCATTATTTCTTTCCTCTGTCTTTATTCATCCCACTCTCCACCACCTGTTACCCCAACACTCCTCCCCTTCTTTGGCTCTTCCTGTCTTTTTTTCTCTTTCTCTCACCTGTTTATGTGTATGTTTGCATGCAGCACTTACAACATACACAACAATACAACATTCTGAACATTAATATAGCAGCCAACCACTACTTGCTATGAAAATATATAGTGGTGTAACAGTGTCCTGAGCAGAGAGCGAAGTTACGCTCCCTCTATGTGTGTGTGTTGTGATCAGAGCTTCTCTGAGGGTTGTGGTTGTGTTGTTGTGCGTGTGCATGTTAGTGCATGTGAGCGCCTGTAAGTGTATCCAAGTGGATAGCTACAATCGCTGCTCTGCACTGCACTTATCGACAGTTATCACTGGTGTCCGGGCATCGTCATTGCATAAGCTAATTCCAACCCTCTTGTTTGTTTTCTACACACCTGCTTTAAGGGTGACTGTGTAAAGTATGTCTGTGCCTTTCTTTTTAATATTGTTATTGCTAAGAATTCTGTGAACACATGCTCATTTTACATCCTACTATCAGCACTGTTGCCATTGTTAGTGTTGTTTATGGAGTTAGCACCATTAGCTGCTAGCTGCCATTTCAGCCACTTCCATGTTTAGAACTGTGTGCAGACCATCCCGCCCCCAATCATAGTGTATGCTCTCAATGTTTCATATAGCTCCCAAGCCAAGCAGATATTTCTCCTAATACTTTCATTATGACTGGGGATCTAATGACAACTCACGATTCGATATGATTCACCATACTGGGTTAACAATACGATTTTCTCATCATTTTTTTTTAAATCCAAATTGAGATTACAGAAAAATTATGATGGAAAAATATTCTTTTAATTCAAACGAAAATTATACAGAATACTGAATTTTCTCTTCTATGTCAAAATAAAGAATCCTTTTTTTCTGAGGTAGGATATAATATATCCGATTTGAAACTGGGTGGTGCATCATCTATTTCAATATCGCCTGTTGCTGAGCCTTTGCTTTGTCTCATTTACGTTGGCAAGCTGTCTCTACTCTCAGACAGGGACGTTGAACACGTAGTGACGTGGCACGCCGAGCAAGTGAAGTCAAATTTAGATTACACCCTCTGTTCAAAAAAAGTAATCGCTGTTCATTTTTATAATTGATTGCCTGCCTCACGATGCATCGTTACATTCCTAATTATGATAGTACTATTTATCACAGCTTGTACTACTCACCACTAGAAGTACTATTGTTTATTTACCACAGGCAGTGCTTCTTCATCTATTCTGACCCGCGACCTTGTCTTCATTCAAAATCATGGAATTAAAGCAGGACTTCCCTGTATACAGTGCGCTCTCCTTGCTACAATATTTATACCAGCATCTATTGTTGTAAAACATTTTGTTGAAGAGCAATGTTTTAGAGAGCCAGCCAATCTATAATTTATGACTTCTCATCTCACTGACAGCCATGCCACCGGTCAGAGGCATATTCATGATGTGCACTCTCATGTCTTTGTGTTTGCATGAGATTATGAAAATCCCTGAACACTGAAGGAGTCTTCCCTGCATGCTCTGTCTTTTTTTTTTTGTTTATGTTTACTGTTTGACAGTGCGATTTGTGAGTGTGCGTATGAATCAAATAGAGAATCATAGTATCCTGATGCTTTGAGGAGCTCCATTTGGGCCTCAGGCATCAGCTCCCACTAAGTTCCTTCAGGGCCTCAGTAAAACAAAATAACACACTTAGCCACATTCTTTATCTGTGCGCCCACTCACTATGCTGCAATATGCGTAACCGAGAGCTTTATTTATTCGCTCCATGGCTGAATCCTCTTGCACTGAGAAAAAAAATGCTAAATTGATTATTCTGGTGACATTGGTATATATCTATAAGCATAATCTATTTTTAATGAAGCAGGGACACCTGTGTGGCTGATTGATTAATAAAGCTTTAAGGGAGATGTTGAGGTGTTGCAGAGTCTCTCAAGGAGGGAGCCAAATGATGCATGGTTGGAAGAGTTTTAGAGGATAATGAAAGGGTTGAGTTTACTCACCTGTTGGCCAGTGACCAATAGGATGGAGCCCTCTTTGGCATGCATCACTTGCCGGAATACGTGATCGAGGATGAGGAGTTCACTCCAGCAGTTCTGCAGCAGCTTCATCTGGTCATCCACCTGGGAAGACAAAAACATATCAGGATAAACACTTGTCTTGTGGGGTTTAGCAAAAAAAAACAAAAAAACTCTGAATGTCTGAAAGCTCATGAAGAGATTGACATGGTGAGAGTAAACAAAAAATGCCCACTAAAAAAAGCTACCCTGGAATTCTACTATCCCTGCATGTTTTTTTTGATAAATTACATTTTATGCAGGAAAAAAAGAATGATGTACCAATTTATCATCTGTAATGCTAATATTTTTATCGTCCAGCAGTCGGCAAATAAGGTGAAATCAGATAATTTGGGATACTTTTTGTAAGATAACGAAGAAAACCACCTAAAACTCTACAGACTTCCTTTAGTGTTACTTAAATAACATTTTATGGTTATCTGCTATATTTCTATTAAGAAAATATCTTGTCAAATCAAACAGTTTAGAAACTGTGGACCAAGACCTTTTTGTTTAAATGGTTACATTTATTTATTAGTTCTATCATTAATTCATGAAATCATAATGTAACCTGTGGCCTTTCATTAAGATTTAATATTCTTAAGTGATGAAAATACTAAAAATGTCTGAAATGGGAAAGGGTGGCACAATAAAAGCATAAGTCATAATTTTATGGCACCTGGCAGCCTAAAAATATACTGGTTTCACTGTAGAAATATGCTTAATTTTTTGTCCCATTCTACCTGAATGCATCAAATACTCAGTCAAAACCGTTTCCCATAAAAAGTACAACCTAAGAACAGGTCTGGTGCGTGGTTGCTAATATTTAAAGAGCGCAAGATGTAAAACCTCATTTATCCTATTTTACATGATGTCTCAGATTATCGGACTTCACTCTACGATTAACGGTGGTCAATGGTTTTCAGCTTCGTCACATCAGTTCTGTGTAGGCTGAAAAGCAGGGCTCGAGATTATAGAAAGCGGGTGAGCAGAGGTCTTCCCCGGTGACCTCGGGGGTTGGCAGGAGAGCTAGTTATTATTAGCTGTTACCAAGTATCAGGCAAAGGTGAATCATAACGTGTATGTGTTCAGTGTAATATTGTAAAAAAAAAATAAAAAATTGAGGTGAGAAACATGAATAAATACAGTTGTTTGAAAGAGAAATGTGAGCTATTTAAAATACTCAATAGAAAAG
Source organism: Plectropomus leopardus (assembly GCF_026936395.1). Classification (NCBI taxonomy): domain Eukaryota; kingdom Metazoa; phylum Chordata; class Actinopteri; order Perciformes; family Serranidae; genus Plectropomus; species Plectropomus leopardus. Next base: position 17,940,601 of record NC_142180.1, read on the forward strand.
GAGCTATGACATTTTAGTCTATACATAGTAGAAAGGCTTTTGAAACACTTTGCTTTATTTAAAAAATATATATTTTTCATGTGAATAGTTACAATGAAGGTTCTAATAATATTAATTAAAAAATTTGTATGATTAAATTTGTGCTCATTCAAACTGACTGTCATGAAAGGCTTAATGACCTTAAAACAGTTCACTTATTTTTTATATTGTGGATTTCTTTGTTTCCTTGGACAAAATGGGGAACAAATAACAACACAAAGAAAATGAACATAAACACATTGCTATCAGCACTCTGTCAAAATGTTTTTTCAACATTGCTCAAGGCCAGAATTTCAAAGTAGGTGCATCCATAGAAAAAAATCAACCCTCGAAACAAAAAGTGGTGGCACTGTGTCATCCTCAGCAGCTTGTGTGTATCACAGGCCACTGTTTGCTCAGTGAGCTTGCTCACAGGTCAATCAGTTGTGCACCCCTGGCATTATTTTTTCAACCTTACACAAAGCTCAAAAGTCCCCCGTACACACTCAAAAGCTTTCTCATGTGAACCTTTCCACACTTTGCTACGTGCCCGATTTAACAATGTTGCCAGGTTTATCTTTTTGCCAGCCGTTTCTGAGTGATTCCACAGATGATAATGATTAAGTAGTTTTTTTTTTTTTTCTTTCCTCCTGACTGCCAGCCGCTGGCTCCCAGGGACCTGCCAGGTGAGCTTGGGAAGCTGCGGCAGGTCAATCGGTTGCTCTGTACACCAAAACAACCCCCTCCATTGTGACTGTTAGTCTCTTCCCATGCTTGGCTGTGTTAATCATTACTCCACATAGCCAGACTCGGACAAGAAAAAGTTTGTTGAGAGGAGAGGGAAGGAATGAGGAAAATGTATGAGAGCCCCCCCCTTTTATTGTATCAACAAACATTGTCCTCTTTGTGGTATCATCGGGCATAATGTGTCTTTTTGGGCACACTGCGGTTTTGTGGCGATGTGAACCACTTTGTTGCCTTCAGTGTGTGAGAACGGTCTGTGATGTTCATCGCCAATGTCAACCACAACTTGGAGTGTGAAGAATGTGGATCGATGTTAATAAACTTTGCGACGCGGGCAGGTGCAGCATGAACTACGCTGAAAGGAATTTCTTTTTGTGCCGTTTGGAAATTGCAAAGGGATCCGTTTGTTGAAATCTAGAACGACCTTTGGTAAAAATATGATGTAAACAACTGTAGCCCTGCCAACAAACATCAAACGTTTTATTACTGTCTATGACATGGCTAAGTCTATTGTTTATTGATTGGAGTTGTTATGACTGGTGATTCGGGCTGGTGTCAAACAGAGTCTGTTTACATTTCAGACAGACATAACATGGAAAAAACAATCAACATACTTTTGGAGGACATGAACATTTGGGCTGCCCTACTGCGGTTGTCTTTAGCCACTGCTGTCATTTGGTAGCTTTGTGGGCACTGAGTGAGTTAATTCTTTATAATATTTAGTTTTATTGTATGAGAACAGCATTCAGGAATCAACCCACACCGTGGTATTTGTTAATGTTTGTTATCAGCTTTATTGAATTATTATTAGGTGTTCTGCAATAATAATTTAAATTACTATTTAAAACTGTGACACCCACAGGAGTTATATTTAGAACAGGTGTATATGTCTGTCTCAAAAGTACTATGAGTACTTTTTTTTGACAAATTTAAAATTAAATGACACTGAAAGCATAAATTGGTGCAGAAATTGCACAAGTTGGTGTAAAACAATTTACCACAACTCAGGAAATTTGGTTTTTGATGCCCTGGAAGAGGAACCCTGAAATGGCACATATGAATGCTAAATCAAATCCTGTGCCCTCGGTGATACCCTAGCAGAAGTAATGCACCATTTTCTGTGGTGTACTTCTAAAAACAAAAACAATTTTATCAGCAAATTCATCAGGAGTCATAAAGTACCAAGGTGATAAAATAATGTCATTAATGTCAGCTCCGAGGCAGTGCCAAAGTTTAGTGGTTCCTCGTTCAAATATACTATTCAAAAAAATATGAGGTATAAAAATATGGTGAATTATGCAGCAATAAATCTCAAAAGTATCCAATCTTTGAATTCTCTGCGTCTCCAATGTCTCTTTTATCAGTGAAAGACAAATGACAAAATACAACAAAGCTTCTGTGACCTTTTCTAACATTTTTTGACAGCATCATGGACTCTTTTTGTCCTCCTCCTCCTTCCTATACATCTTTTTTGTTGCCCCACACTGAAGGCGTCTCGAGCACAGGATGAAAAAATTCAAATGCCTTCATTAAAACCATCAGAGTGCAAGAAATGCAGTCAAAGGAGGGACCTCTCTACTGAGCCCCAATCCTCTCCTCTTCATTTCTCCCCATACCCTGGAAGCACGTGTAACAGTGTGTGTGTGTGTGTGTGTGAGGGGACGGATGGGTACATGTAAGGCCCAGGCTCTTCAAAGGACCCCCCTGCATGTCATTGGTGCTGGCAAGTGTCGGGGTCCTTATCAAAGGGCTGTCCTCACTCTGCCTGCCTGGAAGCTCTCCTCTGACAAGAGGCCTGGGTCATCAAAGGGGGGCGGCTCAGAGGGGATGACGGCGGGTGATAGCAGCCTAGACACGGGCTGGGGACACCCGCCTGGAAATGGGGGGGACTGGTGACAGACAGACAGACAGGCGTGAGGGCGGGCCAGAGGTTGGGGTTCAGTTCGCTGACCTTTTAAGTGCCAGTGACACGAGCTGTTTCCCTGACAAGCTCTTCCTTTGCTCTGTCAAATGAGCAACATTCATGGCGCCTGATCTTACAAGATCTGCTGCCTGCTCTCTCAGATAATGTGAACTTTCTGACATGGATTTGCAAGCACCTCGTCTTGAGTTTTCATGCTAGCAAAGCCTTAATACTATCTCTGTGCAGAGAAAATGCAGCCAACACAGTCGGTAAAACATTGGCTCATTCTCAGTTTGACATATTCCCACTATGACAATACAAAGTTCAGATAAGCAGTTTGTTGAACTCACCAGGAGCAATAAAACAGCTGCTTTATTTAGTCCGTTAATTCTTATCTCACTACATGGTCATGGAAAGTTTAGATAACTGCCAGTTTACTGTTTTGGAAAACATCGATTCAGTAGGAAACAAACTTGTTGTGTTATTATTCCCGGAGTGTTTCTCTCTTCCTTGTTTTGCTAAAAGACACACTTGTTATCACTGCTATCACGTTTGCCATTTCATCACTCACAATGAATCCAGGAGTAGGATCATTGGGTGTTATTTATTGACAGGGTTGAGTTGGTGTAGTGGTTCAGACTCAAAATGCTTTTGGAAAGTCAGGGTGAGGAGGTCAGTCTACTGTAAGTAGTTGTAAAGGTTATTGCGCTAAATATATTAAATATTTTTGAGGGCCTCATAATTTTAGTTTTTCATTGCTCACTGTAAACTTGCAAACCAACCAAATGTGATGCACCATTTTTTTTCTCTTTCTCAATAAGCCTTAGTGTTGATTTTAGATTGCTTTAAAAGTTTATTGAGTAAAGGTTAGCCAGCCATGACCTGACATCAAAATGACACATAATTCCTTTATGGTTGAAAATCATAATTTTGCATTTGGAGTTGAATTCTACCGATTTAGTTACAAAGTATGAATTCACAGAAGAGTTTTCAGCAATATAAGTGAAATAGTTTTTCTACTTTTGTCTCCATGTTCCACATTCAGACAATCCCAAGTCTCCACCTTGGATGGCGCAAAACTCATTATAAGGATTTAGCTTCTAAAGTTCACCCCGACGCAGAAAACGCGCTCCCTAGAAATCGCTTCAAACTTGCCTCAAAATACACATTTAAGGCTTCTTCAAGGTGTGATCTATTTAAAATTTTAATATCATCACCAGTGTTTGGTTAAAAGAAATGAGAGAAATTCCAAGCAGGAACTTCTACTTGCAGGAGCCAGCAATGAAAAATACATATCCTCCAAGAAACCAATTTAACACCTTTATGATCGTTCAGGCGAGTGGGATCAATGCCAGGATCAATCGCTTAGCCCATAGCTTTTGTTCAAAACCACTGGCTGAGATTAATGGGATTTTCCAGAGAGAGAGGTAGAAAAAGAAAGCGAGCGCGGGTGAGAGGGGGAATGAAAGTGCCAGACAGGGAATGCAAGAATGAGAAAAGACTTGGGGGAAATTGAGAAAATAAAACATAGTGATTAAGCGTAGATATTCACTCCATTTCTGGGTAAATGTAAATTAATTGGAAATCGAGCATTCAGATGCTCGCTAACAAAAGTAATGTTTATTCATAGCCCCCTGCTAAGAGTAGAGCAATTATCATGGTGTGTTGAGTCAAAACAGGCCAATGTAGTAGAATCTTTCCCCCCCTTTCTTGTGGCCGGGTTTTGGTCTAGTGCCACGAGCATTGTTAAGCTTCGTACGGTACGGCGGGCTTTAACGAGAGTACACAGCTGGATCTGATTTTAATAAGTAGTTCCATTTTTGATGTGGCTTAATGAACAGATTAATGGAATCTCCTTCTGTGGAGCCTTAATGAATGGAGAGAATCATGCTATTTTTTTAACACAGGGGGGAGAACACACACACATACACACACACACACACACACACACACAGACCATGAGTTTATCTGCCTCAAACGACTTGTACATAAACAATAGCTGTGCTTGTATCTTTCCGTCTTTCTCTGCTGGACAAGAATCAATGCTGTCTCCGAGTACTACAGGTGAGGTTTGAAGCTGACATCAATGCTCGTGCGTCTCTAGCAGCCATCCTTTGGTGCAGTCCTGTCTTGGCATCTGTTCGCCTTGAGCCAAACAGGCCCCGTATTCACCTGGGAATAGGCATTAATTCACCTAGAACAGCGCCTGTTGTCCTCAGAATGTTGCGAACACTTAATTATGTCGTGCTAGAATGTACTGTAGCTCGTTTCCAGTGTATTGTTTGGTAATTTAATTAAAAAGAGTCTCAGTGTGGGGTTCTGTTGCCAACAATAGGATTTTGTTCAACTAATTGGTCATCAATGTATCAGAAATCATGGCGATACTTTTTCTTGTGGAAGCACATGCAACCCTGCTGACATAAGATCAAATCTTACTATTAGTGTGTTCATGACTTTTTTTGTTTTAACCACGCTATTGTCTAAACAAAGACCAAATTACAAGGGAGGCAAACAAAACAGGTCACTGAGTGATGAAACAGTGAATGCCTCTTGAGTCCCACTGTAAATCATTTTTGGCATCCATAACTTTTAAAAGCCACAAATAGAGTTGCATCCATCAGAAGAAACAACAGAGTGAGTGACAAAATCCCCAGGATGTTCCAGCTATGTGACCTGCTGATAGCAGAGAGGTGAGCTTTAGGTGTCCGTGTTCCAAACTATGTCCGGCTCTTCTCTCCGCACGGCAGAGACGAACGAGAATAAAAATCACTATCCCCTCCTCACTTCCCCAAACCAGCTCTTGTTTATCATGGCGTACAGTTCATGTGGGCCTCGATCTTACGGCTGCAGGGTGATAAGAATGCTGGGAAAATGAGCAGGTGGCATGTGGCATCGCTAGTCGAGGGGGAGCTGGTGAGAGGAGAGGAATGATAATACCAGAGATAATATAGTGAGCAACTAGCTTCAGTAAAACTCACTTTGTCAGCCAGCAGACAAGATTAGAGCCACAACAAGTTCTTTAGCTTTACACCTGTTGGTTACGTGCTGTTTTCACTATGTAGCTGACTTTAAAGGACTGCTGATGCACTCAAACTGCTAATCAACATGATCAGCAAATGATCAGAAAACCGTTCATTTCCTTTAGAGGCAAGAAGCCAGAGAAACTCAATTGCGGAGAAACAAACAAATAAGCAAAGACTTCTTATTCTCCTATATGAATGTGATGTCATTTCATAAATCAATAAAATCTGTTTCAGTATCAAATAAAGTGCCAGGTATAAGAAAAATAAATAAGGAAATCACAGTGAGTTTTTTTTCTTTCTTCCACAATCTACTCAAAATTTTTGAGGAAACAGTTTAAATGAGAATACAGTCAACTCTTCTGGCCCATCAAATAATATTTTGTCATACAACATACCCTCTCTGTATTGCTTTTTGGAACAATCTCTCCAAAAAAAAAGAGATTTCTTTAAACTTTAAAACTTTTCGTTATTTGTAGCATGAAATTTTCATGTAATGGTTGTTGACCAGAAAGGAGACAATTCAAAATATTAGTGGATGTGTTGTTTAAAAGATGAAATACAGCCTCTTCTTATTATGTATTTTACTGACTTTCATAAATTCAGATAGAGGGACCCCTAATAAGATTTTAAGAAAATATATTCTGTATTATTCCAGACATTTTTACGATTATACTGACACTGAGGAAAAGCTAAGCCATTACCTCAATTCAGAAGTCAGATTAGTCTCTTAAATTAGTATGATTCAGACTGACTGTACGCTACTGTAACATGAACCTTTAACAAAAATCAGAAACAAAACGTTAGGCACCCAGAGATACATTAATGCTTATCACTTTAGGGAACAATAATCTTGCAGACTTAACATAAGCTTGGGAGTCATAACTCCCTGTGATTTCTAGTGTGAATGTATGCTATTTATCTTTGCATGTGACAGTATATGTGTATCATTGCGTGCATGCTCATCAGCATCTCATGTCACTGACACCTGTTTGTTGGTTGCATGTAGCTCTAATCTGACATATCAGGTAGTGTAGAATGCCTGTGGGTTTATCTCCGACTGAGCGCACAGAAACTCTAGACTATTATTATGTCCCTGAACAGCTATAGAGATGCCACAGACCATCTGCAAGCTCAGAAAATATCACCATTGTCACAAGAAGGCCTTGTGTATGCCGACAAGTTTTTCCAACTTTTCAAAGAGTCTTTTTGTGAAATAAAAGAACGTATTTTGCTTCTAAAGCTCACTTTAGAAATCTCTACATGTACTATCCATTTAGCAATATTTTGAGCACAACACTGCAGTCTCAACAACAATTACTGACTCCAGATACAATCATTCCTTCCACAGAAGACATTTCAGTGTACAATTACTAGAAAGGTGTAGCAATTGTGTCTTTGACAAAAAAAACGTGCATGTAGTCAAAGTTTTAATCTATTTTCTGTCTACAGCCTATTTTTTTTTAGAAAGTGTGAGGCAAGTTGTTCTGAGTGAGTCTGCGTGTTGATGCTTATGAACCCCCTTAGACTGAGAGCAGACACCTCTTTGTGAGAGTGAATGAATGCTGTCTTGTGTGTGTGTCAGAAAGAATGCTAGTGTGTGTCCACGTGTGCCCACATCTGATCGATACTGCCGCGGCACTGAGATTGATCAGTTCCCACGGTGACTGCATTAACAGACATGGGAGGCTGACCTTTGACCCTGAGAACACTCTGCTTTCGATTGGCCATGCTCTCTCTCTCTCTCTCTCTCTCTCTCCCCATCTTCAAATCTTCTCATCCGTCTACACATCCTAACACTCTTCTTCATGTCCCAGGCTTGTGGTAGAAAGCTCTGATTGGACATGCCCTCTTTTTCTGCTTGCCCCCTTATCCGTCCTTTCATCCTATGCTGCATCCTTTTGTCCAGAGCCTTGTCAAGACTAGAGGAAACAAGATGTGGGCCTAATAGGGTCTTCCTGCTCTGCTTGGGCCTCATATTACAGATACAGGAAATGTAGTAACTGGTAGTAAGCCAGTGTAGCAATGTGTGTGCTTAACAAATATGTAAATAGATAATGAATAAATAACAAAGATGCAGAAGATACAACAGCTGCTGCAGCTACAAATAATGTATCACAGCACGTAAGGTTAAGTTGTTAGGTAAGCACACAAACACACACACACACACACACACACACACACACACACACACACACACATACACACATCTGTGAGAATCCACAAAAAGAAGCACTACATTCATGAGGAAAAACAAAGTATCTCTGTGGGTCTGTGTGTTGCAGTGGGAAGAACATCTTGTTTTCTCAAGGTCGCTGACGATGGCAACAAACCCTCTGCTCCGTCTGATATTAGCACAGAGATTTGAGGGTGAACCAAGCACGCCCAAACTTTCCTATTCCGTTTTTACTTGATGCATAAGCATATGAAAGATAGAAAAATCAATAAGGCAAGAGAACGGACCAGAGAGAGGCCAGGCATGAATTTCAATTGATATCTTTTCATGCATGCAATGTTTATTGTTGTCTGCCACGGCTGGTCTGTTTACTAGATATGTACAGAATCAGAACTTCCAGGGTAACGTCTGACAGCTTTTAATAATGATCATATATGAAATGTGCAAGAAGGTGCATCTCAATCCAGGTGGTCTAAGGAAAAGTGAGTTGAGATCAACTCACAGGTGACTCACGGGTGAGGCAAACCATGAAAGAGAACTCCAGAAAACAAAATGAGGTTATGAGAAAGAAATGTATGTACTGTTGCCTCATTTATGAAGAAAGTTAATCCATGAGTGGATGGCTTAGAGGAAAGGAATTTTTTTTTTGAGCGATTGTTTTCAGGATACCTCAGAAGTGGACTACCTACCCCCCACCACATACACACACACACACACACACACACCAATGAAATCTCTGGGCTTAGAGCTAAGAAGCTATCAACTAATTATCAAAAACACAGAGAGGCCCTAATCAATTATTCACATGAACATTAGACCGCTAATACACATGCAGCCCAGGGAATGGCATCTCCCAAAAGTAACCCTTCCTCCTCCTTCCTTTACCCCAACACGCACACAAATATGCACACACTGATGCAATCATGTCAAGACCTGGATACTTACACACAGACAAATGCTTGACAGTAACATCTATACCTGCACACTTCCACACACTTTCACATGCAGCCTCATTTTCCCTTTCCTTCCCGCCACTCCACTCTCCTCTTTGCAGACAGAGAAAATGCATGCCATCCAAATGTAAAATGAGTTGTGCAAGTGGACTGTCTATAAGGTTCCTGACTGGGAGGTGCTGATCATAGAAACCCCTATTGATCTTTCAACACCCCCTCCAACAGACTCCCCATGCACACACAAACACACACACACACACACACACACACACACACACACACACAGAGCTTAATCTACCAGGCGATTCCTGGGCATTAAGCCCCAGCCATTGAATTTTCATGCCGTGCAATCATTATTTGAGTTAATGCTGCAATTTATGACTTGGTGTTTGTGTGCTGAGTGTGAAAGGCAGGTGGAGGAGATGCAATATAAGGAGGTAAGGAGGTGAGTGTGCATGTGTGCTGATTCCTCTGTGTGTGTGTGTGTGTTGGTTGAAAGTGGGGTTTTCATTCACTTCATTATACGGTCATGACTGTCAGATGTGAGTGAGAGGGGGGATTTATGTACATATGTACATGTGTGTGAGTGTGATTGTACAGTTGTGTGTGTGTGTGTGTGTGTGTGTGTGACTTTCATTGACAGACAGTGGGAAATGACCTCATAATCCTTGTCTGGCTGTCTGTCCTTTAAGAGGAAGCAAAGACAAGAAGGAGAGGAGACAAAGAGGACAGGCTAAAGGCTTCCCACTTTTGTATTATTTAGAACAGGCGAGACAGTCTCTCTCTCACACACACCCACACACACACACATATACCCACAGACACACATATATGCAATATACCTTAACGCAGCTTAGACGACTAAAGCTGTTTTAAAATGCAGAGACTGAGGCAGTGGTGCTTTCTGTCTGAGAAGGCGGGAGACACAGAGTCCCATTAGCGTTTGACGCGCTGGGATGGGTGTCCTTTTTTTTTTTCTCTTTCTGATGGGGGGTGCTTTTAGAGCAGACAGCTGTGAATCCACATCCAAATGTGGCACAGCTCCAGAGATCACTTGGATCACAGCCCTTGATGCACAAATTAAATATCTGAATTAGCTAATTGAGCATTTCCGGAGGTCCTGTGATATGTAAACAGTCGAAGAACAAGGAAGACGAGGCATCAAAACCGCAACGCGGCAGAACAGATGGAGCCCTGCTTCTCCCTGAAGTGCATCTCCAGGCCTCGTCTGACAGAAAGTGCCACGAATGCGTCTGTATTAGGAGAAAGACATCTCTCTATAGTGCTGCTGCGGCAGTGCGAGGCCTAGTGGTGCTGCTGCTGATGGGAAGTGCAGTGCAACATGTGGTGTTTAAAGTATTGGCCAGAGGGAAGGTGAAGCTGCAGCTTGCCACCTGAAATCCTTTCCCTTTTTTTGGTTTTTGTTCAGCATCTCTGGTTCGTTTCTAGAAGTTTAACGGTGTTGTCGACACCCTTCTCAGCAAGTCGCCTTTCAGCAAATTTGGTTTATTGCTCGTCATTGTTTCAGCTTGCTTGAAAAGCCTCTTTTCATCCCCTACTGAGCAGGCGCAATCCTAAAGGAACGCACAACTGTAATGCCTATTATTAGTGCCGTGCCTTTATTTCACATGTATGGAATCATTTATCTGTGACTCGTGCCAGGTTCGCAGTTATGGTGCTTTGGGAGAAATGGAGATTGAGAGGTGAAGAGGGAATGGTGTGAGAGTAATAAAAAGTCCTGAATAAGGAGCCCAAGAGCAAAATTAAAACCAGCAAGGAAAGGAACGCTCAAAGTAGGGATAGGGAACAGGTGTCTTTGTCCTACTTTGCCGGCGGGGCTGAAGCAATTTTCTCGGCTGGGTCGTTGTTTGGCGTGCGGCCCCCAATGAAATTTCTCACTTGCTCGTCGTCACAACACAACCACAAAGTCTAGTGTTACTCCTGTGAACTGCATGCATCAGTCGTCGCTGTGCAAATTCAATCACCCGCCTTTCCAGTTGAATATAAATACCCCTTCCACTCAAGTGTAAAACTAGAAGGCAAGCTGTCGACTGTTCCACCACTGTCTTGTCTATTGTCTCCCGGACCCTCGACCCCCTCCCAAGCTTCCCCACTCCCTGTCCAGAATAGACAAGCCGTAAATAAGCATCAAAAATAGACATTGGGGGACAACTGTTGACAGCCCGGTGACGAAAGCGGCAGACACAGGCGCAACCTCTAGGCAGGCTGGATTACACGCAGATAATTGAGGCCACGCAACACTGGAACATAAGAAGCTGAGGGCTCTTTGTGGGGTCTTTTTTTTTAATTTATTTGAAAAGCCAGTTGAAGCATTGTTTCAGGGTGCAGTTTGGGGAACCAAATCTTTGCCTGAAGGCAAAGGCTGTTCAGTGTCCCTTAAGTTATGCAAGATTTGGCCTATAAACTGTCCATTTTTGATTATCTGACATTTTTCTGATTTGAATACAATTTTTAATGTTTAATATATATTACCTTATATGTTTAATGAAGTCATTGTTTCTTTTTCTTACTAAACAATGTTGAATCTAAACCTTGCTTGCCATTGTTGCCCAGTGATATTTTAGTGACATCTTTTTTTTGTCAGTGGTATTATTCAAACTGAGGTATTTAGAATGGGGCTTCTAAAATGTCTGTTATTTTAGAAAGAAAATAGTAGGATTTTATAATATAATTATATATATATATATATATATATATATATATATATATAATATTGCTGGTCCAACCCTTCATTAGGAAGCCCTTTTTGCAACCACTTGGCTTTCATTTCTTTCTGAATTGTCTCTATGAAGACAAAATGCAGGAAGGCTTAAAGAGGAAGATAAATTAGCTGACAGGTTTGCATAGTTTTGTGTGGTGAGTTTAGTTTAGGGGCTGAGGGTCGGCGTAAGGCTGCAGCAGCCACACCTCGGCCCCTCTGACCTCCAAGAAACCCTATACCCAGGAGCTATTTAGAAGCAAAATGCTGGCACTTCTGTCTGTATATTTACCACCCGTCTGACAACATATCGGCACTCTCAGCCACTGAGCTCGCCCGCTGATAACAATACTTTTTATGAGGATCACTTCTAATTTGTCCTTTGTTGCTGCATACTATGAGCACCACTTTTCGGGCTTGCAGAGTCTCTGATGGGAGGCACTTTGGAAAGGTTCCTGTATAAACTGTAGACTTAACACGGCTCATAACTATGAGTATGGCAGAGAGGGGAGGGAGAAAGTTGCTTTGTACTTTGGTGGAGTGTGTAAAGTGTTTGCACGCAGTTGATTTGTTAGCAGCCTGGCCAACTAAATCCCCATATCCACTTTGTTTACCCATTTTCTTTGTCTCTCATTCCCATTTCCTCTCCAGCCCATTCTCTGCCTTTCAATTTTCAATCTCTCTCTCTCTCTCTCTCTCTCTCTCTCTCTCTCTCTCTCTCTCTCTCTCTCTTACTGCTAATTTGACTGACTGTTGCCAACTTGCGAAACAACAACCATGATAGTTTGGGGCCGCTGAGGCTAACAGCACAGCCTAGTCACCTGCGTCACCGTCTTAACAAGCAGCATGACCTGCCAATAAAAAAGGCTTTTACCCTGATCGTCCTCAAACAAGACTTAAACACAACCTGCTCTTTCTCCTGCCGAATGCCCAAAGTGCTCGCAAATTCGAATCAGTCAGTGTTAACTTGCTTGAAAATGAAAAACTACAGAAGAGGTGGAGGCAATTTTTTTGTTTTCTTTGCTACTTCATCAGCGGTGGTTTTGAAGGGGAGGCTGAGTTGGAGAAAGGCAGCAATAGATAAAGGTTAAAAAAAAAAAACACATCTCTTCTATGGATTTAGTGGGGTGGTGCAGACATTTGACCCATGCAACAAATCCATCTGTCAACCGTTACATGTCTTGTCAGTGTCCAAGTGTGCTACCTGCTCTCACATGGTAAGTGAGAATTTCAGTTAAGCGTTCAAACAGTGAAAAAATTCCTTGAGTGAGGATGAAGAAGAAGGGGGAAACGTTGTTGAGGACAGTTGAGTCTATCATTGCTGGGAGCTCTGTAAACTTGTACTTCATGACAGCCCTTTCATCCCTCATCAAAGAAACAAGTAGATGAGCAGACTTTGCGCATGCTAAAACCTCCCAACCCCCGTTGTCTCCTTATAGCTGCCGCTCCTCTGGGACAGGCGACTTTAAATCTTCCCTTTTAACAAGTTTCCTGTTCTTCCTTCCGGCTTCCTGCAGTCCCATGGGCTCTGACCTACGGGACCATTCCAGTATTTGGGGAGGCTGTGGCTTAAAGCTTAGTCTAAAACTATCAGGGGATGTGAGGAGGACATCGGAAAACTTGATTTTCGTCAGATCAGTGGTCACCTGTAGTCAAGCAGCCAAAGCATGGCAGATGCTTTTAGAAAACGCTGACTTTGGCTATGCCACGCAATTAATACTGGCGCCTCAAGAGCTTCACACTGAACACATGTCTGCAATCGCTATCTTGTCATGTTGCAACCATTAAAATCATAATCTTCTTAAACACCAGTGTCCGTCTGAGACACGTTTCACCTGCAGGACCCAGGGGAGCAGTGCCACATGCTTTCAGTGCCTTCAACAGAAGGAACATATTCAGTAGCTTCAACCTGTGGCCTTCCAGGTACAGACCAGCCTCTGTTGTGTCTGATTTATGCTCTTTTTTTAACCCAGGCACACCGTCTTTAAAAGCAATCCCAAAATCGACTTTTTCCATTTGGTATTGAAAAGAAAAATCAGGGGGGGCGGTTTACAGTATTTATGAAAAAGAGAGACTGATGTCTTGCGCAATGGTCAATAATTTATGAATGAAAAGAGGCCTTTGTGAAACCCCCCACCCTCTCCCTCCACCCATAGCCCCCTCCCCAAACTCCTGCTCCTTCCCAGTGCTACTGATCAAACAGATATTGTTACCACTAAAATAGCAACTTAAAAAAACACACAGGCGGCCATAAGACCTGTGTGCAGCTTGGGAGAAAGACTGACAGCAGAAGGGAGGGGTTGAGTAAGGCTAGTAGAATGAACAGAAGAAAGAAAGAAAGAAAGAAAGAGAAAGAAAGAAAGAAAGAAAGAAAGAAAGAAAGAAAGAAAGAAAGAAAAGCTAAATTGAGTGAAAATTCTCTTGACTACAACAACAACAAAAAATGCAACACAACTGTGTTGGGCAGACAATACTGTAAGTGTATTTGTGCATGTGTGTGTTGGTTTGGTGGGGGGGGCGTGTCATCTATCACTGGACAAATGCTGGGCCGTGGGGGGTGTTGGTGGAAGCAGGGGTGAGGGTGGTTGAGTTGGGGGGGGTTTGTCGGCCAGAATGGTGCTGCTCCTCAAATGAAATAATATATCTTTGAAAGCCTACGCCCTGCGCCAGGCCCCGGGCCCATATATCAAGCCCAAGAGCGTCTGGTGGATCCGCTCCAGGCCCATTAACCTTCCACCTGTTCCCCCCTTAAACCCCCACCACACTCCCCCAACCTACCGGTCCTCTTTTCACCCCCCCAACACCCTCCGCTGTTGTCCTTCACCATGCCCCCTCTCCTCCTCCTCCTCCTCCCTCTTGCCCTTGGTCGTTGCCTCTAGTAGCCCCATGTTCATCTTCCCATTTAACCCCCGCCCCACCTTCCTCTCTTCCTCATTTCCCTCTTTCTATCCTTCTCTGGCTGTCCTTCATTATCTCCTTCTCACATTCTTTCTCTCTCTCTCTCTCTCTCTTTCTATTGCTCTTCATCTCTCACGGTCAACTCTTTTTTTCACCCTCCCTCTTCCCTGCAGTATCACTCTGTCTCTAACTCCATCTCTGACTCCGTCCTCTCAGTCTCATATGATCACTTTCTCGCTCATAATCGTTCACTCTTTCTCTTTCTCTCCCCGTCACTCAGTTTCCGACTTATGTCAGTCTTTGCTCTTCTCTCATTCTGTAACTCATTTAAACTCCCTGTCTCCTTTATCACACCCCTCGTTCTCTCCCTGTCCTTCTCTACACCTTCTTTCTTCGCAACTAAGGTAAAGCAAGTATGCTATGGTGTGTGTGTGTGTGTGTGTGTGTGTGTGTGTGTGTGTGTGTGTGTGTGTGTGTGTGTGTGTGTGTGTGTGTGTGTGTGTGTGTTGAGGGGGTGCCGCACAGCCTGCCGAATAATTCAAATGCAATGGACCAGGGACACAGTTACAAATCTCTGCCAACTGCGTGCGGCCGCCAGCCCCATCACGCTTGCAGTTTGTCAGGATTGGGGTGTCAGGAGGGGAGGTTGTTGCGGGGGGGATTGTTGACCTCTATGACAAGACAGACATTGCAGCCTGAGGCTCTGAATCTATGTGTGTGTGTGTGTGTGTGTGTGTTTGTGTGTGTGTGTAAGGTGGTATAGATATACCCGTCCCAGGGTTCACAGATCACGCCTAAAACGGCTTATTAATTTCCACTCAGTTATGGGGTGCGAAGAAAAAAAGAAAAGGTGCAATCAGCAGCAAAGCAGGACAGGAGCAATATACCCCACCTCTCTCCAGCACACACTTGCACACACACTTGGTTGCACCTTGAAAATTAAACTGATCCTGGAAAGGTCATAGAAAAAAACGTGTGTGTGTATAAAGAGGATAACTAAGACTTTAGAGAAACACCCTCCAGTCTGAACTCGGGGGGCGGGTGGTGTAAGTATAATTTCACCAAAGTAAATTCATGTAATATTTATGGATGTAGATAGAGGGGAGGTGAGGAGGGGGTAAAATTATGCAGCCGAGCAGAGTGGGGTGCATCAGAGGACCTTACATTATTCACTCAGGTAAATCTATAAGTGGAGAATATTCAGGTGTGAGATGTGAACATCAGCCCCCCTCTTGGCCCCACCCCAGGGATCTGTCATACTGCGTGATTGACTGACATGCAGCCGCTTACAGGAGTGGAATAAACTGGTGGAGAGGAGTCAGAGCTGTAAATAATTCTACTGCTTCAAATGCTTTTTTTTTTTAGGTTGTTGTAAGTTTTTATGACCTTTTGAAATTTGAGTTGGAAGAGAATTAATGACCACAACAAAAATGTAAGCAAAAAAAAAACCCCAAACAAACAAACAAAAAAAATGACATTGTATAGTTATCTTTTAATTTGAAAAATTAAAAATAAAAAATTAAAAAATAAGCAGCGAGATCTTTTCATATTTTATTTCAATAAGAAATCAATAGCCTTTAACTAAATGTGTTTTCCAGTTTAAACTTAAAATACATTAAAATGAATATATATATATACACACACACACACACACACACACACACACACACACACAGCACATTGACATTTGCGAGATGGCAAGACACTTCCTACCAAGTCCTACCAAATTATAATTTTTATGATTCTGCATTTTGGATTTTCTCTGACAGGAAATATATTTGACAGCTGAAAGACCATGTGAAGAGAGACAGTGAGACAGAGGTGGGGATGACAGGCAACAAAGGTCCAATGCAATGTTAGCACATTAAACCTTTAGGCCACCACCAGGATGCCCCGAGCCCTACCAAATTAAGGGCATTAATTTGTGATGCCTATCTGTGTAAAAATATCCACAGTAAAAGTTTCCATTTTTAAAATTGAAATGATATATATTTCAGCCTTTGATCTGGTTTAGTGCAAAAATACTGTAATGCCTGTCTTGATCCATGTTTTACATGCATTGCTTCATCCCTTTCCTGCCCTTTTGCCCTTCCTGTTGACTTTGTTTAACTCTCATCTCTCTGTCTTTGCTTTTATCTTCTGTCTCCTCTCCTCTCTTCTCTCACATCACCTTTAATATTTTCTCACCTCCTTCTTTCTCTTTGTTATTCCCTCTCCTTTTCCTTCCCTCTCCTCCGCTCTCTCCACATTCCTCCTCTACTCTTCCCCACTCTCATCTCCCCTCTTTGTTTCACCTCTGTTCTCCTCGCCTGTCCTTTCCTCTCCCCGGCCATCTGTTTATCCAATATGGCCGTCCCATCTCAGCTGGGAGCTTTCCCAGGGAGCAAGACTTCTAATACAGTTCCTCCTCAACTTAATGGCCCTCAGTTCTGCTTTTGCCATTCCCGCTACATGCAGAGAGACAAAACAGAGAAAAAACGAAGGAGACGGAGACGCACAAAACCTGTTTGGATCTCCCCGAAAACCGTCCCTGGATGACTAAAATAAACAGTGAAGCCACATTTCAAAATGTCACGGCTGTTTTCCTCCCCGCTCCACTTTTATCAGGTGGACGGACTAAATACAGGAATAACATTACACAGCATTTGACTCAAGACAGACTCTAAACAACATGTCATCTCTTGTTACTGTGAAGAAAAAACTCAGGAATGAGACGGAGGATGACGCTTTGCCTTCACAGCTGCTTCAACCCTCTTTGAAATGTTGCGATACACGTCTCAAACTGTGCAGATTTGCCTTGGCTCAATTGTTTTTTGAAGCTGTAGTTTAATTTTCATGCAACTGTTCTATTCTAGTCAGGCACAGAATGAAAATGTAGAGGCCCCTGGGCATGAAATCTAGGTGCCCCTCCCACCTGTCCACTACACACACACACACACACACACACACACACACATACACATACATACTGTACTGTGATGTTACTATTACAGGTTTTTGCATGGGCTGAAATCTGTTGGCAACACCTGTAGTTTATACCGGACTTACACACAAAAATTGTGACCTGAATGACAAAACCTGTAGATATCATCTGTCATACAAGATTTACACAATGTATTTGCAGCAATTAATGATGAATGAATTAACTAATTATTTACCAAGTTCAGTATTGTAGAGCCAGGAAGAGTCTGAGTCAGTCTCTGACTGCCAAGTTGAATCGAAGCCCGTCATCCTGTGGTGTGTGCTGTATTTAAGCGTGTACATTTTTTTCCTTCAACTCTTCATCACTTGGACTAGTCTATATTAGTTACACTGAGGGTGTAGAGAACAGCCTAACTTCTTCTACAGCTGCTAAAAGGCCACCATCATTTCCAGTTAGAGAATTGATGAAATGAAAGCAAAGCACTTGGTCTGGGGCACCAGGCCCCCAAATCACTAAATCTGCCCCTGATGAAAAGGAGAGCAGCTGGATGAGAGATGGAGTGATGCATCGTCATATTTAAAAATAATTCCTTAAGTTGGACTAAAAGTGAGACTGAAACAAAGTCTTCTGTTGAAGCCTGAATAAATCACTTTCCACCGCTGAACATTTTACTGTTCAGATGCTGTGGCGCTGAGTGGAAAAAACGCTGTCTGTCTGCCTTTGTCACTGTGCCGCGCTGTCACTCTGCTGCTGCAGTCCTGCAATCTGTGTTTTGACCTCCAACATCATGATCACCAGGTCAGTTCAGCACTATCACCAGATTGTTTTATCTCAGCTGTTTTCTTCATTTGTTTCCTTTTGTGCTACATAGCGCCACTAAGCTTAGTAGACAGAGAGCTGCTTCTTCCCAACTGAGTGTAACTAAACATACAAGCTGTGCACATGCATGTTAGGGCGAAGCCCCGTGTGAGGTCAAAAAGTAAAAACTAGAGTAGATAAGAAAACGATAAATTGTTGGGTTGTTAAACTCCTTGCCTACCCACCAACCGGTCTCCGCTGCTTCGTCTTCATCTGCTTCGGTGTCCGGCTGGTTCTCCACATTACTATCAGGCTCAAAACATACATCCTTCTCGCAGCCACACAACAAAGCAATCATAAAACTTTTGTTGTTATCAAATGATGTAATTTATTCATATTTCAATGCAGATACTAGCATAAAGTTAAGTATTTTTTTAAATTTATTTAATGAAAGAAGAAGCAAAGGCTGGATGCTGCAGTTGGTGGGGTTTCGAGGCCCCCTAGAGGGAGGAGGCCCCCAGGGAAGTGGCCGTATGGGCCCAGTGGTGAATCTGTGCTTGATTCTAGTGTTCCTGCCACATAGCTTAATCTTGCAAATACTGTTCCTATTTTGAGTTGTAATTATTTACAGATTGTTTAACATTTTTTGCTGCATCTGCAGTGCACCTGCAATTTGCTTTTATTAGAGTTTTGTCAGTTGGTTTATATTGCTCAAAATTAAAAAAACGTGTTGTTAGACCTGATTTGTTTACAGTAGGTTGTCATAAACTGCAGAATTTGACAGCCCTCACAAGACTTATTTCTGTGGATAAATGAGCATTCATACACCATGGTGGATACAAAAACAGACATTTTCGCTACTTAAAGTAATCACAGTATCACCAATTTTAGTGTTGGTCCCTCAGAACAGAGAAGCAAAGGTTTGTTTTCTAAGCAAACCATTTGCACTTATTGCAGTTTTAAGATGTGTTGGGTAAAAGATCAAAGCTATAAATTCAGACATGCACCATAATTCAAAAACTAACTGACTAAGTAATCTTAACGTCCATTATGTCTACTTTTGATTGAATAAAGCAAGATCATATCTCCTTTTTGTAGTGAACTGCTACGCGAAAGTGTACATTTGACAAAAGAGTAAGGTTTAAGGGCATACAGACAAAAAGAATGAATGTTTTATGAGAACAATTCTCCCAGAAAACACAGGTAATTGAAGAATATTGACATATGACATGACAGTGTAAAATATATGAAAGTATATGGCTGAAATGTAGAGCCTCAGTACATTAGATTACTTAAAAGTCTTCTCTTATGTGGCAATTTCCGTCACTCCATCAACCTCTGTGTGTTGTGTGTTGACAAGGCACACAAAAGTGCTCCATGTCCCAACACTAGACACACATCCTTTTTATTAAAGGGTGTAGAGAGGAAGGGGGGGGCATGGTGGTGTGGTGAGAAGGGAGTGGGAAGGTAAGATATAAACATATGAATCATCAATAGTCCCGATTGCCCTGCTAAATTCTCCCTCTCATTGTGTTTGTGGTGGGAGTCAGGCCAGCCATCCAAATGCTGGAACAATAGAGGAGAAGGTAGCTGTGGACCAGCATGAGTCACCCTCACACACATAAACACACGTACACAGTGTAAATACACATACAAATATTGAGCACAAACAGGAACATTAGAAGAGGGATTTTTAAGAAGGCTCTGTTAACTGTTTTCACAAAGAAAGCATGACATCCTTTATTTTTTAAATTCTTAATGTTCACCTATTTAAATATTTTCAACCAGTAACTTTCAGTATTTGCTATTCTTTTAAAAAGTTTGAGAATTTACCTCAATTGTGTGCTATTAAAGCATTTGGAACTTTATAATTCCATCTCTTACAAGGACAGTTTAATTTGTTTTCATATTTTCTTGTCTTTTATGCAGCATTTTTTGTAAAATTGTCAATTTACTTTCCTCTTACTTTTATTTCTGTATTTATTTGCTTGTTTATTTGCTTTTCTCAGTGAGATGTTTTTACTAAGCTATTGATTTAAAAGTAACCTCATGTCTCCATGTATAAAAAATGTTTTTTTTTGTTGTTGCGTAAATTAAATAAATAAGCTGCATATATCCCCCTACTCTGAGATGTAAAATACATAAAAATGATTTATCTATGACGTTCAATGCATTTAAAAATCTCAATGAAGTTAAGAAGTGTAATGCCCCATGTCCCTCCCTCAACTATTTCTGCTATAATACCTATATTTCCAGTAATGCTTTCCGCAAGGTAACCCCTACAATTACAATTGCTGTCCTCTGTTTAGTTTTAAATATAAACAACTCTCAAACTCTAGAAACACATTGTTGATTTACCTGTATAAAATCTGTTCTACGAAATCTACTGTAAATACAAAAACTGCTTTTAAAAGCATTTTTTAGAGGATTTTTCCTTTAACATCTAAAGTTTTCTGAGTGGCGGTGGCACCAGAGTGGGCAGAGGGGTTCATAGCAGGACATGGGAGGATGGGACAGGGAGGGGTGGCAGAGTACCAATGTCTCTGAGAGACAAACGCATGTGTTTCCCCCTTAGAACACACTCACATACTGTTTTATACTCTTACACTATCATATGAAATATACAAACTATAAAACATATCCTCACATTTGAAAATACCCCAATAACAGCTTATTAAAAAAATCTATACACTGTCATTTTTTATCATACAAAATATTTCCTGCAACACATACTCATCAATCAGAACAATATAAACTCCCTGAAAATAGCTCTAAAATGAGGTAAAGAATTGTCAGTTTCCCAGAGATATCAGTGTCAGGGGAAACAAGTGACAGTTAAAAACAGCCCTGACTCAATTTAAAAAGAAATAAATCCATAAATTAAACAACTGATTTAAATCTGTGTCTGTAACAGCATTAATATGTTCAAAAACACACTCAAACTGTGATTAAGAACTCACCTCTAGGGCTGAATAGAATTAACAGGCAAGAAACAGAAATAATAGTGCTGGTGGATACATATCTAGACAGACATAAACTCATAGACATTAACACATGCATACACACATGCACCTGTCTTCAGCTCGCTCAACATTTTATTAAAATAACCACAAGTGACCTCTAGAGTGCCAAAACCTCGTCTCGTAACGCCACTTTGTCTCTGATTTCAAAAACAGTGCCCCAGACCTGACTCACTAATTGTCGATGTGTTAAACCAATCAAAACTGGTTGGCGGTAAGAGCCCACCCCAACTTCTCGGATCCAAGGTGTTAGAAATAAATGTCCCTCACGTCATGCCTCATTCCCAGAAAGACGGGGGAAAAGAGAGAGAAAGGTGGCGTGCCACATTGGAAAAGAATGGGGGGAGCTCTTTAGAAGGTACTCCTAATGGCTAAATATTTATGGGTCCCGTGACCGAGGCCAACTTATGGAAACTAAATCTTTAAACACTTTTTTTGGCAGACACCTCGCACACACCCTCCCAGCTTGGCTCTATTACCGGAGAAATTCTTTTGTTCTTACGGAGCTAATAATAGCGAGAGGGGCTGTGCGTTATGTGTGAGCGGTGTCTGTGTCTTGATGTGGATATGTGTGTGTGTGTGAGATGAAAGTATATTTATAGCTTCCTACAGCGCCACACTACTCCTGTGACAAACTTTTAATTCTACTCCGCTTCCTGTCTCTCTGCTCCCAGGCTCGACCTTACATCTAATAGTCAGATCTATATTAGCAATAGATGTCAAAGGTCAGGTGGATTCAAAAATATAATATCTTAAGTGAAAATAGCAATCAAAGGTTAAAACAATGGGGAGCAGGGGGCTTGAATTGCTTGGCATGAAAACTTTTATTAGTTTCTTATCTGTCAGTAATTGTTGCAATTACTATATTAAATTATTAATAATAATAATATTATTAATTATTGGCTTAAGAAATTGTATTAAGACTTAATTTTTTATTAAAAAAAAAAAAAACAGTGAAAGTTCTCTGAGGCCCCTCTCAACCTTCAAGCTTCAAAATGGTTTATGCCACTAAGATTTGTCTCACAACTAGAGCCAAGTGAGCAACTACTGCTGGAATCAAGCATTAACAGTTGTGTCTTTACCCAACAAAGGGAAATTGGGGTTCCAAAAAAGAAAAGAAAGAAAGGTACGGGAAAGAAGGCAAAATGTTTGTCACAAAAAAAAAATCAGTGCATAATAGAGACATGGATCAAAAAAGTAAGGGTGGAGGGTCCCATACAGACTGCTTGTGCATGGGAGCACAGAAATTGATACTACGCCCCTGACTGCAGTAACAAACACATAAAAGCTGCCAACAGAATAGAACAGCAGCACATTTACAAACGCACAGCACAGCACAGCACAGCACAGCACAGCACAGCACAGCACAGCACGGCACAGGACAGTACAGTACAGCACTCTCTGAAATTATAATTAATAAACAAATCCAAGCCATAAAGTTCAGCTGAAAAAAATCCTCAACAAGCTTCTAAAGCAAACAATTTAGGGAGATGTTTAAAACCAAAAGTATACCAAAACAGTACCCAAAATGCCAGAAAAATAAACTAATCTCAGTCTGGCTCACTCACAGTTTGCTTGCTCTCCTCACCATTACCATCACTTTGCTCAGCAGTCTAGTTACTAATGAGAAACAAGCAAGGAAGGAGGATCATGGGTTGTGTGGGAAAAACTGTCAGAGCCACAGCTAGCACATTATTTTTCAATCCCCCTTGCGCTTTAGATGGC
Source organism: Plectropomus leopardus (assembly GCF_026936395.1). Taxonomy (NCBI): domain Eukaryota; kingdom Metazoa; phylum Chordata; class Actinopteri; order Perciformes; family Serranidae; genus Plectropomus; species Plectropomus leopardus. The sequence goes on from NC_142180.1 coordinate 17,963,498, forward strand.
TCTTTAAAAACACTGCAAGGGTGGTTCAGTTCAATTATCTCCCTCATTTAAGTGAAATACGCCCCCACCTCCCCGAAACCAAGAGGCCTGTGCAACAGGAGCAGGAGAGGATTTTTTTTAGAGGGGGGTTTTGGAGGAAGAGGTTTCTCCTGCATTGAGCTCAGGTCATTTTCTACCTTTGTAACAGGCGCCCAGCTCAATTACTATTAAGCTCCAGTAATATGGGTAGTCATTAGGCAAACATAATGACATTTCATTCAGCAGCAAATCAGGGAGTGACAAACACAAGTGGGTGAGATAATTGAATTAGTACGAGGGTGTGAGAAATAGAGAGGCTTCATAGTGGAGCAAAAATGATCGTTCAAAGTTAATGGGCAAACCACACACAATTATAAGCTGTGGCCACACCTTATGAGTGTGTGTGTGTGTGTATATGAGTGCAACACGCCAGCTGAATGCAAGTACAGATCTCGAAAATGTCAATAGTGGGGACGTGGCGCGTGCTAAATGTCAACATGTGTTTTTCAAGTACTCTTGTCTGTGTTGTAATTGGCTCTGTTTTTTAATATTACATTTTATTTCATTTGTTATTTTCCCCCTTTGAAAACAAAATAATATCAAATATTTGCTGGGAATTTATTTGCAACAGGCCTGGGCCCATGAATATGCAGCTGAGCCTTTGGCGATGCGGTGTGAAACAAACAGACAAAGGAGTCAGACAACGGGAAGAAAAACAGGTGAAGCGCAGACTAATCAAACGCCTTTCATGTCGCTCCGAACATTAACCTTCATTCAGAGCAAATAAGGCTGCGAGCGCACAAACACACACCACAAACTCTCCCTTGGGCTCTGTGAATAAGCAGGAATTATCACATTTTTTACAGTGAGCCGTTGGTGAATAGTTACTATTGGTCAGTTGGGATCGACTGTGCTAAACACTCACAGAGGACATAGTTTTTTGCCAGGCTAAAATATTGTTGTTATAATAGATCTGGAAGATTGCATATAGGCTACCTTGTGAAAAAACGCTCTTCAAATCCATCACAAACAACTACAGGTTAGCAAAATGTCTTCATTAAACTGATATTAAAAGGGACAAGCAATACACAGATTGTTGCCATTGTGACTCTACCCTCTGTGTGTATTTGGTCAGCTCTCTGAATTTTGGTCGACCAATATGCTAATGACCAATATCTCTTATCATCACACAGTGTGTGCCCACTTAGATCTGAGGAATATTTCAAGGGGAGATGGGCGGTATGCAGTTCACATAAAACCCTTCGACTAGGACCCTGTTAGTATGAAAAGTGCCTGAAGCTCATAGTCAAAGTTTTCACAACCCATAGCCAAAATGTGTCACACACAGGGTAAAAGTGGCTGGCTGCTGAATTTTGATCAGGCAGTGGGACAGACAGCGGTGGCAGCTACAAGCAGACACCCTCCCCACAGCCCTGTGTACTCTGCATTAGTGTTGAGCCAGTGCATAAAAGAGGAAGATTAAAGGCCTGTTGAAGATAAAGGATCGAGCAGATGATGTTCATGAACTGTGCAAAGTGTTGTCAATTATGGATGACAACGTGGTGAAAGATTTAGCATTGAAACAAAATGCAGGATAATTTATTAAAGGCCTGCAGAGTAACTGCAATGAGAATTAAAGCTTAAACAGTACGCTATCATGACCAGCAGGAAGACAGCCAAAGCCATGAGCATAAGGTTGTAAGAAATAACATTTTTCTGAGATTCATACAAAATCCCTCACATCAAAAGGATCACCTACCTTAAGTTCACGGAAGAAGATGCTGCTGCGTGCCCACTCCACGATGGAGAAGAGTGTCTGGTCGGCCATCTTGCACATGAGGCCGAAGGTGTTGAGCTTCTCGTGTTTGCCTCGGCTGGCCTGCTCCTGCTGCAGGTAGGCCATGATCTTGGCCTGAACCTGCGGTTCATCTGGCTCACACTTGAGCAGCTCTACGATCAGGTGAGGGAAGCTGGGTGGCGAGCCCGTCTGGTAGGCGTCAACGTAGGCATAGCCCATGATGGACTCTGGTGAGCTGGTGTACGGGTCTGGGTACTCTGACTTAATGGTGCGTGTGCCCTGGAAGTGTCCGTAGGCCGCCTGGTAGCCTTGCAGGCTGCCAGCGTGTGGTGGCATTGCCATGCTGACCGGCGAAGTGACGAATGGGCTGCGGTCATAGTCTGTGGGGGGCAGGGCGGTGGCGTGATGGTGGTGGTGATGGTGGTGATTAGTGTGGTGGCCTGGGTGGTGGCTCAGTGGAAGGCCTTTGGATGCGGCCGAGTGGATGTTCTGGATGGCTGAGGAGATGGTGAGGTCGGTGGGGACGGCTTGCATCACCTGACTCATGGCCTCGATCTTCAGGCCGTTTGCTCGGATCAGCGCCTTCTTTTGCTGCTTGAGGGCCCGGTCACGTTTGTACATCGGGCCAAACTTGTTGCGACCGCCGCGCATGCGGTCCGCCCGCACAGCTGACAGAGAGACAGAGAGAGAAATGAAAAAGGACATTATTAGCTCTGTAGTTTGTAAATCTTTGTCTTGAATGCTTCTAATTCTTGACATGATTATGCATCGGTAACCTTTTGACACATTCACACTTCAATTAGGCTATAAACCATTTTTGAAGTGTTTCATCCACCAGAGAGGCATTGGTTTTGTTTCAATATTTGGTACGACACATATGAAATGGGGGCTTTATGGATCCCAAGTTAGAAAATTTAGTATCAAGTATCAATAAGTATCAATAACTTAATTTTTTTGCATTCTGGCAAATTTTTATGCACCAATTTTTGCCTTTTTAAAGCCCAACATATGTATACTAGCTTGTCCAAGTGACCGAAAGAGATTGAAACGTAAATGCTAAAAACACCTTTACAGACCAAATCATCTACATTCTAGTGATATCATAACAGTGGTCCACATATGTGTGATATTAGCGCTGTGTTGTGGAGGTGAACTCATTTGTAACTTGTATGTAGGGCAAAGGTTTTCTTGTGGTGATTACACTTGACATTTACCTGTTGACTCCTAAACCCCACAATTCTAATAGATACTGTCGTTACTCATTGACCAGAGACACAAACTTCTATGAGCCGCTCTGCTAAATGATCATTGTACAGCTGGCTATTTCTGTCTCCCACTCAGGAAATACACACCTCAATACACTAAAAAAAAAAAAACCTCAAAGAAAATTCATGTTTTAAAATGCTATCTGACAAAGCAATACCTAAAAGCTCCAAATGTCACTATGCAATAGAAACTTTACAAAACCCCAAATGCTTAAAAGGTTGACAATAAGCAAATTGGGTTTTTCTCCCGTATGGACCAAACATACCCATGATGCCCCCTCCGCGCCCCCCCCCCCCCTTCTGTGCAGGATCCTGTGGAGAGGATCACAACGAGTCTGTGCAGTGGGTATTTCTAATGAACGAGCCGGGCACACGGTGGACTGCTACGAGGTCCATGTGTGATCTGGCCGACTGCTGCCATGGGGAAGCTGCTCTGCTGTCTCCCAGTCGGGGGGCGCTGGTGTTAATTATTCATACTTAATTACCTCTTACTCTGACGAGGCTCGACGAGCCCAGCGTGCAACGAGCTAACGGACGTCTGGGAGTCTATGCAATAGAAAAACACTCACTAATACAAATACTGGAGAATATTACAGACTTGTTTTAATGGTATTCAATAGAAGTAACTCACATATTTAAGTGTGTATGCAAATACATGCACATACATTTGCCCTGATGGTTGAATAGCCAGATAACATGGCAAGGGTCCACTCCACCTCATGATGTCTTGACGGATGAATGAAAGAACAGAAGAGGAAAATTGAAGAGAGGGTGTGGAGAGGGTGGGGTGGGGGGTTGGAGTTTGGGCATGAAGAGAGGAACACACACACACACTCACACACTCACACACTCCGATCTGCCTTGGGAGTGATTTTAATGACCTCCGTCACAAAAGTGTCTGTCACTGATCTGAGGGAGAGGAGCCGAGAGGGGAGACACACATACAAACACAATCTCACACACTCACACCCACATGCTGAGCCTTCCTCGAACATTCTTAAGGAAAAAAAACACACACACACACACACACACACACACACACACACACACACACACACTGGTCCAGATCACACAGAGCGAGATGGTAGCAGGCCAGACGCTCTGCCACCTCGGAGAGCCCCCGACGGCTCAAATGGTATGTAATTTATACACAGTGATTTTACACACGCATACACACACACAACCATTTCCCAACATGCTTGAGGTCAACTCCAGTGCCTGCTCAACAAGGCTCAGGGATTATCATGACCGTTAAAAAATTGATCATACATCAAAGAAAAAAAAAAAAAAAAGAATCAGGAGCCGTCAAATGTATCCATTATACATTATTGTAGGGCGACTTTAACTATTAATGATTTCTCCACAACAGCGTAATTAATGAGCTGAGAAACTAATAGTTGGCCCTACTGGGAAAACAAAATTAGGCCCCGACTGCCGTCTTGCCTGCCTCGGACCCAGGGACCCACATCACATCATGAATATCTGGATTGGGGGGTGTAGGTCTCACCGCACACACACACAGAGACACACAGACACACACTGATTCTTTGTCTCTAATTAAACAAGGTGATTTGCATGCATGTAACACAGATTAATATGGTGGGGGGGGGGGCAGGACTGTGTGTGTGTGTGTGTGTTGGGGTGAAGATGACTTGAATGTATGTGTTTGACTCAGGTGGAGCGATGTTAATTGGTTCGATGCTGCAGTGTTTAGCTTGTGATGACAAAGTTATCATTTGACCATACAATTTAAGAGGGTTACAAGGCTAAAAAAAATAAGTAATTTGAATGAAAATGTTTTCACGCCAAAAAACGTTTTATATGTTATGAAAACACAGCTGCAATTGAATTTCCCTTTTATAATGTCACTTCCAAACTTAAACTCACTTGTAGGTTTCTGTGGTGCCAAAAAAAGTGATGTGTTTGATGTTTGTGGTTTGGCATAAACAACACAAAGTGAATAGTTAGCATGACAGTGACAGCCACCAATGCTGAACAGGCAAACAAGAAGGACAGCCAGCGACAAAAATGAAACAAACTTCATCAAAGGAAAACGCAAGATGAAAAGATTACAGCACTGCACAGTCAGCTTGATTGACAGGAGTCGTCTGGAAAGTGCAGCTATGAGCACTTAGCTTAGCACAAAGGTGGAGGCCAAGAGGAATAATGTAACAGACAATAGCATATATATATATATATATACATATATATATATATATATATGTATATATGGGGAGATAGAGAGAGCGAGAGAGAGAGAGATGATAATAAAATTCTATTAGTGTGAAAAGGATCTGGATATTGTGGGTCAGCAGTGAGACTTCGGGGCTAAAGCCGGGCTGAAAGGCTAAAAGGCCGACGCTGTCTTCCACTCTGAATTTCCCTGACTTACTGTCTGAGAGCACGTCGACACAAAAACACACTCGGGCACACACATCCATAAATTCAGAAACTGACCCAACTAAAACCCTGTTCCTCTTTCCCAAAAGTATCCACCATCTCCAACATGTACAAACAACCACACACACTGCATCTTCCGCACAAACAATTTCTTCTAACACACAGCCCCCTTACACACTGAAACACATCACACACACACAACAGCCCTCAGTGCTTATATCTTCTGATTTATGGTTGTTTAATATACAGGAATATTAAGCGCGCGTAGGTGAGGATCCCTGTCGGCTGCCGGCATATTAATGGGTCCCGCGGAGCCTTGCTGACACCCTGTTTGTCATGTCGGGGCCCCGGCCCCTGCTTCGGATGCGCCCTATCCCATGCACACACATGAATACCTATGATACCTATGCATAAGTAATAGGACAGCTCCCTGGCTTCCAGCACAGGTACTGGGAGGCTGATGGAAGACAAATCAGAGTGAGAAAGATGGAGACAGGGAGGAAATAAAAAGTGGAGGGAGAGGCAGAGAGATACAGTGAGGAATGTACAAACACTCAGAGGGTGATGCTAATTTGTGCTGAATGGCTCTATAGAGGTTTTGCATTTATAGTAATGATGAATGAATGAATGAATTAAGATTTGATGATGGATTAACTGCATGAAAAAAAAGATAAAAAACACAAATGACCGTAAAAGTGATATCTAGGAAGCCTGTGTGAGTCGGTGAGGCTGTAAGGGAGAGTGAAAAGTCCAATAAAAGGGATTTAAAAGAAAAATAAGTTTGATTTCCAAAAAAGGCCACCTTAAAACTGTATAGCTACCATCATTTCTGGTTTAAAACAACACTGCTAGCTGGTCAGCTGTGAATTAAACACATAAAATCTTATCCATCATTTAGTATCTCAAAGCTGTAAAGGAACCAGACAGTAAAATAATCAGCATTTTATCAGTAGCGGACAAAAGTTGCATGCTGTTGTTTTGTTTCTGGTCAAATCGTCTCATCGTTTTTGCATCATCTTTTATTTGAGTTTGTGAAGAAAAAAATAAGAGTAACTTCTGCTTTATTTAATGGCACATAGTGGAAACAAAGTGTATTCTCACAGTAGCACAACTACGACTGTTACTCTCTGTCTTTAAGATGATACACAAGTGAAGGAGATATTAGGCAGCTCAGTGAAGCATGTGATGCAAGGCAACTTCTAGCGAGCATAAAAAGAAAATCATGCCAGTGGGAGCTGTTCAGATACGGCACGCTTCATCAGCTTTAGTGAATGACGTGCTAATGGGTCAAAGCTTAGTGGGATGTGGTCTTTTCTTTTCTTTTTCTCAATGAGCCAACACTGAAGCGTAGATGCTACAGCACATACCAAGAAGAGAGGATTTTTACAGCATTGCAGCACGTGTGTATGTGTGGTTAAATGAGCATGTGTCTGCCAAGCTCCATCATCACTGTGTGTTAATGAAAAACAGAAAGAGAGTCTGTGTGTGTGCCGCCTCCCTTTTTTACTTCAGTATTGTTTAACACGATGACCTGCATGCCCTGACAGTAACCTAAAAGCATGAACAGGTTAAACTAACTTTTAAAAGACATTTTAAAATAATAAAAATAAAAAAATGTGTTATATATAACTTTTTTTTATAATTTAATGACAAACAGTGTCATTTTGTTGGGATTAAATCGATTTGAAATTCAATCCCTATACCTACCAGGCTGCTCTTCACTTCCACATTTAATACAGCAAAAGGAAATACTTGTTTTTATTTTGAAAAACATATCTTGGATGTTACACACCCGGTCAGATGTCATTTGTGTGTGGTAGAAGCACGCAGAAGAGTATTATATGCCTGTGCAGCGTTTTCCTTTGTTGTGCAAAGATAGGTGTCACCGGCATTAAACTATTTTTATTTTGTTATCAGCTTAACACGACTGATCTCTTCGTGTGGGGTTGAGGTGATGGACATGTTACAACACTGTCATATCAGTATGATGTGTGCCTGTCTATCATTTCATTTTTTTTCACTGCCTTCTCTCGACTCTGAACCACTACCAGCATGTGCAAACACAGACTTCTTTACCACTACCATCCTCACACCACGCAGACTGTGCCATTGGTCGGCAGGCTCATCAACTAGATAAGATAAGATAAGATTAGCCTTTGTTGTCTCCCTTAAGAGAAATTTGTCTTGGACAACCGAGAGACAAACAGGAGGGACATTGAGCAATGCCAGAAATTCAAAAGTAAACAGTAGAGAAACTACAGTTTGAGTCAACTTTAAAGTTTTCCTCACATTTTTTGTACACATTTGGTTTCCGCTCGATATCCCGAATTCACATGTTGCTGCAAGCTGTTGTGTAAAGGAATGAAAAGATTGCAATAACAAAGCGCATGACCCCAAACCTCCTTTCCTCTTCCACCGCTATTGTAGTAAAAATTTTTTTTTTTGGATCAAATGACAGCTTCTCCCTCTTGCCTGTGGCCTTCTGAACACCTTTTTGGGCTTCTCATGAATATATGTATGTGTTTACCAGAGAGAGTGAGTGTGTATAGTGTGTGTGTGCCGAGGGGTGTCAGGCTTTCTGTATGGGACGTCTTTACTGGTTGTGGCAGGAGTCGCCCACCGGAGCTTCTGGCCCCTGACAGAGCGCTGCAGGGCCCGTCTTGCCCCCGAGCTGAAAGCTACCGCCAGCAAAACAAATCAAACACAACCCCCACCCCACCCGTGTCAGCTGGAAAATGACAGGCCGGGACATTCTGCCCAGCGGCCATTTACAATTAACAGCAATTAATTACACCGCACATGGCAGGTAAAGGGAGAAGAAGCCTCCGGAAAGATTTTAGTTAGGCTGTCTTTGCTCTGCTCTTACCCTCCCAGGATCTTATTTCTTTAACACATTAACTTTTCTCGATTGTATGTGATCATTTCAGGAGCCTAGGGATTTTTAATTTGGTTTAAATTACAAATGTGTGAAGAATTTTGTTACAATGTTGGGCTGAAACTGTATGAATAACAACACTCTTATCAAAAGACTATACAAAGTAAAACAATTTGCAGTATTATTTTAAAGGGCAGTGATGTAACTTAACCTCTCAGTTAAAAAAATAACAACCCGTACCTTTAAATTTTAATCCTCTATTTTACACCTACTGAAAATGACTTTCGGGTGACTTTATTCGCTCTAAAATTAGCGATTTCAGAATAAGACTTGTCAACTCATGCATGCAAAAGAGTTGATTTGAAATATTATCTTTGACCATTGGAAGAATGTTTCTTGCTCTGCCGTCCTGTCACTTTTGGATAGCCGTGTTTGAACAAGCTTCTGAGCCACGTTCAAATTAAACAAAGAGGCCTCGAAACGGCTGGCCAAAAGTATCATCATTACCATTCTCGCGCTGCCGCCAAGTTTAATATTTTATCTATTACTCTGTCTGGCAAGTTTAAGTGCACAGCAGCTACAAGATACCCCCTAACTCCCCCTGACCCCATCTCAAATACTAATAAGCAATGCTGGATTTCAGCGCTTTGGTAGTAATGAAAGGTTTCACTTCACAAAGTTCTAGGTATACATTAGCGAGGGCTGATATAACTGAGATGTTCATTGTTAAATGTTAAAATAAATATAATCTTCTCCTTTCGTACAGGCAATTATTATGTCAGAGTAGGTATCAGCCCTTTTTTAAATGGCGGATATGTCAATTTGAAAGGAAACTATTCTCATGCAAATTGATCATGGAAGAATTTTCACTTCCAAAAAAGTTCATGTGCTATGCTTAACTGTTTCAATCATGAATCAGTGGAAAAAGACTCAATGTGTAAAGTCACAAGAACTTTTAAAACACCTCTCTGGAAGTTCATAACGTGTTGGCCAGTCTCAGTAACAGCTATTGCAAACAGGCATCATATCTAGACAAATCTTCAGTGCAGCACACAGAATGCAACAACACTGCCTGGATCTGCTTTTCAACTCCTGCAGATGCGCACTGCAAGTTCTGGATCATATTTTACTAGTTGCTGTTTGCTATGAAACCTAAGAATAGACAAAATATGTGGTAAACTGTTCATTAAATATACTTTAAAAAGGACAAATACCCTCCCAGCATGAAATAAAATTTTAAAAGACTCCTGGTTAACTCAAGCCTGGAGGCTGTCTAGTGCATTTGGCGGCGTGGATGCTGTCTGGCGGTTGTAGAAAATAACTCAAGTACTGTACTTTAGTATATATTTGAGGTACTTTATGCAAGTATTTCCCATTTTATTTATTATTATCTTTCTGCTCTTCTTTAGTTCAGGGAGAAAATGCCATACTTTTTACTTCTCTAATTTAATTTAAGAGCTTTAGTTACCGCAGCTCTTTGATTTACATGCAAATCGTTTGATTAGCTTTAAAAATATAATAGGCAGTTAAATATTAAACTATGCATCAGTACATAAAATAGTTAAATTAGCTCCACCTCAACCACCTACAACAGTAAAATAAAATACTTAAATACGAATGCAGCTGTGATGATAACCATAACAATGTCACTAATAAAACTATAAAAAATGATATAATCATATATCACTCACAGGGGACATTATTCTCCATTATTAGTAGTTTTCTGCTTTTGATACATCAAGTGCATTTTCCTAATAATATGTACTGTTACATATGCAATTTTGATTATTTTACCTGAGCAAAGTATCAGAATACTTGCAATAATTACTGCATATACATGTTCAGTGCTACGAGCAGCCATCTTTTTGTTTTTTGAACCTTTGAGCAAGACACTGAAACCCCAGCAGCCAGTCTGTTATAATCATTGGCTTTTTGCAACAACTGGGTCCTATTTATCTATTTTTAAAAATCCCAAACTTTGATATCTACCAGCCACTGCTCACAACATCTCTCCCCAGGTTGTATATCATCGTCACCTCATAGTTAAATCCCAAACGCACTGAATTACAGAAGCAAAACACCAGCAAAACATATGCCTTCAAGTCATTCAGCCACCTGAACTGTAAAAGTGTAAACATGCTGCTGTACCTTCAAGCTTCATGCCGACGGTGAGGCACTTCTGGAAGCGGCAGTACGGGCAGCGCTTCCTCTGGGTCTTGTCAATCTGGCAGCTCTGGTTCTCTATACATGTGTAGCGCTTGTTGTTCTGGACGGTACGCTTGAAGAAGCCCTGCGGAGAGAACCAATTAAGACGTCAACCCGCTTGACCCCTGCAATGCGATGGTAATTGGCCCATTCACACTCCCAGACAGATGGAGAGGGACAGGCCTAATGGATACATACACACACACACACACACACACACACACAAACATACACACGCACACACGGTGAAGTTTTAAAAGCTTTACTCCAATATATGGACACACACGAAGGATATAAAGCAAGGCATTGATACACACCTCTTACAAGTGAAACAAATTTGAGTCGTTCTGAAAAGTTTTTCATTTACAATAATGTTGAAAACTAGGTACTTGTCATACTTTTTCATTATGTCACACAGCATTATTTATTAATTTATATGTACATCATACCTTTATTTTATTCAACTTTGAACAAATAATTCCACTTGCCTCACTTAGTGTTTTCACGGCCTGATAAACTACTTTATAAAGGGTATAAAGTCTAATTTTTGTCCTGTCAAAATGACTTCACTAGTCTCAGTAATATTAATATCTCAATATATTCAGGTAAAGACTCTAGAATTTACGGGAAAAGCATCTTCTCAACTCTCCACTTAATTATTAAAAAATATGAGCACAGGAGTCAGAAAAATCCAATAAATTATATCCATAATTCACAGTTCCGGGATTACAGAGATTCATACCTGCAACGTGGAATTAATTATAGGCAGTAGCAGTGAAAATCAAACGAAGGGAAGATGGTATTAACGTATTCTAGATCCATAACCTGGGAGGAGAATCCTTAAACCTGGTCTTTAAAAAAAATAAAAATAAAAAAAAAGAACATGCTGCTGTCAATATCTCACCAAACACAAATTTAATTGACAATCTGCATTGCCTGATCCGTCCCAAGAAAAAAACACAAAAAAACCTCCACTGCACTCGGTTTTGGATTATCGACTTCTCAGTGCTAAAAAATCCATGCTTCAGAGAGAACTTTCTACCCAATTTTCCATTTAGTGCACAGCATGCGCTATAAATATCTGAACCAAACTGGATTCTAACATGCTTGAAAACCACGCAACATCACGTCTGGAGATTAAGCCGACAACATCACTGAAAAGCTTTCATTTGACCGGCAGTTCAAACCGAGAAAAGACACTCATCAGTCAAGGCTCATTTTTATTCGCAAATGGATTCCTGCAAGCAACCTTTGGCTGTTTCTGGTGCCATTATATACAGCAGAGGTTCCCATTTACCTAAAAATGTGTCACAAAGAAACACAAAAGAGGAAATTATCACAATAATTTGAGGTGGTATGCTGTAAAGTAGACTCAAGCTATTCATAAAAGTAATGTCACATTTTAATTTGATAAATCATCTGTGTAATTGGGTGTTCCTGACCTTGGAATTCCATCCTAAAAAATGTACTCTCTCTGCACAAAAAACACAAAAACACAACCGAGAAACGGCTTTTACTTCATGTCAATTCTAGCCAGTAAATTCAACAAAGAAGCAGGAAAAATATCAACCAAATCACCACCTCATCTCCTCTCACCCCCATTTCCCTTTGCTTTCTCTATAAAGTTTTCTAACTTTGAAATACTTATATATTAACAAAATTCCTTGCTTTGCTCATATTTATTTTCCTTTAATTTCTGCAGATTTTCAATGTATTTTTGTGTCCACAGTGCACTATGGCTGTGATCCTTGACCCTCTTTCAAGAGGCTTCTAATGTCAGTATTTTAGGATTAGAATTTGCTCAGTCTCCCAAAATGAAGCATGCAGAGATTGAGCCGAGACCGTGAAGCCTGTTTCAGCTTGTTGTTGTTATTACAGAAGGTATGATGTGGTCCCATGTTTACTTTATGTGGGAGAACGTGTAGTATGAACTAACACTGGCTGTGTGTATGAGGTGGTGGGAGTTCTGCAGAGGATAAAGAAGCTTGATTCACTCCTTTTTTTCTTCTTTTTACGTGTGTGTGTGTGTGTGTGTGTGTGTGTGTGTGTGTGTGTGTGTTCCTTAGCCCCAAACTGGCAACCCGACCAAAGATTAAAAAAGCAAAAAAAAAAAAAAAAAAAAAAAACAAAAAAACGACCCTAATAACAATCATGTCCAATTTACAACTAAGTTTTGGAGGTCAAGCTGGTGAACGGGTGCAATGAGGGGGTAGAGGGCTGTTACAAATAAAGGACAATTCCATCTAAAATCCCATTAGAAATTATGAAATATTTAAATCAGACACCACAAAGTTGGAAAATGTGAATGCTCCAGTAGCGCATAACAAAAACTGAAACAGCCGAACTTTTGTGCTAAGAGAAAACTAAGAATAAAATCTAACTGCTGGTTTTACTTCCAGTTTTCACACAGCTGTGGCCAGACAGGAACCATCATTACACTGGAGATAGATTACAATGCGGGGCTGATAGCAAACATTTAACATGTAACATGTCAACACCCTGATACATCGGTCCAGCTCTGACAGTCATGCTTTTACTGAATAGATTGCCTGCATTTTAGAGATAATCAATGATGAGCTTCAGGTAATTATCAATATCATTCATGTTTCAACAAGGATATGCAGCACTTTCTAAAAGACTTCATCTACATCCTACACACACACACACACCATAGCGTTTCAGCTAAACTGGGAAATGTGTTTGTAGATAGCCTGTGCTGAGACTGGAGAGCAGCAGAGATGCCACTGACGTCTCCCTTCAAGCAAGTGCTTAGCATCTCAAGGTCATAATATGGGATAAAATCTATAACATCTGCTTTGAATAATGACCACATAGGCAAGAAATGTGCGCTGCGGCATCAATACTGCGAGCAGCAATTTTACACTGAATAGTGTTAACAGAGAGACATTTGTCTTAGCTTAATTTTGTGCTGACAGCTTTACTGGGCTAACAAAAAACTTGGGTAAAGCCTATTAGCTCAGTGTTGAGGAGAACAGTGGAAATAGGCAGCAAGGGACAAATAGGTTGTTGATAGAGCTCAAAAATAATAGCAGCAACAATTTGCTTTGCGGTGGCCTCACTATTAACTTGTGTATGGAAACATTTTGCAACCAGACAGTGTTGGTGTTTCGCCTAATGAACTTGTGATGAGTTTTAGACAGAAGGATGCAGGCTTGTATAAACAGAGACGGTATTATTGTGTACTTTGCTTCCTGGGTTAATCCCTCCTCCCCTACCTATTTGGTGTTGCAAGAATTAAAAAAAAAAAAAAAAAGACAAAAAAAAAAGAAGAAAAACATGCTTTTGAACTCCTGTCTCTTTTCCAAGCCGTTCACCGCTTCACAAAATCCTCTGACACTCACAGGAAAGGTTTGTTACATCAATTGTCACAACAACATTTGACCCTCGGCCTCTTTACCTTTGGTTTTCCTGAGATGTTAATAGCGAGGAGCCTAATCTGAACCATACAGATACACTTGTTGCAAGTCTTTCTGGACAAGAGTGTCAGCTAAATGCCCTGTGTGCAAAAATATAACTGCAAAAATTGCATCTCAACAGATGAACCGAGAGTTTTATAGACTGAAATAAAGCAGCTGTAGAGAAATATAAAAGCCGTATATGTTATATAGAGTGTATCCTAATTTTATGGCACATTTGAAATAGGACTGTTTCTGCAAGATTCAAGCCAATTTATGGCACTTAAGTAAATAATTACACCAAAGACCAGATTAACTTAGTCCAGCTTCACTATTGACACACAGGCAATGCAAGCAAACCATGCTCAGCTACTGTACCATCAGGATTTATGCACTACAGGAAGTTTATATCAACACCATTAATTAGGCAACTAAACAGAACTGAGACCTCACTACCACAAACAATTTTAGACACTATGAATATTTAAGATATCAATGCAGATAGGGAAAGATCACCATGCTCTCTCTCTCTCTCTTTCTCTCTCTCTCTCTCTCTCTCACACACACACACACACTATTTTTGCAATACAGTGTAATGGTTTTCCGCTGGGGAGTGAAAATGAGGGCACTAACCTTGCAGCTCTCGCAGGTCAGTAGTCCGTAGTGATACCCTGAAACCTTGTCTCCGCACACGGGACACATCTCGTCCAAGTCTTCGTCATAGGAGTAGTCCATCATTTTTAACTGGGGGGCTGGGGATGAGACACGGACACAGAAAGAAGTCTATTTCAGTGCTGAGCAATCTCTTTTCCAAAAGCCCCACTTTCATCCATCAAGATGAACCACGGGGAACCACGCGACGCAACTGAATGAGATTTGTTTTAACTTCTGTTGGACTTGTAGAGGTTTAATTTGAGGAGGGGAAGACGATGAATAGTAGATTTTTGGAATGAGTTGAAAGGACGCGACCATTTATTTCTCCTCGTTGCCGCCCTCTCTTCTACATTCGTTGCAGACAGGAGCCAAAAAAACAGAAAAAAAAGCGCATGAAAGTGAGCCTCATAAATATGCATGCATCTAAGTCGTGAAATCGCTGGGGGAAATGGAGAGATATTAGAGTTAAGGATTGGAGGAGAAAATGTTACCGCCCACAGACAAATGAAGACACACAGAGAAGCCCTTATCTCTGCAGGCGGGGAGAAAAACATCCAAAACCAACTTGAACTAACATTATTTTTCCCTGTCGAAGAATAAATGCTAAAGGCCAATTGATTCTTTTATGTGTTTTGGTGGTGCAACATTTTATGTGACTTTATGCGTACGCTGAAAATGATACTCCATTTGAAAAGTCGTCAATATAATTTGGCATGATTTGGTTTTTATTTACAGCCGATGAATGTAATTTAAAATCATTTTAGAATTAAGAGGAATTTCATAACATTGGCGCATTTCCCCATTTTTCTTGATTAAAATCAATCCACGAATAGACTTAATTATATTATTATTATTGCGATATATTTGTTCATGCCCTCTTTGTCTTTAGTATTAGAAATACTTGCATTGATAAGACTGTGTGACAGCGCTATAAGCAAACAGCCAGGCTGACATTTACAGCAGTTACAAAAGCATTTATGGTTCTAATCATAAAAAGCAGACAGGATCAAACAGGAAAACCTCAGTGGATGTGGCTGTAAAAGTGGAAATATTTTGTCAACTAGACGCCTTCCAAGGCCTTCACATATATTAGTGCTCCGCTTCAGACTGCACTCATCTGCTCACCGAGACCTTTTAATTAGACATGATTTCTGGTTTGTTCACGCGTTGCCCTGCTGGGATCCGCGCTGCATATTCCAGCTGAAGCAACAAGTTCCACCGAGCTGCCGGTTTTTCCACAGAAGCTCGAAGCCAACTCCATTTTTGAACTTTATTCTGCCCCAAAGCGCATGAAGGAGAACATTTGTAGGGCCTGTTATCATGACGCACGACAGCTGCAGATTTTGATACATGTAAAGAAAATTAACATTATCGGTTACGCATTGGATGAGTCCGTGGTAAATAAAAATAAACTAGTCAAAATAAATAATTTGATCTTATTGGAAATAGTTCTAATCCCACAAATGAAAAAAATATTTTCTGAAATATTATTTTTGACTTTCAGCCAGATTTTTTTCACCCCTTAAATTGCACATTATCTACACGGCTGCAATACTTGCATTTATATTTTAATCAATCATTTCTGATTAAAAAAAGATTTTGCTAATTTTAGTTTAGTTGAACCCTGCATCCCTAAGCACAGGTTTGTGCACACATAGCGTGCGCAGGTTACATTGCAAGGTGCAGAAATATAGCGGTCAACACGATGTCTCACCCGCTGGCTCTCACCTCCTCGGCCACTTGTTCACACAATTTCCAAAAAAAAAAAGCTCCAGTGTTTGTTAAAAACGCTTATAATTCCAAGAGGAAAAACTCTTCCAGTCCGAGCTACCTTGTTTTTAGCCTTGCGTAAAAGTAGATAACGGGCTCACTAACAAGCCACTCCTCGTCTTGTGAGTGTATGTTATCAGCGTGTCATAAACCGAGACCGGGCTAATTGATTGCCCCTTTATACTGCTGTGAAATGACGTGAGGTGAATGAGGGGGATACGTGAGTTTATCTTGGCAGAAGAGTCAGTCCCTTTTTAAATTATCGCTGCTTTGTGTGAATTTTGTACAAACAATTCAAGAGAAATATATTCTTATATATGCCTAAGGGAATTTAAAATAATGGCCAATTATTATTTTTTTCTATCTCAATTAAAAGTTACATTTAAAAAAAAATTAAACTCAATTTCGCACATTCAAGCATCGAAACTAAATAAATGGTTTGACATTATTCGTGAGATGTAAAAAAAGAGGATATCAAAAAAGACAAAATAATAATAAAACATGCACAAATATGTATAGCAACATGGCAGCAATATTTGGTGGCTCTTTTGATTTGGGTCGAGCAAATTTTGAAATAACTAATTTCAAGCCGAAAATTTTCTAAATTACGTAACAGAAATTTGTTGAGCACACAAGAAAAAAAAGGAGTTTAGAGTATTTTTTTTCGCACTATTATGACCGTTTTATAATGTTTATATTGTATCAATTAAACCAAGGTTAGGGCATGAAAGTTTGTAGTCTCGAAGTCACATTTTGGCAGGGGGACAAATCACCAAATAAAATCTCTAAAATTAGGTTTTGCGTTTTTTCTTTTCATTTCTTTTTGATAAACTGGCAATTACAGTGTCAGGTACTGTTACACACAAAATCATAAGTCAGTTCTGCACGTTTTGCTGAGACGAAATCGAGTGGTCCATTCTGAAACCACAGAAATTAAAAAAGTTAAATACACAGATTTCCTCTGCTCTGTCTCGCAGTTTTTACGCATCGGGCGCCTGCACACTTCCAGCATGAGTGACAGCTGTTATTATCACTCTTTGAATGCGGGCCAAACCTTCGAAACGTGTG
Organism: Plectropomus leopardus; assembly: GCF_026936395.1. Lineage (NCBI taxonomy): Eukaryota > Metazoa > Chordata > Actinopteri > Perciformes > Serranidae > Plectropomus > Plectropomus leopardus. Next base: position 17,980,967 of record NC_142180.1, read on the forward strand.
TCCAGGTTTCATCTGCACGCCTGCTTTTTAATTACTATATCAGAGTAAAGACTGGGAGAGAATAAAAGACACAGAAATTCCGAAATCTCAAAAAAGAAAAAAAAAGTAATGACTTCAACGTGTCTATTAATTTAACGTGTTCATAATTCAATAATAGCTTATATTGGCCGTATTTTCAGTCATTATCCTACCTTGTTCGCAGAAGTGTGTTAGATAGAAGCGCGTTCAAAATTTTTGGTGACATTGAGGCACGCGCTGAGAGGACTTCCAGTCCGATAACGCACTGTAAATCTACTGGAGTGAAATAATCTGCCTCGTAGTCTTACTATGAAAATGAATGACAGTTCTTACCTTGCATATTCCTTGGCATGCGCCCTTGTTCTCCATACGATCGTGAGAGTCCCAGGGATTCAGTCTCGACTTTAGGCAGCATGTCAGCGCTGCCGGCCTGAGCTGGAGACTCCGCACCGCTCGGTGGGACACCTGGACGTGAGAGGCAGATGTTCCCCAAACACACCTCAAAGTGTCCCAAATGTCTTTTAGCTCGTTAATTCTTACTTCAACTCTCTTTCTCTCTCTCCCTCTCCCTGTCTTCCAATTATCGGACCATGCTCCGAGTGTAAAGTCTGATTCAAACGATTCAGACTCTCTTCAAACGGCCGGGCTGCATAGCCGGTGCACGTCTGCTCTGGTTTAACGTCACTCACTGAATTTCTCTGAATCATCAATTTCTCTGAATCATCTGCACACAAAGCAGCAATAATAACGCAGAGCACAGACGAGTGATTCCTTCAACACTTTTTAGGGTACAGTTGCGCGCCGAGTTGGGGAATCACCCACTTACTCAAAATAAAACTGCAAGGCGTCCGGATTTAAAGACGATGGTATAAGTTTCCCGTTAGCTTTTCCAAAAGTATTTTTTTCGCGCGTCACGCATTAAAGTGGGACCTTCAGTGTAACTTTCAGCCGTTAGCAGACGAGTACGCGCCACCGGGGCCGCCCCGTCCTGTGCGTAAAGTCGGATTCGGTGTGTCGGTCGGACTGTCTGGAGATCCTCCTCCTCCTCCTCGCGGCTTTGTTTACTCCTCTCTCTCCAATCCGGGGCGCATGCGGTCGTCTGACATCATCTCTCCCCGATCCAATCAGGCGAGGAGACCGGGTAACATCGCCTCAAACCCTCCACTTCCATCTCTCCGAAATCTCAGCTGTTTAATCCCGTTAATGATGGACTTAAAAAGCGGAGGGAGAACAAGGAAATCAAGCGAGGTGATGCAACTGCATGTGAGGGCAGACTCCCCATGAGCGCACGGAGCGCAAAGGCAGCGCGCGAGGTATGTGAGTTGTAGCGTGTTGTAACAGGAGCGTACAGCTGCACACGCACGCACACATGAATGCGAACAGGCATGGCATATATTGTTAAGTTATTCTTTAAATAATATTAGGCTATTTTTTTTTACATATATGTTGGATAGACGTTATTGCAATATTTAATTAACCTCGGTAATTAGTTTTTACATGTTCTCTTTGTCATCAAATAACGATCCTACCAATAATTAAAAAGTCATCATTAAATACAATGTAACACCTTTCTTTCTTTCTTTGTTTCTTTCTTTATTTCATGGGATCATTATAATGCAGGTGAAGGTCATACACAATTCAGCATAGAAGCCATATAAATTAAAAAAGCACCATGCCCCCTGTAGCATCAGTAGCTTTTGGTTTTGAATGTGAGCAGCCCCGGCCTCAGGCTTAAAACGGCCTTTATTTTCGGGTAAAATCAGTCGCCTTACGCAATAAATTATACCTTTGCTGTGAATTATTATTGGTAATTGGCTGAGCAGGGATCAATTAGTGACCTGACGTCAGATTCAGGCTATTTAGCCTTTTCCAGAGTAAATACACAAAGATAAAAATAATTTTGCGTCTGAATCCACAAAAAGCCCCCCATGCACGCGCTACAACACAAACACATGCACACTTATTTTAGTTAGACACTGGAGCCTTATCAGCGGTCTGGGCCTGTGAGGACGAACGGGTGTTTGCGGGGGGCACGGAAAAAGTCACGGGGCAGACCGCCAGACACACCTGGGGGTCGCAGAGGGCACACACACACACACACGCACACACTTGTTCATACTGTTGCGTCCAGTAGTTAAAATTAGCACGAGGATCCCTCGAAATCGAGCACAGAGAATGATACATTTTAAGAACTTAATATCCACCTTTAAATTGATGGTACTGGAAAGTACAACACCGAACAAAGTAAGGAAAACAAACTTGGACGTTGTTTTCATTACATTTTGAAATGAATTAATCTGCGCACTTTCTTGTCTTAAAAAAAATCATATGCAAGCGCAAATTTTAGTTTCCACGTGAAAGACATTATTTAATCAGCTTAGCTCAATTTCTTCTTTGAGTATGTCGCTCTCATATGCAAATCATACTCACCCGATGCAAACCCCTAAATCCTCTAAAACTTTATAGAAAAGCAGGATAAGAACAGCCAACATATTTAGAACTCGGGAAACCTCAAGCTTTGTCTAAACAGTCCAACCTTTTGCATTTATTTTTTTACAGAATCCACCAATTATAGATAAATATGCTTTATATATGATACATTATGGTGCTTTGGTCATCCAGTAAAATGACCTAATTTTCATGGGAGACTCCAAACAGTCATACTCACACTATTTTATTTTTTCAATAAAGTTTTAATCTATAAATAATCTGGGCAACACTGGACACAAGACACTACCACCTCAATCCTAAAGTCAATAAATCTTTCAGTTAACACATGCTTTATGCTGCAAGTACAGTATCATCAACTGCAGCTGTTATAAAAAGGCACCAAAAACCACAAACAAAACAGTCTCACCCCTCCTCTGTGGAACTAACCTGATTCTGTTGACATAGTTTTCCCTTTTTGCAGTGACTTCCCACTAAAGTTTTGTCATCATTACTGGAAATGTCCCATTTCACCCCTGTGGAATGATTTCCTCCACACATTTTAAAGTAGCTTGATTCCAGTATCAGTGGCCACCCAAATTCCCTTTAACCCTTCAAATAAACACACAGATACAGATTGGGTTTTTTTTTCATCATTTGGTAAGCAGCACATCAACCACACTTGAGCAGGGTGCAAAAGGTTCAAACAATCAGCAACATACTATTAATGCTGGGATGTGATTGGTTAAAGATGCAGGCAGTCAGGCAGTGGGGGGCGGAGTCTGGGAATGACAAGGTAGAAGACAAACAGGGGTAGGAGGCTCAAGGGGGGTTATAAAGTGACACAGAGACTGATAAGATCCTCTCTGGCAAGATAGCACTGCTGGAATGATTAACCTGTGGGGGGGGTGGTACTGTGGTGAAATGTTATGAGGTACACAGGAAGACAGCAAGGATAAAAGGCAGGTCTAAAGGTACAAACACAAAAATACACACAACTAGTATTCACAAATGAAACTACAAACTAAAGACAGAGAGAGAGAGAGAGAGAGAGAGAGAGAGAGAGAGAGAGAGAGAGAGACCTGCAGGTGCTCAAGTGGTACTTTATTAACTTTGACAGTTTATAGTTTGAGGTGGTAAAAGTCACATCAAAAGAGAGGCGAAGTCATACTGACACCGTCGCTCAAACTTTGGACTAATCCACAGCCACGTTTCACTTCCAGATTTGCATTTATCTGATTGGCACACACACACACACACACACTCGCTGGCTGTAAAAACTAATATGTTTACATGCCAGTGCAAAAATCATGGTCTATCATTTTAATTTAATGAGAATCTTCTGTGCATTTTGTGTGTGTGTGTGTGTGTGTGTGTGTGTGCGTGCGTGCGCGTATGCATGGCAAATTGTGTGCATGTATCATGTATTACCATATGGATATTTGGTGGTGACATATGCAGCCATGCTGGTCTGTTTGTGTGTGTGTGTGCGTGTGTGTGCTAATTTGTGTTCATGAATGAGTGTAAGAGGGCATGTATAACTGATCTGTTGTGATCAAATAACAATAGCCTTGGAATTGTAACACACACATGCACATGCACGCACACACACAAACATCATTAAATTATAATCATCACACACTCTCTATTCATAACCAGGAAATCACCCTATCCACCCCCATGACACACACATAAACAGACATACAAACACACACACCCCCACACCTCTGTGTTCTGTATTGAGGATGTAATGTAAACAGTCTTTGGCTCTAAAAATACTGAAGGACCCAGCTTACAGAGCAACAACTCATAAAACAAAACAAAGAAGGTGGTGGTGCGACACAAACATAGCGTGACTGATTTTAAACAAAACAGAAAACAAGTTTGAACTGTTCAGTAGTTTGAACTGTAAGAAGCCCATACTGAAGAAAGTAGTGGAGCAAAAACTATAATGCCATGTCTTATTAAATGTAAAAAATATATAATAAAACAGAAAAAAGAAGGAAAACTTTCAACAGCATTAACTGATTCTTCTGCCCTGCGGAGGCTGTGCAACAAATAAACAACACTGACACATTGTTAAACTATAAAGCTGTCTGTTCATCCATTAATGTAAGTCTACTCCCCAATTTCTTCTTTGCTCTTTTAGCTCATCATCTCCTGAGGAATATATTTGGCTCTTTAACTGCTAAATACTCCACTATGCTCACAGCAAATTTCTAACTGTATCCGTCTGTTGTTTGGTACTCGCAGGTAGCGTTCTTTGGGTTTATTAGAGCTTTGGCTGAAAGTAAGGTTGATAACAGCAGACTTCACAGCAAATAAAAGCAACAACAAAAATGGCTGGAGAGTAGCTTTGGTGCATTGGGGAAGTGCAGTGTTGGGTAAATCTTTATAGTTCCGGTTGATCTCAGCACGGACTGCAGATTGTGGACTTCCAACAACCTTGTTTTTGTCCTTGCGGTTGACAAATGTAGATTTTGCATTAAAGTCATCGGCTGGTAAAGTATGGGGCAGACAGTTACTTTGCTTAGCCACAGTCTGGGTTGATGAAAACTCTGTTCCGTTGCTTCTGGCTCAATGAATTGCAATATAGCCAAACACAACGTTATAATTTGTTGTTTAGGGCAACTGTATAGGCACAAAGTAGTGACCTCCAGGGGTGAAAAAAGAAGCCAATGCAGAAGTGCCAAACACTGCAGTTCCTCAGATAGCCACTTGAGGCTAAAGAACGAAGTGAGTAAATCACTGACGTGACCCATGTAAAAGTGGCCAACTTTACAGAAGAAATTAAAATGTTTACAGCCCTTTACAAAAATGGTTTTGGTCTCTATAGCTAATTTTCTCATTCATGTCAACTGTATGGGCTGAATTTGTATCTAACTCACCTGTTTACATTTTATTATGGCTTAAATTTATACGTATATCCACCCTTTACTTCTCCACAAACCAGCAGGTGATGTCATGGTAGCTATGTCCATTAAGTCTATGGTTAAAAAATTGTGGCTTATTGCGTGTTATCTGTTGGTTGAACAATATCTTATCTGCTGTTGCATGAAGACCATTGATCACACCCCATAATAAAGCTATTTGACAACATAAATGCGTAGTACAGATCAATGACAATACCTATATCATTGAGGTGACAAAAGGATGTCTTTTTGCTACACAGTATATCTGTGCTGGCATTTAGGTTTATCTAATTTTATATATATATATGAATTGATGCATATTCAAATGTTTCCTAGGTGTTGGCATAATTCCTGCATGACACCCCTACCTTGTTTGATTGGCACTCCCTAATCCCTCAGTATAGTGTGTATCCCTTTGACTTTCTATTGTGCTCCAGGTCAACTGCTGTTACCTGCTTGTCTCCAGGTCTGAGGCTGTGGACAGTCACTGGATTATTGGAGAAAACTGAGTCTGTCAGCAGCAAGTGTTGACATTTGGGCTTAGGAGATAAACCTCAAAAAGGATCAAACAAAGACTAGCCCTTTTGACTGAGGAGAGGAGTGTGTGCTTGTGTGTCTGTGTGTGCATGCATGTTTGTGTTAAGAGGTTTCAGTGTTGCAAGTTTGCTGCTGACAACCTAAAGTGGAAGGACGCTGATATTGTCTGAGGGGTTTGGTTATCTCCATGTCAAACAGCCGAGAAAACATAAAAGTGAGGTGAGCCGGAGAACACACGCGCACACACATTTTAATGATTTATACCCCGTGCAAAAGTAACAACAGGGATATAAATATATAAATGATAAACACGTATCACGAATATTTTTAGGCTTGATCGGCATCTGTGTGCTTGAATATGAAGTCTCACAGAAACAAATTAGATCAACATGGATATGAGGGTATTTTTGACACAAACACTGCAGAACCAACATTTTAAAGACTCTACTGAATGTGTTGCATTTACATTTTGAAAAATCAAAACCATGGCAGTGTATTTTAGTTATATTTGTTTATGATACTTAGAGAAAGGTATCACTATTAATCTGACAATGGTATATTTGTCTTTAAATATGCTACACATAGCAGATGGTTAATGGAGTGGAATGATGCAGACAGGAGATAAGAGGTTAATAAAAAAAATACTGTGGGCAAGTGTGACATACAGCAGGTCAAGGCCTGGTACTTCCTCATGTCAGATGAAATGTCAGTCACATTGGAGTGAGGGGTGGTTAAAGGGATGGTATAGAAAAAGTGGAAGGAGAAGGGAAAGAGGAAAAGATGGAGGCAATGGAGGGACATAATTGTCATGTTTCTGACAGAGGGAGGGGCGAAGAGTATGAAAGAAGAAGAGCTAAATGTCCCATGAACACCTCTGACAGAGGAATGGGAGAAGCTAGCGGAGGGTTGGAAGACAAGGGGAGCATAGAAGTTAGACACACACACAGCTGTCACAGGTGAAAACATCACTGACTTGTCCAACACCGGGAGGAAGAATATGCAGAGTGATATTCATAATCAATAGATTTTGAGAAATAAGTTAAAAAAAACCTAACATACATACATGACACATAAGGTTTATGCAGTGGTTTGATGGGTCTACAAAAAGATATCAATCATAGTTTGCCTTTACAGTCATCACATCTCAAATTGTCGATTAGTTCTGGAAGATATTGAACTGACCTGACAGTGTTCTTCTCCGCCGTCATTAAAGTTCTAGCATGTAGGATTTAGAGATAACTAGCTGTGAGGTTGCAGAACTGAAATTTCTCCTGTCTGACAAGCATATTAAAAAACTATGGCTGTTGATGCGACACAGGAATGACCCGATCTAGCAGTTGCAGTTCCAACACATTTTGTGCCCTATAGGCACGGTGAGCCTCCCCTGATTTATCCAGGTTTCACATCAAAACCTACATTTTACAAGATTACATTAAACATATGAGGATGTTGTCGTTGACCTTTGCCCAGTGCTCATTTTTACTGGACAGAGCTTGAACACATCACAATGTAACTCAGTGAAACCGCATGTGAGGTGTTTGGTGCGGTTGCTTAGAGGTAATGTTAATTAGCTCTCTTCCTTTGTTTTTATTGTTTTATTTTTCATTTTCTTCCTCTGCACACACACTCCTCTCAGTAGTGCAGTAGCTGATAAAATGGGAATATGACAAGGTAGATGGGTGTGATACTGATACTAATATTCTGATGGATTTGTGGCAGATTGGTGGGTGTAAAGGTCCTCTTGCGTACACTTGATGCATACATCCAACATTTATTACACTGTGATGATGTATTAGAACTTCTTTCCATTTTTATTATGTTATTTTTTCATCAATTTCAACAGCAATTTTGATGGCAAATGTACATCTCCATCCATTCACAAGTTCTCTCCCACCGGTCAAATAATGGTCTCTTTTTAGTTTTGTCATCCCAATAAAATATTGGAAACATTCATTTATGAACTTTTTAGGCTTCATTTGCATTCGTGGCATTGTACGCATTTTACAGAGTTTGAAACCAGGCTGTCAGTGAGGGAGAGGAGAGACAGATTAGATGAAAAACGGAAAAGAAACAATTAAGGTTTGAGATGTTAAATATGGAGTTTAAGAACGGGTAGAGAGAGAAGTGTAAAAAAGCACACACACACACGCCTGAGTATAAACATCATGCTCGGAGAATGTCCAGGAATATATGCTGTGGTAACTGTGACTCACAAGCTAACCACTTCTCCGTCACACACACACACACACACACACACACACACACACACACACACACACACACACACACACTGGAATGTCCAAGATGATAATTAATCTGCCTGCTTTCTGGATCTTTTCCAAGCACTTCTTTAGGAACAGAGGTATAATTGTTATATCTACTGTCAGACTACTGCAGCTCTGACCCTTGGCCTCCTCTCTACTTGTCCTTTTAATGTTGGCCATTCAGAACTACTGTTGGACAGAATGTAAATGGATTTGTAAAGGAGCATTAGGCCAATGCCTAAAATGTCAAATCGGAAAATGAGGATATGAAAGCATTTTCCGATTCACAATACAGATACCAGACACTACGCTCCATTTCAGGTTATGTCCTGTAAAAGGAATGCATGCTGAGACCCGAGAGCTGTTGTGTCACTTTAAAGACCATATGTTTTCTGAGTGATGGCGCTTTGAATACCGTTCATACGCACAAGTGCATTTGCATGCGTGCATACAACCAAACAAACACATGTGCACACACACACACACATCCTCTCTGCTGTGCTTGTCCTTTTTTCTCTTTTTTGCGCTATAAACACACACAAACATACATGCACACACACGTGCACACGGAGCAACTGCTGGATCCATTAGCAGGTTGTGTAGCAGTCATTGTTCATTGCTTCGTGTAAGCTTCTATCTTCAAGAGCCAGCAGGAAGAACAATAGCACCCGCCAACACCGTCAGGTGTTCGAGTCACAACATAAACCATAGGGTGAGGTCTCAATGGGAGTATTTGTGTGTGTGCGTGTGAGTCTGTGTTAATGTTGTTGTGCATGCATAAATTAGTAACTTCACACATCTTATCAGCCCCTTGCACTCTCTTATCTGTGGATGTTTGTTTACAGCAGCAAGCCTTAGCAGCATCAGGTGAAATTCCAAGGGTAGCCTGCTCTGAGGTAGAGGTTCCCAGTAGTGAGTACGAACGCCAAAAACAGCTGCAGAAGGAATGTCAGCTCATTGCATTGTTCTCCTCAGACAGGCGTGCAGTTCATACATGTGACATGTTAAAGTGTGGCGGATGTTTGGCCTGGACACAAATGAGAAAATCAGGGGGCTACTGTTGTTGCTAAATGTGATGAGCTTGTAATAGACTATTAACTGAAATACATGTTAACCACTGAACAACATTTCATTCAGTAAAAAGTTATTGAACATAAAAGCTTATAGCCTTGTTAATGGTCAGTAAGCGACCTTGTTTCCTTAGCTTTGTTGCTAACAAGACAGTAAATTCACACAATTCATTTAAAAGACATCTTTGTAAGATTGACTCCTGTTCTGTTACCGTTTATGTTACTCTTTCGTGCAACAGTGTCGATCCAACAGAGAGCGTTCAATCGAAGTGAATGGCGCATTATGATAAGCTATGATACCTTCCTCTTTTTTGGACTCTGTCCCTTCAAAGGTCAGCACTGTCAATACAGCTTAGTGTTGTTTAACAGTACGAATTGGCGTTGAACTTTGCGGATGAATTTTGTGTCACATAGTCTTTATGTCTCCATGGCGGACGCTGGAGGCTTTATGTTTTTGGGTTGTCCATGCGTCTGCCCATCCCATTCTCGTGAACATGATATCTCAAGAACGCCTCATGGCAATTTCTTTAAATTTGGAACAAACATCCACTTGAACTCTTCAATGAACAGATTAGATTGTAATGGTTAAAGGTCAATGTCACTGTGACCTCACAAAACATGTTTTTGGCCATAACTCATGAATTCATACCCTGATGATGACAACATTTCACACAGAAGTCTAAAAAAATGATGAAGTGATGACTTTTTATTTTAAAAGGCCAAAGACCAACTTCACTATGCCATCTTAATGATTTGTACAAACACTTGTCTGGCAATAACATCTTAACTAAGGAACAGAAGGGGAGACATTTGGTCAGATACTAAAATTACATTAATATTGGGCGCTCACCCAGGATGAAGATGTGTGTGAAACATCCAAGTTTCAGAATTTGTAATTTCTTTGCAGCAACATCCATATGTTAAACATTGTCTTTTGTCATGGCTACATCTACATGAGTCTGGACAAACATGGATGTAAATTGTAACTACAATTTTATTGGTCAGCGGAAGCATACACCCACAAGACCAACATTCTTGATTCCCAGGCCATTAGGCAAAATTTTTTGTCAATTTAGAAAATGAAACATGAAAAAAAATCAGTTGGTTAACATTGGATAACAAAGATTTAAAAAATGTTCCAATTTTTTTTTGCAAATTTTCCAGAATTTGTGCTTTTTTCTGTTTGAATACCAGATTAAACAAAGTGCTTGGCTTCTGTTGGCCTCCAGAAATATTCAAACGGCAAAATCTGAGAATGAAAAATCATGGCTCGTCACTCACTGATTTACATAGTGTGTGACAAGGGGTCACAAATAACAACTGCTTAACTCAAAGGCAGAAAGTCTCAGCAAGCATTCTGGGAGAGACAGGGACTAACTATGTAGAAATCTTAGGTTGCAACAAAGTGTGTAAACTAGTAAACTACAACACATTATCACTAGATATATCATGGGATAGTGTGAGAATAAACATCAGACTGGTCATATAAAATAGAAAATATTTGGATGGATTTTTTTCCATCGATGCCATCATTTAGTCTCTACAGGCTTGGTGATTTGAATACAACAAGGACAAAATCCTGTCATCGAGGTAGTTTCAGCCACCAGGTGAGAGTGCGGTCATTCATGACAGAGGTGCACTTACACACACAAACACACACACACACAGACTCTACAATGGCTTCTCTATTCACATTGCTGTTAGTCTAGGTGAATCCTAGGTGATTGTGTAGGTTGTTAACTGCTTTATTCTTCTGTCATAGACACATACACACATTAACATATACACACACACTCATGACAACCCTGGGGTCAGTGTGCGGTTGGCTGTAACAGTCTGGATAGTGAGGAAGTGTGTGAGAGAGGATGGACTGGTCTCTCTCTCTCTGCCTGTGGAGCACACACAAACACTCTCTCTCGCTCTCCCTTACACACACACACACACACACACACACACACACACACACACACACACACACACACACACACACACACAAAAATAGTAGTGGGCTTGTCGACTGGTGTCCGTGGTCGCGGAGCGGTCAGTTGTGACAGACACATTGTATCCCCTCTTGCTGACCCTTAGCCACACACACAGACACACACAACTGCGCCCAATGGACCATTCCCTTCTCCCTTTATCCAACCCCTGTCCTCTTCTGCAAACCTGCCATACCATTCACCACTGTGCTAATGACACAGAACAGCTAAAAGACATCTATGAAAGTCACACCTTCACCTCTGCCAAAATGCATAACATTAAGCTGTCTTCTTCAATCCATTCACATTTTACACATTAGACAGAAACTCTCAGCTTCTGTTTAAAACCCTTTAAATCATTGAGAGCTACTGTACATAGACACTAGTGAGATGTTCTTAATATCTTTTAAGGTATGAGTGGGAGTATTTTATTTTGCTTTTGCAGAGTAGTGTCAGACAGTTTCAAAGCAGTTTTTTTTTGGTTAATCACTCTGAAACACAGAAAAAAGAGGTGTGGTGTCATAAAGTTTGAGGGTACTGTATGTTTTTCAGTATAACGTTTATAAACAATATGCCATATGTGAGATATAACTTGTCTGTCCTTAGATATGATCAAGAGTTTCTCTCCAGATGCAAATTTTAGCCTACACTTAGTATAAATTAAGCAATCTTCATCAAATACTGCCACTTTAACAGTCTCTGTGGCTCAAGATCTCGAAGCCAAAAACCACCTTACGTGGATCACAAATGTCCCTGCAGGGCTGGCTGGAGAGACTGTGGATGGATCCAACAATACCCCGGCTGTCATGTCGGAGTCCAGTTTTTGCCTCTCATCTGAATGTGTTTTTTTTTTTCTCCTACAAAACAAAATACAAATTAATTTAAAGATTACCACCATATTGCCCTGACAATCACCACTCAGATAAATCCGTCCTGCACAGTTGCTGTTCTTGTAATGTGAACATTTCTGATCTAAATCCTCCAGTGCTTTCTTGTCTGAGGGGCTAACACCTCTAATCAATGTGTTGCTATTCAATTAGGGCAGCTATTGTGCTGTGTCATTCAGAGAATGGCTAATAAAGCCTAATTGCAGCGCAGAGATCCATAAAGTCAGGCAGGTGAAGAAGCCGAGAGAGCTGCTTTATGGGTTTTAAAGAGGGGGTGGGGGTGAGCATTGACCTCCCATGATAAAGCCCCTCTCCTCTCTCTGTGTGTATGTTTACTCACCTCTCTGGGGAAGCCTGAAGGTATCATTTTGGTGACGTGTGTGTGTGTCTGTGTGTGTTTGCTTACCTTTAAGTGAGAGGCCAAAAAAGTGGGTGATGTGCAGGTCACTTGGTCACTATGACAGCTTGTGTGTGTGTGTGTGTGTGTGTGTGTGTGTGTGTGTGTTGCTGTATGTGCTTAGACTTAATGGAGAGTAAATATAAAGATCCCAACCATTAACTGCACCATAATGTCTGGTTATGGTGACACTAGGAAACATTATCTACAGCCAGTTCCTCTCTTTGACTGAAGGAATTTGGTCCTGATAATTTATGTTCTTCTGTTCTTTTCTTTTAATCCTCCAAACATGAACCAAGAGGTCACATTGGAGCATGTTGTGTTAGAGGAGGTAGTAGTCCATGTACATTATATGTAATAGAAAAGAATACAGCAGAAATAGAAACAGAGGGCAATAAGCATGAACAGCAGTAACCATGGTTAGGGAAATTTGTAATTACAAAAACAGGAAAGTCAAAGGTCCACAAGATCAAACATTCACTTTTTAAACAAATTTAAATGTCCAGCATTTGCCTCAACTTACTGTTATTTGCACATATTCAGTTGTTGATCAAAGTTGGAGTTTGTTATATCTTTGTCCATAATTTTTGACCTTCACGTCTTGTAGCCTGCTCTTCTGCATCAGCATTTTAGGATTTATACAATTCATTGTTTGTTGACCAGTGCATAGTTTTTGTATGTGGACCAATTTTTTGTGTCATTTTCCCAACTGACTCTCAGTAATGTAACAGTTCTTAAAAGTTTTCTCCTGCAACTTGATTGGATGCTGTCAGATTGGTTCATACAAAGCAGATCTGAGGAATTAAGGGTTGACTAAATAGTGTCAACATGAGTTGCTTTGATTATTTTATTTTTATTTTCTTTTATTCTTTTGGCTTGGGAGAAGGTCTCAAGTATTTTCAAGTCATAAGGTTCATTTAAAATCATGAATGTTTGATGTTTAACTCCAAGTCAAGTTGCAAGTCTTTATAATTTGAAATGGAATATAATACTCATAACTGTGTTTTCTTTAATTTATAATCATCCGAAATTAAGAATTGTTTTGCTTTCTTTAGAATGAATCGTTTATATCTATATATGGATTGGATCCTTTTCCATGGAGCCTGCCATGTTGTTCTACAGTTCAGACAAACCAAATAATGACTCTAAATTGAGCCATTCTGTCATGTAATACTGAGCAAGTGGAACCAAATGCATAAGACAAGAGGAACTCTAAAAGATCACTCTTTAATCCAAAGAGACAGCGATTCAACACACACACACACACACACACACACACACACACACACACACATATATATATATATACAATTTATCAATCCAACAAAGACTGAAACACACACTAGACTGATGAGGAAAAGAGGTGCAGGTGGAGATAAAGGGCAGAGGAGTTCAGGTGAGGGAAATGATGCGATGAGGCAGAGGAACAGGCAGGGAGCTGATTGGCTGGGAAAAACTGAGGAGCAGGGAGGACTGACGAGGCTGATGTGAGACAGGTGTGACAGAAAACAGGCAGGAAACAGACAAAAGCTGGAAGAACTACGGGCACAAGAAAACCACAAGGGGGGGTTAGAACAGGTGAGTAGACTGTAGGACCAGTGAGGGACAGGTGAAACTAATCAGGGCGAGGCAGACAAACACTAAGGTGGCAAAACACAAAGACATGACAAACAGACATCAGACGTGACACATGAGGAGTAATTCTACAAAATAAAACAAGAAACAGAACATGAATTAATAACACAAAACAAGGACCAACATAAAAACCTCAAAACAAATTCCTTAAGATAACAGACAAAACCCAGAACAAAACTGGGATTATGACATATTCATGTTTATGTGTCAGCCACCATAGTTTTCCAAAACTTTTGGCACATGAGAGAAGTTTTAGTTCTGCAACCTCACCGCTGGATGCCACTAAATACTATACACCGGACTTTGAATACAAAGTGATATCACATTCATATTGAGACACTTAAAAAATACAGTATTTAAAGGCTTACACAGATACTGGAGAAGTTACTGTTAAATATTAAATAAGACTGCATCAGAGTCTCATACCATCAAGTATGTTTCTTTTCTTTATTTTCTTTGGAGCCAGCTTCTTGGCGACCAAAGAATCACTTCAGTCTTTTATTTCTTTGGCAGCAACTGTTCTCAGCACTTTTGAAACCACACAAGAGCAATTTAAAAGAAGTGGCAATGTTAGGTTTTCATAATACATGAAAGTGTAAAAATTAAAATAAAACCAATTACTGGTACTTCTGAAGCACTGTATATAATTCAACACTCAACTGACACATTGATAATACCTCTCTGGCCTGGATCCCCAGATTTGGGAATGTTATATGATACTTTGCTAAAATGTATAATTTTCTCCATATTTCTGCTCTCTGGTCTGGCAGCAGCTGATGGCAACATTAGAGGAAGCCCTTGTAACCTAAAGATCACCAGTTTGATCTCTTTTGTATTGCTTTGTTCGAACAACAGCAACATTTTATGTCTTGTTAAACTGTCTTTGACCATCCTCTGAATCCTCACCTGCTTGCTCTGGATAAGACTGTCAGCTGAAAGTCTGAGATAAAAAATGTTACGTTCCTTACTCAAACTAACGCAATCATTTTACAGTCTGAGCTGACATGAGGAATGGAGAAAGGAGGCTGGCCAGCAAGTTTTTTGACAGAAGTTTGGACAGAAGGAGAGTTGAGATGTGAGTTCATTTTATCTGGATGGAGTCCCTTTGCATTGAATCATTTAGTCAGCCAGACGGTCAATCAGTCAGCCAGTTGGTGCGGCAGCCATTGAGTTTGCAGTTTGTCTGTTGATTAGCCAGTCCAACTCAAGATTCAGTCATTCAGCCAAAAAGACAATGAGTCGGGGAGACAACCAGTTAGCCAGTTGGCTAGATAACTAGCCAGGCTGCTATAAATCAGCTTGTCTTCAGCTGATTTAAAATAAGTGGTCAGTGTATCAGGCAGTCAGTTTGTTAGAAAGTTTATCAGTTTGCCATTTAGGTTATTCCACCAGTTGTACAAAAACAGCCAGTCAACTGTGGGGTCACCCACTTAGTCAGCTAGTTAATGAATTGGTGAGTCAGTCCAACATGTTCTCATCCCAACTTGTCACATGTTGCAGCTTTGTCAGTGGACTCCCGCGTCTACATATTCCGAGCCAGGTATCCTTCTGCGTCTGCTATTAACTCTCCGGGAGGACGCTGACATTGTCTTAACAAATGCAGATGGTGGGATGACATGGCACATGAATATGTTTAGGCAACAACTGCACATGCAGCAATAACACGGATGGTTAGGATTATGGGGAGGAGGCACATGGCAACCATGGAAAAAAAACATTGCATTCAAATGGGAAGCAAACACCAGACTACCTCATCAAGGTCTGGGATTGTGGGACTTATCCTCCCCTCGCACCCGCCCTGTAAGTGCCCTGATTCTCCTTATATACATTGTTACCAGCAGCATTACAACCTGACGCCATCGTGACACACATGAAAGGTGCTTTTTGGTGTTGCGCACGCCAAAAGCACAGACAGAGCGGTGCTATTCGATGAATTCGGATTAAGAAAAGACTGGTTAGTCACCAGTCAGTCAACCATGCAGCTCCATACAGCAGATTCCAAAACAGTCAAGTAGGTCTTTTGTATATTTTCAGAGCTGCACTGGCTAATGTGTGTGTACATTTGTGTGTGCACATTTGTGTGTGCGTGTGTGTGTGTGTGTGTGTTTGTGTGTGTGCTACAAAGACAGAAAGAGGGGAAGCAAGTACTACATTTGATATTTCAACTGCACAGCATATACGAGCAGTACAGTATGTGCATGTCTGTATCTGTGTGTACTTGGTTGTGGACCACCCATAGGCCTACAGTGTCTCTGGGTGAGGCCTGGACCTGGATTAATTATGGTCCCCGTATGAGGTGGTTTTGTGGCAGGTTGGGGGGAGGTGGGGACGGGGTTGTTACACCTGTGAACTTCGTCACTGCAAACCTCAAGCCAGCTCCCTGACATGGGGCGGTAGATATGTTGGCCAGGGTGAAAATGACTCCCAGCTTTCCCCTTTCAGGCCCGAGGGGGAAATCTCACACATATGGTTCATATACTCATTTGTCCAAAAGCAAAGAAACATCAAGAAAGAAATCCAGATATGTTTTAAGGAATGAGAAAGTTCTTGCTTTCCAGCTGGATAGGGAAGTGAGAGCAATTTTTCTGAGAAATGCAGACAGAGTCCCCTGTTGTGGAGATATATAGGAGCTGCCCTTTACTGGGACCCCAGCAGATATAAATGGCGCTTCAATCTCGCCTCCCCGGCAGTGGGTCTTTGGGCGTTACCGAGGGTTTGAGGCGTTTTACCTCGTGCCGATGCCGATAAATCTGTCACCTGGTGGAATCTGTCTCCGGGCCCCCATTCTGAGGATACAAATTGTGGCTTTGGGTTGGAGGGGGTTGGAGAGGCAGTAGGAAGAGGAACAGAGGGAACAGAGAACGAGAGTGAAAGAGAGAGAGGGGGAGAGAAGTGACCTGTCAGCCCAGCCCATTCATCATCTGGACAAAATGGTCGCCTTCGTCCTTTTCCGCTGACCAGCCAAAACATCCTGTGGTAAGCAAGTTTTAAGGTGACGTTTAAGTGCGTGTCGTAGGGCTCCTTTTTTTCTTGTGCGGTACCTTTCTCTGACCTCATCAATATTATGAACATTTCCTTGTTTTTCTTCTCATGAATAAATAAAAAAGATACAGT
Organism: Plectropomus leopardus; assembly: GCF_026936395.1. Lineage (NCBI taxonomy): Eukaryota > Metazoa > Chordata > Actinopteri > Perciformes > Serranidae > Plectropomus > Plectropomus leopardus. Next base: position 17,998,207 of record NC_142180.1, read on the forward strand.
ATCTCCATGTTTCCTCTGTTTTTATCTCACAAAATGAATGTTGCATCAGGATTTAAGATCACACTGTAGGTTGGAAATAAGATGAGGTCATTGAATGTGGCATTAATACAGAGCGGGAGTCGTGTGTGGTATTTATAGAATGTGGTGAGACGGCTTCCCTGGCCTTTCTTAATTATTATTTTTTATATACAGCAGCGGGCCCCATCATCTGACGTTGTACAGTTTTGTGTAGCTATTACAAGCTGGCATGCAGTGGACCACATTAATGAGGACCTCCAGTTGGAGCGGTCAGGTAGAGTTGGGCCTGTGGCGGCCAGGAAGCTGACAGTTTTGTCCTCTGGAGAAAATGGTGAGCCAGTTTGGGTTTGGCAAGACTGTGTGCGTGTGGAAATTGTTCATACTGTATGTTCTGATATAGAGACGCAGAAAACATACCAAAAAAATGTTAATGCAAACCTGGATTTGCAAACTGGTTACACAAGTAAACACAAATATAAAGGCACACACTTTTGCACACACACGTAGCTGCTGTCACACACAGGTACAACACAGATGAAGAGACACATTCATAAAACAGACAAATGCAAAAACCTGTCTAATGCACACAAAGAAATTCACATGGACTAAATTAGACAGCAAAATTTCAAACCCTTCACAGTTAAGCATGTCAAAGGTCTTATTGGGTCGGCTGTCACAGAGCTGGGACAGGCACATTCATTTGTACGAATGAGGATGAGGGGTTGTGCAGTCTTTTATTTAAACTCTCCTCAAAGGTACACTTTCTTGTACAAACAAAAAGTGACAGAAAAAAATGCAATGAATGAAAAAAAGTGGCAGCAGTCAAAATCCTGCCTACTTTCTGGCTGCTACACATCTAGCTGCATGAAATGGACACGCTTATAATATTGTCTTATTACATGTCTTACAAGCATTTAGTCGCTTCATGCCTCTTGGGTGGATTCAATTCTGTCTCCTGGCAATTAGGTTTATTTATAACTCATTTAAAACAGAAATGTAATGCCAAGGGAATTAAGTTTTCCATAAGCTTAATGAGGGAATGTTGCTAAAAAAAGATATCTGGCAAGTTGAGTAAATTAAACATATCAGCAAAATGTTCACAAATGTATTTTAGTTGCTTTCTGCCAAAATAGGCAATCTTCCAACACATTATCCACCCATAGTAAATACAGCATTATTTTTTATTACCTTTTTTTTAATTAACATTAAACCCAACTAACAATCTTTTCCAAACCTGAAACAAAGTGCTTTTGTTGCCTAAACCTAAGACATGAGTTTGGATGTGAATCCAAAGTTCTGGTGTCAAGGTCCTGGACTTTGTATACCACCAATCTCTTAGACCACCTCCTTGTTAAGTCTATGTGGTACATGAATGCATGTCATAATTTTTAGGAGACAGGACTGGTGGATTGGATGTATTACAAGTGGTAATGTTGCTTTAGTGATTTTGCACTTTGTTTGAAGTGTAGTATTTTCTGCAGTGTTTCCATCTATGCAAACAAAGAAGATTAAAAAAAACAAAACAAACGTTTGTATTATTACCATGTTGCTACCATGATGTAATTCTGGTTATCGTCAGTGTAGAGAATAAAACAGCTTCACCAAAGTAGAAATTTTAAAGGAAATCTATAAACCCCATATCTCTTACCCTTCAGTCTCACTCTTTACCCTCCTTCGTACTCTCTCTCACACATAACACAAACACAAAAAATGTTAGTTTGTAAATGTACCCTTACACTATATATCCAGGTTGTTGCTGAAGCTTGTCATCAGCAGATAGATTTTTTAGCAGTGCAGTGCACCACATTATATGAAAACATATTTTTCAAAGATATCTTAAATATTTGGGCTTTAGTGCTTAAAAGTTTTACTGTTTCTCCAAAGTACCATGGGCTACCCTATAGTGGTTTGTGCAGCTTTTTCTTCTGTTGCTCGTATTATTTTCTCAAAGGAAGCATCAACTAACTGCACCACTTTTTAAAAAAGAACTTTTACTTGTGCTACTGTATTTTCTTTTTTTTTCTTCTTTTTTTCAAATGTACAGCAAAGCATCTGGAATGCAGAAGCTTTATGAATACAGAATGTCTGCATAAGCATATAAAACAAAGCATCTGAATCGCATACACTTCAAAACAATGTGCTATAAATCTCCACATTCATGTACAGTGTGTAATGACTGATGGGCTTCAGTGATGGCCTGTCAATAAGCAGCATGGGCAGGAAATAAAGAGCCCCCACACCCTTTCCCCAATAGGCAGCAACATAAAGAGAGGTGGGGTGGTGGTGAGGGTGGGGTGAGCAGATAGATCATAGTAACAGCCAATAATAAATGGATCATGCTTCTATGTTTTTAAAGCCAGTGGCAGCTGTATTGAATGGGAAACCTTGTGTGGGGGAGAAAATAGAGGTTTATTGATCAGAGACAGCATGTCGGGTGGAGTGGTTGGGGGGTGGAGGGTTTGAGGCACGACGACCTCCAGGAAAATGATGTTCTCTCTGAGTTTTCTATTTCATAGACAACCAAACTCCCACCCCTCCACACACACTTCAAGTCACTCATCCCCCAGTCCGGTTTGCTGCCCACACACACACACACACACACACACACACACACACACACACACACACACACTTCTTTTTGAATAGATGGGTGGATAATGAGGAGGCCCTCAGGCTGTGGCCACGTAGAGACACGGCAGTGCTCGTTTCAGATGTTTGTTTGTGTTAAAGGTGAGGTCAAATGGGGATATTTTTGCACCCATCTTTGTTATTTTTCTTGTGGTCATCCAGAGTGCTGCAGAGTGAAAACTTCCACAGTGAGAGAGGAAATTGTTGTCCGACTACAGAAACTACAGCAACATTTTCCTTCCACCATTGCTCATGTGCTGAACATCTTTGTTTTGGAAGTTTATCAACTTTTCACAAAATTAATACTCAGATACAGAACAATCAGCATGGCTCGCTATAAAAATGCTGGCCTTTCAGTCGCTGGCATACAGGGCTAATCACCCAGGTTTCAGACAGTGGGGTTCATCTCAGTTTGATTGGTAGATGAAACTCGTCAAATTCAGCTTATCAAAAATATTTGGCTTATTGCTGTATTTAGCTATTCATGGACACATTATCATGTATTAACTTTTATTTTCACACAAATATCATGTATCATGGTTTAGCTATCATGGCTGATCCATTGACTCCTTACTATTTCACTCACTGTAAATAAACCTTTGCCAATGATTTGGCCAAAGTACCTGACCCAAACACTAACTGTGACAGACAAACTACATTCGAACATAACACTTTCTCAACTACATGCTTTGATTAAAAAAAAAAAAAAGATAGGCGCCACTCTCTCTCCATAAAACATTTGACATACTGATGGTGTGGTGACTATTTGATTTGCAGAAATGTACGTATTTATTTTCTCAGTTGCCCTCGCCAGGCTCAAATTCCGAAAAGGATTTTCTCTCATTTGTCTGTCCTTTCTTTTCCTGGTATTATTTTTCGTTCCTGTTCTCTCTCTCACTCACTCCAAAACCCCAGTCGCATGCAGACTGGGTCGCCGACCAATTTAAACAGCGAGGTTTTCGGCAGCTAAACGCCGGCTAGCAGGAGTGCTGTGGTCTCTGCAGTACTTTGTCTGTGGCCACACAATTAAGGATTTAGGTGTGGCGATAGGAAGAATGTGGAAATCGGATCCTGGCAGCCCACACCCTACTAACTCTCTGTTTCTTTCTTTCTCTTTTTCATTTACTCCACCACGTTCCTCCTGTGCTTTCCTGTCTTTGTAAGTCTTCTCTTTTCTTTCTTAACCCATCCCTCTCTGTCTGTTACTCCCGCCTTCCTTTCCTCACCCTCTGTTCTGTCTCATATTCCCCTTTGCCTTCCAAATGTCTTTTCCTCTCCTTGTCTTTCCTTTCCTCATTTCCCTGTTTTCCGTGTATTTTCTCAGCAGGTCCTTCTTTTTCTTTCCCCCATCACAATCCCCTGAATTTACTCTTCCACTCTCTTAACATCCCAGCTGCACGTTGAAACCACAACTCCACTGATCTGTCTGGAACAAACTGTTAGGTTTTCCCCTTTTCTTCCGCTTCCTCTCCATACAGACACTGAACCAGGAGAAAGAGAAAGGTAGACATAGTGGGAGAGAAAAAAAGACAGAGTTGGAGGTAAAGATTGTGTTGGTGCATTTAACATTGAGAAAGTACAGACATAGAAATAGAAATAGATGAATAGAAAGAAGAAAATGCCATAGTTAGTGAGAGATTTCATCCTGCATCTAGATTTATAAAGTTTATTTGAGAATAGTTTTAGTCAATTCATCTTACTACACTTGCATGTAACTGGTTTCAATAAGTCCCGTATTCCTTGATTGATTGATTGCAGATTGTTTCAAAGCATTTGCTCAGAAATTAAAGTCGGCGCATTTTAAAACAGGTTTGTTCTAAAAAGGTTTAATTTTTTATATCCTGAAGTAAGGCTGCCAAGTCTGGCTGCAACATAAAATCGCTTGCCAAACTTGTCATTTTTTTGCCATATGAAAGGAAGGGAGTGCAAATTTATATACTATGTAAAAGTCTTTCTTCCTGACTGTCTGCACCCAATCATACCAATTGTGTGCACACACAGAGACACTGCCATCTGTAACCTCTGTAGGAGCAATGGGAACCTATCCATCAAACAGAACCTCAATGGGCCTTCCTGTTGTAGGATTTTTCTTCCCACATTGTATTCACAACAGAGTCACCCTGTGTTTAGATGGATGTCAACTGATTATTTAAGCTTATGGCAGTATGAAAAGGTAAATTAGATGTAAAGATTGCACACATACACAAAACACATACTTATGTACTCATAGATAAATAAGTAAACACATTTTATAACAACAGCATATTGTGTCTTGGAGGAATGGACCACCATCCTTCATTCACCATACTCTCCAAATCAGTGTATTGATGAAACTGGTGGCAACATCTCCCAAAGGTGATCACTCGGTGAACTTGTAGTTGTGAAGACCACATGATATGATTCACATTATTTTCATACTAATCATTCAGACATATTCGGTGACCCTTTGTGCCCTGGCAGAATCTGCATACGTTATATTACTCCTCTTATTCATACACAAATGTAACACATATACATGCATATTTGTATAAATACCTTTCTTTGTCACTGCCCGTACTCTATCTTAATACATTTATACACACACACACACACACACACACACACACACACACACACACACACACACACACTTCATAACTTCATAACTTGAAGGCTCAAAGGGACTTGAACTGCACCTCCTAAATGCATCACCTGCTGACAAAATGCTGCCTGGAAGAAGCATTTTCAAAGAAAATTCCAGGACAGACCAAATAAACTGCTTCAGCTATGACTTATCAAACCCACAACAAGACCATTCTGCCTTCTGACCCATAAACTTTCCCCATTATCCCCCAGGCTGTCACCAACTTATGATCCATGCTCCATAAAACCCCTTCATTCATCACCTCTAATTAAATCAATTATCATTCCTGGGATCGGATCTCGACAAATCACAGCGGTCGATGGGCAGGTAGGCTCAGGCCAGTGGGGGCATTCGGACAAGCAAAATGAGACAGCGGACAGATAGAGTCATCCTTCATGCTAAGTGGGATTGTCCTGACGCAGGCTGAGATAGACCCCGAGGTGTAATGGACCTCTTTGCCTTGACTTCCTCTGGCCTCAGCGACAGTGTAAGGTGGAAAGCAGACCTGGGTCAAACAGCGGCTGAATAGTTTTAGTCCAAAGTGAAATAGCTGCCATTTTCAAATGAAAAAATGATTGATAGCACAAATCTTGAAATATGAATTCATTTTTTTAAGCTGCAGTATAAACTTTTCATATTAGATAGCTAAGTCCAACAGGACATATTCATAACAATCTTTGTGTGTATGTGTGTTTGCCTAAGTGTCCCTTAACCGCCCTCCTGAGACAGGCATTTCAGTGATGCTGGGAAAAGTTTGGGTGTAAACCATTTGTCGTAACAACTGAGGTAATGTCGGCAGGGATGTCATTGCAACATCAATTAATAAATAGTAAAAGAGTACAGTTTTTTGAGGAATAGGACATAAAACTGTTTTTTATTGGACAAAAGGTATCACTGATGTATTCAGCATTTTAAAACCTGAAAGTATGATATGATTTATTTTATGTCACTGAAACACTTAATCAATTTCAGCTCTGACTCATTTCAGATTTTTTTTTTTAGAGTACATTTTCATTAGGGTATATTAGAGCATTTGTGATGCTATATCAAGCCATCCTTTTGTTGTATTGAACTTAATAACAATATTAATAAATGAGATAGGAACTATAGGCCTAACGTCCATTAGATTATTGACAGCTCTATCACTATTATGCCATATTTAAAACATGCTCTGCAAGTATGCAACCCTTTTGATGCAACCCACAACTCCTGTATAATATTTTAAAAATATTAAGTTAAGATCCATTTTTAATCTGGATTTCAATGAACATTTGCTTTTCTTTTTTATTTGTACAACTATTGCCTGCATCATTTTATGACTGTGTGTCTCGTTTCCATTGGCTAAGCACTTTCTGATTTTTATTATACCAAAGGGAAATGGTATTCACTGCAGACTGCTATTGTGCTGCTGTTGTGATGAAAATGCTAATGTTTCAGCATACTCACTTACTATTAGATGGTGATACTCACCACCTTGATTAGAACTCAACAACACTTTCTGAGAGAAAAGGAAATTAGATCCATTATACAGTCAGGACCTCAATATTTGAATAATAATAGACGAGATAGCCCCTGAGTGCACTTCAGCACTAGCTTACTGTCATGTATGACAATAACTGGTGGATGGCATTGGACATTACAGCAGACCATCAACATGTAAAAGTTGAATTTTTGCATCACCAACTTCACCTTTCCATCCAAAACCAAACTTTATGTGGATTTTTATTTTTTTTAATCGATAACAGTGTGTTTCAGAAACACCCAAAGGGAATGGTAGGAGGACAAAGAAGGCAGACCTTGGTCTTAAAATGCCCCCACTGGATAAAGAGATGGGGGGGCAGACAGAGACGAGGAGATGAGAACACATGGGGTAAAAGGGATTTCCTGAGGTGATGGTATCAATACGTTTAACATGTCCTCTCTGTTTTACTATCGCACCACTGGGTTCCCACCCTCCCTCCCCACATAAAACACATCATCGAGTCCTTCCTGTCCTCAGCAGTTTGCAAAGATGTTGACGGATGTTGGTTCGGACTCAAGGATGGGGATGGTTGCCAAAAGCTAAGTCTTATCTTCTCCTTAACCTGCGTCATGTCTGAGAAAAAAGAGAGGAGAAAAGAAACACCACAAAGACTGAAGGCTACAACATGTAAGGCCATTTTATAATGCAATAACATTATATCATGAGTGACTTAAAAGAGTGAGCAGCCTTTTTGAGTGATGCTGAAAATTACTAAAAAATTATGAGAACTGTTACCAAGGTCAGGCCTGTACCTCAGACTGATAGCTTTGTCTACTGATTTGCACTGGTTTAAAGTATGAAGACTTAAGAAAACTAGTATGTCAGTTGGTATTGTTAATGACTGTGACAGTTACTATTCTACAGTTAATAGATATCAATAATTGTTTGCCATTGCAATAGAAAACAGAGGTAGGTCTTGTTGGACTTCTGTCACACTGTGGCAGTTTCAGTGAAGTTGACATATATCTTTGCAGGTGTAAGTAGTAGTAGTAGTAGTAGTAAGTAGTAATCTGCACCAAACTGTGAACACCTGCATACTGCTCGGTCGTTTCTTATTCTTATTGCCATGCAGACACGCCTTTTTAGGTAGCCTCTATAACTTTTTGTATTAGTATTACGTATTAAGTATTAAGACACCTCTTTGGGTGTCTAATGTGTGACCTCTCGTTTACTTGATGCCAACAACCAAAGCAGGGTGTAATATTGTCACATCATACTTCTTGCACAAGTTGCTTTTTGGCAATTACACTGCACTGATCTTTAATCAGCACTTCAGAAGTCAATCAGATGATTACAACACAACAGTTTAGCACAGAGAACTCAATTAAAAAAACATTACAAAATGTAAATCAAACAAGTTAATCTCCCAAATATCAAAAGCATTTTTTGTCAGCACCAAAAACACCTGTTTCAATGTAACGTTAATACTTTCCCAATATAAAGCCCTTGGATGAATTTTACACTAAAGTATTCCCCCTCTCAGACATGATAGGCTAAATCGCTAGCACGCTGAATCAGTAGGAGATGGTTTTAATTGATTTTTTTTCTCCAGTCAAAGTATTTTAATATTGTAAAAGTGATTCACTGTATTGATTTGTGATTAATTACTGCCCACTGGTTGTAACGAGTTTCTGTTCTTAAGCGGTATGAGAGAAAAAGCGGTAGATGAGAAGAAAACTGCCAGAAAAAGATGAAGAGAGAAAGATGGAGAGAGAGTGATAGAGAGAAAAGAGAAACGAGAGAAAGCAAAGGGAGGGAGAGTGAGGTTGAGGCCTGTGGTGGATTGTGGGCTGGGGCTGCTGCTGCCTCAGCATAGTCAGCCGGCCGGTCTAGCCTGAGGTGATATGTTTTCCTCAGGAAATATCTGTGGAGGCTAGTGGGTCTAGTACTGGGAACCCTGCCGGCTGTGAGCAGCCAGGGAGGGTGGGGGTGGAGGGGAGCGAGGCTGAGGGCTTAGAGCTGCCCTAGGAAAAGACTCCCTTCCTGGGTTGGAGACGAGAGTGCGGCTGGCTGAAACACAGGGCTCCAGCATGACAGGGCTTTGACAGTGTTTTCATGCAAGGTGTATGTGCTGTAGGTGCTGAGTGGTGTAAATGAAAGGAGCACTGTAATTATTTTAAACACATTTTTTCTGGTTCTGTTTTTGGCCAGCGGAGCATTGCCTTTTCTTTCTTTCTTTCTTTTTTTTTTTTAAACATTCTGTGTTTTACAGCAAAACCACAACGTCATACATGAACACACTGATTTTGTTTCAGATTAAACACACACACACATCTGCTATAAAGTATGTTTTTCCACAATGGAAAGGAAGCATATAGACTTTTTTTACTTACGTCCATGCATTCTGACATTGAACAACTATGTTTTAACACGTACATGAATCATAAAACTCACTCAACACATCAGTGCTCAAGTAAACTTTCAAAACATAATGCAGTGATATTTTGAAACACAAGTTATTTACACATTTTGAGCATTCTGTCAAATACCACATACTGTAGTTATATGCAGCTTGATCCTGAGCATAGAGGAATGCTTTCAACACAGAAAAGAACAGTTGCTTGCTATCCTTGGCTAATTCCCAATTAAAAGAAATAAACCCTTCAGATGAGATGGTTACCATGTCCATGTCTCCTTAAATGAAGTGTTTATTATGCCACATGACTAAGTAATGTGCATTTTATGTGCAAATTTTAAGTCTCTAAAATGAGTTCTGAAGTTTCTCTCCAAACTTAATTTTCAACTGCTGGAAATAAGTGTCTCCTCTTGCAAAATAAATAATAACAGAACATTTGAAGGAAGGTAACTGAAACCCTTGCTTGACAAAATAAGAATCCCATTACAGAGAGGATTTAGAGCTAGAGACTCTGAACAATAAATGTTTGACAATGATTTGTTTTAATTTCAAATGATGTGAAACACACTGCCCCCAGTGTAATTAAAACAATTTATTTTAATCTGATGAGTCTCTGTGTCTAGACTATTTCCCATTATCTGATGCTGTTCTTTGTCGTGATGTCAGTGTTTTCCAGGAAGTATTTGAGTAGTTTATTAACTGTTTCTCCCTTGAAATACAGTCCTCATAATTAATGTGTGAGGGATACGAAGGAAAAAGGCTCCAGACTGGGAAAGAAAACTCATGTCCAACTATCCATAGTCTACAAAAGCTCCCTACAGCAAGTCCATCTGTTAAGTATGTGTATGTTTATGTAGATACAGGTGTGTATGAATGCCATTGTGTATGTTTGTTTATGTTTCGATGTGAATGTGTGTGTGTGTTTTACTGTGAGTGGAGTAAGAACATATTGGGGATCACTTCAGTTAAAAATCTTTGTGAATATGTAAAATGAAAATGTGTGTTTGTGTGAGTGTGCGTCCTGTAATCCCTCCCCTGTGCAAATTCTAGCAGAAGACTTCCAGGATCCCAATCTGTTGATCACAGAGGGATAGGATAGGAGATTATGCCTGGATTTCCATGTTTCAAACTTCATCAAACAGCCATCAAAAACAAAAGAAACAGGGCCCATATAGAAAATAGCTCGCACATAGACACATACATACAGTTACAACCACACACAAGCATACACGTGTAGAAATATCCTCAAATGGGGCGTACAATACACATTGTTAAGGAAGCATTCTGTGTTTGCATTTTGAATTCTGGGATATAATCATAATTTTCTCAGAGTACAAAAACCATATGAGGAGTTACTCTGGAAGGAAAGCACATGACAAGCTCTTTGGTGAGCTTTAGTATCATAGCCAAGAATCTGTCTGTTATGGAAAGTAAAGAATGAATTATTAGATTTTTTTTTTTTTTTTGCAATCTAAAGTGTCTTGGAGATTATGTTTGTCAGCAGTATGCATTAAAGTGATGCATACATTTTGTGGTAATTATTGTAATTCGGTGATATATCACTCTGAAATAGGACTCTTTGCAGAAAGTGCCTCAAGTTTTGGTACTTTGGTAAATAGTTTGAAAGTATGAAATTTACTTATAACTGTTGTTCTGAATTGCATTATGGCACCAAAACAGGAGGAGAGTGGTTTTTTTTGGGGGGTTTTTTTTTGTAGTGTAACCCCCCCCCCCAAACTTTTAGATTTTCTAAAATTTGCTGGTGATGAAAGAGAAAAAAAATTATTTTTGATATTCAAGTCACTGAGGAGTTTTTGACCAGTGGTAGTGCTATGGAGCAAAGACTTTAAGCTTTGTTCCGCATTTTGTTAGTATCTCGTGCATGTGCAGGACGACTTCCATACTTGTGTGTATGCATGGTGACAAGTTGGAATCAAAGCCCAGTCCTGCCAGTGGTTTCACACTGTTCCACTGATGAAGAAGCAATGCTCCAGCAAAGGCAAGGCAAACTGCTATCAAGCAAACGTGGATGTAAACAATGTAGGTTTAAAATTCTTTCAAAAATCAGCTCTGCTAATTTTTTAGAGGAGAAACACATTTATAACAATGCTTGCACAATGCTTGCATCTAAACAGTAAGATCCTCTTTATAACATTATACAACAAGAATTATTACAGTTACAATACTTCTGAAGTGAATTAAGGCTACCACCTAACGTGACCTGAGTCTGATTTGTTTACAGTAATTATACGAAGGACTCATAATTATATTTCAACATCTGCACGCACTTCCCGGTTTCTAGGTGTTGCTATTGAGGAAAACAAGCAAAGTTTTCCGTATTGACGAGTGGTTGTTTACAGTGAGATGGGTTTTGAAGCCAAAGCAGGTGAATGATTCAGCGGCCCAAGGATCCTCTCATGCTGCTCAAACAATGCAAACAGCCAACAAATAGGAAGCCACAAAAAACATGGCAAGAGGAAGATATGTGTTGCTTTAGTGTATTAGATATGTCTTTGTGTGTGAGTGCAAGTGAGCATAATCACTGGTTTTATGTAGTTTTTTTTTTGGTGTCTATGTGCAGATTATTTGGATACAAATGTGTGACTCTGTGCATTAAATTACATTAGTGTGTGCATCTTTACCCCTCTAACCTCAACGTTAAACCCTATCAATTAAAGCCTGTTTAGATTTTATTCACTTATTCTTGAGTTTTTTCCTTGGATGAGTGTACATGCCTACGTGTGTACTAACAAGTAGGAAACAAATTACACCTTCATTATTTTTTTGTATGTGCGACTGGTCCAGTTCCTCCTGGCTATCACAGGAAGAGATAGAACGTTCAGGTCCAAGTCTTGATCGATGTGCTCTTGTGTTCAGAGGAAGCAGCATGTGTGTGAATGTGTGTTTGTGAGTGTGTGAGTGTGTGAGTGTGCAGGGTGTGTGGAGGGAAAGGAGAGCAGTTATTTTGGAACTGTCCAGACGGAAATGGGACTGAACCCAAGGAGGATGCAGATATGGTTGTCAACTCACACACAGACACACACATGCAGACACACACACTTTCATAAATGCTCCCCCATGCAACAAAAAGAATTTGTGGAGTAACGTTGTGGTTGGCACGTTGACATTTGACTCCTTACTGTGCAAACCATGGCCACACTAACACACTCACACACTTACACACCTGTAACTGAAATAAAATAGCTAGTTGTTAGTCAGCAATGAAATGAATAACGTTTAAAAGCTTAAACATTTCCTTACAGCTCAGTACAACACCAACACCAACACACACACACACACACACACACACACACACACACACACACACACACACACACACACAGACATCTACCCTGACTCTGTATTCATTTCATGCCTCTTTCAGCAGCATAACAACCCAATCTTACAGACATTTGTGAAATGCAAGTCACCTCTTAACACTTTCAATGTGTTAAAACTGGCACAATGGAAACAAAAACACTTTTAAATTAAGATGAAACAGTCAATTTTTTTAAACATGTGATCAATGTCATGAAATTCTCACAGTTTGATTAGGTTTAGGTAAAAAAATACTGAGTTAAGTATGTGCAAGATGCGAATACTTTGTAAAGTCAGATTTTGCCACACACTCTGTGGGTCATATCATCACATTGATATTGAATCATACCCTCCTATTGCAACACAGCTATGATATAACAGTGCTGCATCTCTGCTGTAAACATCATGGAAGAGTTGCTCTCCCTCCTTGGCCTTCTTATCATTGCTTGGGGCAGCCTTTTGAATACTGACTGGACATGGTGTCATCCATGCCCAATTTGCATGATTTCATCTCTAGATTAAGGATGTCACTCAGACTTGTGCCTTTGGTCTCATTTGCTTTATCACTGAAATTGTATAATTTGCCTCTAGCAGGTGCAATCCTCTGACTTTATGGGGTTTACTACTGTGAGCTATCATTTCAGTCATTATTAAGTCGAAATTGAGTATTAGAAACGCCTTCATATTTTAGCTGGCAAGTGTCCAACCTGTATTAAACCCAGCTGGGTAATGTATGTCATGCAGATCAGACTGACTGCAAAGTATTTCCTGCGTAACAATTTCTCTGTGACGTTAGTTGAATGGGTTAAGTGAGTTACACACAAATACTGTAAACACTCAAGCAGGATCTCTTTAGTCTCTCTTTATTTCCTTCAAACTCATATACTTACAGATCAATTTTCGAATTTGTCAAACTAAAAAACATAAACAGTTGATATTTTCAAATTTGAAAACCTATCAGTCTAAATCAGAATTACGTAAAAGATGAGAGGTTAACAAAAAGGGTGGGTAATGCCCTGGTTTTGAGCTCAGTCAATGCTTTTTTTGATGCTCAGTTAAACAGGAAAGATACAAATATCTTCCAGTATCATTTTCTATGTAGGTGGCTGGTATTCTTAGTTCATTCATGTGTTCTTTTTTATTTGCCTTGAGAGAGGGGATCATAAATCTCTGCAGGAAAAGTCAAACTGGAGGAGTTTTTCCACTAAAAATACTTACGGTTTCCCTTGTCAGGGGTGAGAGGGCTTCACGTGTGGTCTCACCTTAAAGAAAAGAGTTAATATCACAGCTGGAAGGTGGCAAATCTTGTGGTTAGTGCCCAAACAGAAACAAAATCTGACTTCTCCCAATAAAAAGGAAAAAGAGATCCAGTGTCTTTCACTCTCTCGAACAGCAGATATGTTTTGCTGACAGCTTTTGAGAAAAGACACAACTTTTCATATGAATCTTGTATCTCTAAAAAGACAGCGATAGAGAGCCTTTACTTGCAGGAAAAGCTCCCCTCTCTTTGTCCTTTGAGAATCCCCCCCACCGGCATCTCTTCATATCCAGTCCAGCGTCATAAGTGGTGGTCGAACCACAATGTTTTCTCAGGGCGGTTGGTTACACTGTTCTCCTCCCGCGGTTGCTAGACCATGGCAGGGGAAGAAGCTTGTTCAACATGTTTCCCGTTTTAAAAAAAAATGTCTGCCTCCCTCCCTCCTTCTCCAATACCACCCAAGTGTTGGGGAGCCTCCATCGCCAAGTGGGGGTAGGCAAAATGAATCTTGTGACATCACATGATTTAGACTGCTTCAAATACAGACTGCCAACTGACTGTGCGTTGGGTGCCCCAAAAAGTAACTCACCTCAAACTGTGGTGGTCCTTAATCTGGGATGCATTAGAAATATCCAACCACAGAAGAAGAACTTTGTTCCACTAGACTTCAGAGAGGTACAAGCTCTTAAATACACAGAAGAGAGAAGGTTCTTCAGAGAATATTGTAAAGCTTATTTCTGCTTCTGCAGTTGGTTTGTTTTTCTTACAGTTTGACTGATATAAAGCATCTTCCCTTTTGACCAAATCAGTGTTTTCAATTTAAAAATTGTATTTCACCAGGTTGGAAAAACTTGAAAAGCAGCAGTTGGACTTAGTTCTTGTCTGGGTTTGATCTGGGATTCTCAGGGACAACATGAATTTGTTGATTTGAGGTTTGCTTGTGGTGCTATGTTAGCCTGACATCTCCTCTAAATTCATTTTTAATTTCTTTTTTATCTTCTTTCTTTTTTATCTATACTTGTGAATTAAAAATACCTCTGGATGCAATTAGATAGACCTTCAACCAATCAGATCAACAAAACATGTGACATAACATCAAGTGGTGGACAAAGCAAGTTGTGACAATGTAGCAAAGATCTCACGTCTGTGAATGTTCCCATTTTTGTTTGGAAACACTACCTTAACAGAAATGTTCACATCAGCTGCAGCCGTCTTGGTGGGTTTTAGATGTGCAAGCCAAAATGACGTCATCACATATTTTACATTAAGTATGAAAGCTCTACAAGTCATTGTGTCAAACCTGTCTCATATCAGATTTATGGTTGTGATTGGTTCTACGCAGGTGGAAATCTGTTTGAATGGTAGTGGGACTAAACCAGAAATAAAACATGAGGTTGCAGATTTGTCTCATTCTCAGGTTAGCTCTGTGGAAGTATAAATCAAACGGCTGTCCATTCTGGACAATGATCAAAAAAGGTGGCCTGCATTTTTTGCACAAGATAAGGTTATTATAGTGTTGGTTTAATGCTAGAAGTAAAGGTGTTCAGCTTCACCCCCTTAGATCTGCAGTAGAGGTCTAATGGTCCAACACAGGGGTGGATGCTCTACTCGCTGAGCAAGAGGCTGCCCTGTAAGGTCAGATTTAAACACAAGTCCAACCTGATTAGCTAAACAAACATTAACATTTCATTGCATTGCTCTGTGATGCTGAGTGGGCAAGCCTTTAGAGTGCAATACAGTGCAGCACCTTTGTTCGTAGCACTACAGTTACTACACCTCAGTGATACAGGCTATGAAGCGATGCAGACATTAAAGATGCACCTCTCCTCAACGATCCAATCTGTCACCATGGTTATTACAGTCTTGGCCACAATGGGACTGACCTTCACCAAAACTCAATGGATCTGTATGGCACACACGTACCAATCCATCCACAAAATCACCAGGCTTTCCCATCAACAAGCTCATCAAGCGTATCACCTCACTATTACATAAAAAAAGGAAAAGAAACCTACCCTATGGTGACTACCATGAGCACTAGCAGTAAATCTGTAAATGTGTGAACATACATAAATAAATATGTAAGCACTCCAGGTTGAAGGCATACACACTTATAGTGGGCCATGAATGAGAATTTGGATGAGAATTACTTTTGGATGAGTTTATATGTTGTTTTTAGGAGAATCATGCTTAGTATAGCCTACATACAAGTGTCAACAGACAAATTAAATATAGCAGCCCTGAAACATTAGTGGGTTTGACCATTCTGATGCCAAAAATTATGCCTAGAATAAAAATATTCTGTGGTTGGCAGCCTCTGATTCAATTGAAACAGCTTTCAGACTATAGATACATCCCCAAAACAATGATGAAAGAATCTTTAAGAAAGAAAAAATAGTATAGAAAGACAGAAAAAACATGATAGTAGCAGAGGTGAATGATGTAGCTGACTGTTGCTTAATAAAAGAACAGTCCTACCCAGATTTTCCCCAAGTGGTTTTTGTATTAAACCTCCAGCCTCTCTAATCTTTATCTAATTGCCACCAACGTGAAAGCTGCTCTCATGCACAGAATGCCTTCTCTAACAGGTCAAGTTCCCCTGTCGTTATAGAAGAGCCCCTTTCTATTTATTACAAAGAGTGCCTGTGACCTCCAAACCACAGCTCATGAGACGTTGGTAGGTTCCTCTTATTTGGATGAAGGAAGTCAATTAATTCATAAATACTTTAGCACATTTACAGTAAGGCGAGGGGAAGATGGCTATTGATTGATCCCACTAACACAGCAGCCCTCCCCCCTCCCTCCATGTGGAGTACCTTAATGAACCAGGGGCTTTTCTTAACCAAGAATAATGCAATCAGAAAACAGAGGAAAACATAATGATTTTTACCCTCAGTTAAGTGGGGTAGGACTTGGAATATGAATCGGCTTGCTGTAAGGAGGATGTCAGGAGCCAGTAATTGGTATCGGATGAGTATTAGCGATGGTAGCTGTCTATTATTTCAGTGTAAAACAAAGGCATGGGAAGAAATGATGCAAAATGAGGACAGAATGTTTTTCTTCTAAAAGATAAGAAGATGGAAAACAAAATGGAAGGCAGTTTTGTTAAAAAAAAAATGAAGCTGGATGGCTCTAGATTCTATATTCTGACCTTAGAGGAAATCTGGTGAAACAGCAGAAAAAGTTGACCTCATTTTTACAGCAGTAAGACGGTCACACCTATGGCGACCCAAATGGACCTGAGCATCAGAGAACTCAGCATTTCACAAAAGTAATTTTCACTCTCTGGTCACAAACAAGAAGTGATAATGCAGAATCTGTGAAGAAATGTGTTCAAAAGTGAAGGGGAAAAAAGCTTTTCATCATCTTTCTTCTGTCTGGAGGAAAACAACCACCATATTTCATAGCTGCTTGAAAGGGAATCAGGTAATTGAATGGATTAATCTCCTAGCTCAGCAGGAGAAGAGAAACCCCTTCCATTGGAAACAGCTTTCCTATCAAGAAAGTCCATGCTCATCAGGCTATTACGCCTACTTAGGTTTATGAATTACCGGCAGCCCATCAGCCAAGCAATATCTCAATAGAATAAAATATGAATGCACTTTGAAGCCGATTTTATGCCCTTTAAAAACCCATGCAGATAAATGGACGTGTGAAACACTTCTAAGGCTGACTAATGTGGGAAATATTGAGCTAAGTAATTGCAGCTGTTTCATCAATAAGCTCAGTAAAGTAGATCATTACAGCGAAATGTGATTAACACAGAAATTGTAGGGTAGTGTGTAAGAGGCATATAGGGAAATGGAATAAAAGAAGTGCACTTCATAATTTACATAGCACAAATTACTGTTGATTAAAAAAGAATGCGAATACTGATGGTGACTTTAGATTTGCCAGTGCTGCCTGACAAGGAGCACTGAGCTTAAAATGTGTTGCCTTTGCTGCATGTAATAAGGATGCCTTTTGTGATTCATTTTTCACCTCATGCACTGATTAGCAGGTAATTCTAATACTTCAAGCAGCACAGACATCACAATCAAGAGTTGGACGATCATATCAGTTATGTCTGTACTCACTCCCTGTTTACCCTTAGCCATGTTGAGTGTCTGTATCTTGAGTGTTACCTGGAATAATCAAGTATTTATGCATATATATCCATCTTATTATGTTGTGTGACTCTGCTGTACTCAAAAATGTCATGTCAAGTACCTCATTGAAATTAATTTAGTAATAAGCATATAGATAGAGTTCACAAGAAGTAAAAGTAAAAGGATTTTAAAAAATATAGTGCCTTGCAATGGTATTCACCCCTTGGTGTTTTACCTATTTTGTTGCATTACCACCTGTAATTTAAATTTAATTTTTAAAATAGATTTTATATAATGACCTACGCAGAAAAGTGAAAGGAGAGAAAAGTGGCGCATCATCTCAGTACAACACCTTTTCTGACAGAGTCCATGAAACCAATAAGCAAGCAGCACCATGCAGACCAAAGAGCTCTTCAAAAAGATCAGGGAGAAATTGCTTGAAAAGTACAGATCAGGGTTGCGTTAAAAAAAATCTGACACTCCTACACAAATACACACATCCTACAGAAATACCATTGAATCCTTTGAAAAGAAAAAAAAGTGGCCCTACATCAAACCTGGCAAGAGATGGTCACCCACCAAAACTCATAGACCAGGCCAGGAGGGCATTAATAATAACTGATTAACAACCACCCTAAAATAACATTAATGAGGACACTTTTTTTATTAGCCACCATTTGAAGACTTTTTTTTTACTGTTAATGCATCTATTTTATTTACTGAGAACATGATTTAAGAAAAAATACATACTGCTTCCTTAATGGAATTCAACCATATTCTCCACATTCATGTCATCTTTACGTTATGCATTATTTAGAAAAGGAATTACCTCTTTTAGCAAACACAACCAACAAAAGCTTTGAAAGCAGAGTAACTGTGTGGGACTCCCACATGTGGCATTGTGGCCTAACGAGCCTTGGTCTGCCCACTTGTAGAAGTGGACCATCCTAAACCACTTTTGATTTTGGAACCTTTGACACTAAAGGAAAATGAACATTGAGGAACTGATACATTATTAGGACCTAATGACATGTTGGGGTAGGGGGTCACCGCATTTTTGTTCATCTTATTATTATTATTTTTTTCTTACCATTCTGGTAAATTTGAAGGAATTTTACTTTGGTGCCCATGTTTATGAACTGAATGATTGAAATGTGGAAATTTTAATGGAGCTAACTGTGTGTAGCATATCCATACCGACAAAAGTTTAAATACTCAAATTTGTGTGTGCGATCTAAGCTTGTTGGATCTAACTTAAGCTGGTTGTAAGTGAGCAGGTAATTTAAAAGTCAATATGGTTCACCTAGCACCAGCAGTCCCTCTCTCTCTATCTCTCTGCAATCAGTTTATACAAATATTTATCATATCATCCAAAGGAGGTTTCCTTAAATAGAATTGATATGTTAGTGTTCTGAATGAATAGATGCATTGGTGTAACATTACACAATCCACCTAAAAGTTTCATTTTTGTACAATTTTAGCCATATATCCCTGTGTGCTGCATGTAAAGAATACAAACTGTTGCAGCGGAAAAAAAGCTGGCATGGATTTGAAAATCTTTCAGAAAAATGTAACATTTTAAAAAAGTGTCACCTTCAACTAGATACACTAGTCGCCTTCCACTGTATGATATAAAAAAATAAATAATGTTGAAGCGATAGTTAGAAGCTGTCAGAGGAAGGGAAGCAATATTAAATTCTGTAATTAAAAGGCTCAGCCAAAATTACTTTGATCAAATCCTAGTGCCCTGCCTGCTGTGCACGTTCTTCTAAGAAGCCTCAGTGTTAATCAATAAGCAGTTGTTGTGTGTGTATCCATTTGTAAAATAAATAGTAGGGATGAAAGGTTGTGAAAATGAGCAAGGGAAGAAATGTTCCATGATAAGTGTCTTTCTCTCTGTGTGTGAGTGTATGTGTAGACAGGCGGGGGCCATTTGTTCTCCTCAGGGCCCCCGGAGCAATCAGTCCGTCAACGGAGGTGGGGCCCGGCTAATTTCCCACCCCTCCTCACTCCCCTCACTCGTTCCCAAGACGGATGCTTTGGGTAATAAGGCTAATCAATACACTTCCTCAAAGTCCTCCCTGCCTGCTCTGTCCCAAGACATTATCAGCAGTTTGTCATCAGGAATGTCACTTGTTCTTATCGGGCATCACCATCTTGTTTACATGGTGGCGCTGCCGACTCACACACATAAACACACAAACACACACACACACACAGATAAGTGACATATGCAAACATGCAATAATGCTAATATATACAGCAGGCACATATTCATACACCTTCTTAAATGTACACAATCTACATACCAGCGCCAAAAAATGCTCACATACCACCTTCTACTTACTGTACACGCTCATACACACATATACGAACACACCACATTGCAAAATTACACATAAAATGCTACATTGTGTCAGCACACACACACACACACACACACACACACACACACACACACACACACCACCCAGGCAGTGATGAATAGACACATGGGTGCTCGGTGACAGGTTACACATGCACTGCGGTGTCAGGATCTATACGGAGAAATTAATCAACAATGACAACAGCATCAGCGGCTCCCCTCTCCCAGCCCACAGCTCAACATGCTGTAATTTGCCCTGTATGATTACCCCAGGGTCCTGGGGGCTATTGGCATCCCCTTCTTAATTAATTAAGCATTGTGCCGGCGGGAAGATGTGTCAGGAGCGTTATGCAGAGGCACACACACACAGTGTCTCCACCTGAAGTCACATTTTTTTATGACTTTTTTGAAAAGTTCTGTCGCTACATCTTTAGACAGATACTGAAGTATGGATGGTCTTCTGCAGTATCATGTTATTACATTAATTAACTGCCCATAAATGTAACATTGTACTGATTATATAAAACGTATTCAATAGGAATCATGAATCGCATGGCATTTTTTGTTTTTGAAATGTAATCACAGACCTATTATCAGTACAAAGGGCCGACATCTTCAGTGTCACTGAATCACACACTTGGTTAAACAATTATAAGAGGTTGTGTGCAACAATCTCCTGGGATCACCCACTCTGTTAATGAACAGGAAAAACGATACGATACGATACGATACGATATGATACAATACGATACGATACAATATTAATGACTATTGATATTATTGATATTAATGACTATTGATTTACATCTAATTATCAGTTTCCATGTTAATAATTTGAACAGAATATACAGCTCCATTTAAATTAAATGTGCAGCTCAAACGGCTATGAACAGTGAGAAGTGACAATGTGCAGTTGGCCAATCATTATTACAGAACAATTATGCGTTATGGTTTTCCAAAGGGAATTTTTGATTTAAAAATCTATAAAAATCGATTTAATTTTAGTTTAAGATGCTAACCTGAATATACCAGTTATATCTTTTTTCAAAGTTTATTTTTAATCTTTCTGTGTGTGTGTGACTACACAAAACCAAGGTCAAAGAACATGATCATCCACTTTTACCTCTTTTTACTTTTTACTCCCTGTGACTCAAACTGCCTTACGCATTTACAAGCAGTCCTAAAGACCTTGGAGGACAGTTCACACACTGAATCGCAGTTTGCGTAACCCTCTGCTGGGGAAGAGAAAGGGGAAGGTGGTGCCATCCACTTTATCAGAGAGTTACCTGAGTTTTGGAGCGATAAAATGTGACCCTCTCTTTGATTATCTTATTCCCTCATGGCGTGGATGCTGATTGGCTTTGGGGATGGTCCAGTCCCAAGAGGAGACAGAGATGGGACGAGACAGCAGGCTGACAGCATACCATGTGACACCATTGTTTGCCTCCAGTAATGATCAGGGGACTCCAGATGATATGGGAGCCTTTGATGGATGACTAATTTATCAGTAGCTGTCTTGGCCTAACGATGGTTAATGATGCCACTGGTGGGGTTAACTGTCAAAGGGGAGGCCTTTTAGTTTTTTGGGCAATAAAATGAGTGGAAAACACGCTTGGGGCAAAAGCTACTTTTTGCAATAAAGTCCTTGAAATTTATAGTGATGTTTAAGGTATAGCATTGAATCTGCTGCATGTGCCTTTCTCTCTGTTAACAGCTGTGAATTAAGTAATTCTGTGCGTGAATAAAGCACAGTTCTGCTGCATGAAAAAAACATTCAGTGAAAACTTTCCATTCAGGATTTATTTATATGTACACTAAAATTCACCCTTGTGAACCATGGTTATCTACTGCACAGTATATATCCATTGACACCATAATCATAATACAAAACAACAATACAGTCATAAGTATCTTTCATTGTGGGTAATTTAAGCCAGGGAGAACATGCATTTTTAATAAGAAAAGGAAAACAAACGCTACTTTCAACAAAAGGACTTGATGTCTCTGTGGTGTACACACCATACCTTTCATCATACAGTTGTTCCAAGGCCTCTGTGCCATTGTTCTTTTAGTTACTCCTCTCTGGTTCTGGACCCCACTGGAAAACAGGTGAGGCAAAACAATCGCGCAGCCTCCCATCACTCTCTCCACATTCAACAATAACACTCTGACTGCATCTATCAGTAGTAAACACAGTCCTTGCTTGCAGAACCCGGACGAACGTCGCTCCGGAAACAAATACATTGTCGGAGACACAGTAGGGAAGTAAAAGACAGAGGCCAAAGCGTATTGGAAATCGGAAAACAGCCCTCTCCTCCCTTTGAAAGAGTCCTGGCGATGAAAATATGTAATATAAATAAAGCTGTGGACGCTTTGAAAGCCAAAGCCTTCCTTCCTGGCCCAGTCCTCTGTGGGGGAAAACGCCCACTTCTGAGCCCCTGCTCTTAAATTCCCAAAGACCACTCTGTCATCAGTGTCCCAACTGCTGCTTTCAAACACGCGATGGCCAGACTCACTTTCCCGTCTCTCTATCTGCCCAGCATTTAGTCACGTTCACCCCCTCAGCCTTTCATGTCTACCCCCCTCCCTGGACAGGATCTTTCCTCGTAGTTATGTCGGCTTAAATACCCCCAAACAAGTTCCAATTATTTCACCCGTGACGTGTTTGTGGCGAGTGACTCCGATCTCTCCGTTGGTGCTTTAAAGTGCTTCTGATATTGGAACCTGACTGGCGGATACAAGGAGAGACATAATGACAGATGACTGGCTGATTGGTGACAACTATAAAACAGCTCATTAAAGCAAAGCCACACTGTAGGTTTGTTTTGAAACTGACTCTGGCTCCTTAGCTTACTTAACTGTAGTCACTGAGAGCTTGCAGGAAACACCAGCTGTCTAGTCAGTGTTTCTTGGGATTCTCAGTACAGTAATATCTATGTACCATGGTTAAATCGGTAAAGAAAAGTGCTTCATCACCTGAAACTTAAAATCCAGCAACCAAAGAGATGGACATCACAGTGCACACCATATGACTGATGAATTGACAAATGATTTAATGTGAGCAGAGGAACTGCAGAGTACAAAACAAACAAACAAACAAACATTACATTTATTTCGTAAAAATGTCACTACACATCTTTCTATTGTCATCTTTTCATATAGGCATTAAAATGCTCAAAAAATTTGTATCATGTTTTCTTTCTATTGTATATGAGCTCAAAGAAGCAAAAACAGTGCGATTGATTCAATCTTCTTGCAATTTGTATTCCGCCTTTGGTTTCACCCTTTGGACTGACCATTGGTGGTGGTAAATGACATGTTATAGTTCACCAATAATGGCAGTGAAAGGAGCAGTTAGCGGACTGCATGCTTGTCAAAAGTTCACAGTAAAATTAAAAATAATTTTCAATCATTATTACATTATAAGGAAGGAAATCTTTGAGAAGATGTGGTGCTCAAATTTACAGTCAAGCACATACACTGTACAGTCCAACAGTTGGAATACCAGGATGTTTGTATGTGTTTACGTGCAACGTCGCCCAAAAAACTCCTGGATCATACATCAAATTCAGTGCAGGACACAAACTGGGCCCTGTGGTGACCCTCAATGGCAGGGTCCTTAATGACATCCACCAGCTTGGCTCAAATAGGGCAGTTTCCACTGAGGAAAGGCCTTTTTGATCTATCTGCTGTGCTGGTGTAGAGCGTGGGTCAGGGTGAGAGACCTCCTGGTCAGCCCATTGGTCAGACCCACGATGAACCTCGGTTAATTGCAACTGACTCCATGTTCTATCTTTTCAGGTTTTTTGGTCATTTCATCAAACAGCTTTTTTCTTCTTTCCTACTCATATTTTGCTGTGTCTAGCTCAGAGGTGGTCTGGGAGCAGAGGTTTTAAACTTCAGACCACAAACTTGGACTGTGCAGGTTCAAGTAATAATTTTTAGTCCACACAGTATTTAAGTCAAGAAAACATACTGTATGTTGCATGAAAGCTTTTTATTTTAATTGTTGCAGTTTTTTTACATTAACTAAACTGTTCTAATTGTGGAATTCTAGATAATTAAAAATACTGAATATTTACTGATTTTTAGAATTTTGGAAAAAAGGTCAGTGCAATTCAAATACATAAAAAAATATTATTTTAAGTATCTTACTCAAAGTCAGTATGAATTTTATTAATAAATCAAAGACATCAGAAAATATAAAAGGGAAGCAGTGCATCCTTTGCTTGCAAAGGTGATTGAATTCGATATTCTCAATCTCCATTATCTTTTTATTGGCATAAAAAGCATCAGATGTATTTGACTTACACTTAATGTGTCCTAAATGGTAGTTACAATTGCCAAAACATGAATTATATCTGCTATTTTCATTAAAGATCATGATTCAATTGTTTGTGAAACTGTATGCAGCTCCTGTTTTTTCACTTTCTTATTATTCTGGCTGGTTTGTCAGACAGACTAGCAACAACGACAAAAAAAAGACAATAACTCGAAAGTCCTTTATAGCTTCCTGCAAGAAGAAACCATTAAAGTGGACCACATTGTCTGGGGGTCAGGCTGAAAATGTGTGAGGAAGCGCATAGTAATCAAGTGAAAGAGAAAGAAAAAAAAAAAAACGCTTCGTGAGAAACAGACGTAAATAATGGACCAGGAAACGGGAGATCAAAGCTTTTGAGTCGGGCCCCCGTTTGTTTTCATCCTCACCCAGACCTCGCAATAAAACACGCAACAGTTGCACTTCAGAGGGAGGGGGGTGACGCAAGGAAGTGCTGAAAGCGGTTACGTCCCATCCTGAGGATCCCGTGCCACTATCCCCATGTTAGGGAAAGGCGTCAGGTACAGCACTGTTTACCAGGAAAAGGCACAAGCTGCACAAAAATGTCCACATCAGAGGGGACTCTCTGGGCTAGGGGCCATCTTGCTAAACACAGACTACGTGTGTTTATAAAGGAACCTTTTCCTTATCTCATAATGCTACTGTACAAAACACATTGTGTGCTTTAGATAGCACCAAGATCAAACTTAAAACCCAGGATTGCAGTTTGTGTGTGTGCGTGTGTATGTGTGTGTGTGTGTGTTTTCGTGCCTTCGAGTAGACAAGGTGTGGCGTCATTGGGTTTCTAAGAACTGGCACAGGATGAGTTTACAGCCAAGACAACAAACCATAACAAAACACACATTTGTAAGACACCTCAATGTCCGCTAATTTTGTCTCGGACTCTGAGAAACAACACAAATACATGTAAGTAGAAGGATGTTTTGATTTTCTACTTTTTGCCTCTGAATTATAGTCATTATCCTAGTTTGCCCCTAGGAACAAACAAAACCAATCATTTTCTACTGTTGAGATGAATGCTACTCATCTTATTAAATAACTTTTTTATTTTACCTGCTGGTAGATATGTTCATGTTTCAGGAAAACAAAAAAGATTTTCCTTGTTAAATCTTGGCATTCAACTCTCTTTCTCATCAAAACATTTACCTATTAGGGAAGTATGCAGGAGGCTGTGTGTTAAAGTCACAGCATCTGTGTGTAGATGGTTTATGTAAAACAGCAATAAAGTAACTATGAACATTTCATCATACTCTACTCAGTATAATGAGCAGTTCATGTTTTTGGAGGTCAAATGCTAAATGTGGGCATAGCCAGTCAGCAGATACATTCCAAAGGTTTGGGTGCAGATTTCTCTCTAACCTGCTGTTCCTGCAAACACTCCCTTTCTCTTCCCTGAGTAATAAATCTTACAGTTTCAAAAAGACATTACTCTAAAATCAACTCAACTAAATACTGACAAACTGTTACAAATTAACCTTTATCTAAATGGGCAAAGTGGAGAAAAAGGGTGACACACAACTGTGGTCAGAATCTGAAATTAAATCTTGATGGTCCAAATGTATAGCACAGCTTTGTGTCCAGGGTTGCAAAACAATGTGCAGAACATTATATTCATAAAATTATGCAAAAAAAGGATAATTGTTATAAGTTTGAAAATTGCAAAACACTGTAGACACATTACAATGTAAAACAATGTCATTTATCATTTATACAGACTCTCTCTGAGAGAGAGAGTCTGTATAAATGTTCATTTGTCCAGTTCTTGGCTGAGTTGTCTCTACTACTTGCATCACTTTTTCATGTCCATCTCCTGCTGAGTGATGCAGTCCTATAGTTAGGTGATATAGCAATGTCCAGTAAATGGCTTTGCACTGAATTCCATTTCTCTGATTTTGTATCTGACCTCCAAAATCAATAGCATTTTGGCCCTTACTCCACTCTGACCTCAGTCTTTTAATAGTGTTTTGATATGCAGGCAAATTAATTCACCGTAATGGAGTACAGGGGGGTCAATGGACTTTGATCCCATTTGGGCTAAAGGCTGGAAGGATTCAATTTAGTTTGCTTGTGTCCTGAATGGTTGTGTGTGTGTCTGTGTATGTGTGTGTGTGTGTGTGTGTGTGTGTGTGTGTGTGCATGCATCCAAGTGTCAAATTGTGCCAGGCAAACTCACTTCTCTTTCCACGACCCCTGAATGATCCCCCTGGGTTCAATCCACAGAAACTAATAGCTATATTATGCACAATTTCGAGATAGGACCTGTAACATAGATTAATTATTTTGCCATTACCATGACATCCAGTTATACAAATGTGTAAATATCCATCTTAAGCAGCTGAATTTGTCTACCTCAACTACTTCTATCACAGCCTGCAAATATGCAATACAGGCTGAGCAGGCGAGCTAGATGGATTTCGTAGACAACCCATCGACATCTAAATAAATTTAAGTTTGGGGAAGCTTTTCAGACTGCGCAGTGAATCTAGATCACTGCGTCTCTCGCCTCTGCGGTCCATTTGTATTGATTCCAATCTCTCAGCCTTTTCCAATAAAGCTGGGTTCATGAGTTCATTATTACAAGAATGGACATGTAATTGGCTTTCAGGCATATAAGAGGCTATTTGCACTAATCTGTCTGGTGGGGAGATGTTAACGGTCACTTTGAATGGCACAGTGTGAGTCAACTTGCTCTGTGGTCCTGCGGTTTTACAGCTATCAGGTCAGTCAATTCGCACATTAAACAGATATACTGTAAAACCAAGGGCCTACTAACATCTAATAGAAGAGTTGTAGATTTATTTTTATCAAGAAAGAAGTGTAATTACAAAAATATGTTTTCAAATGACCAACTTATTGCTTTATAATCAGCAAAAGCGTGCAGGGTAAGAACAGTAGCAAAAAAAAAATTGTTAAAAAAAGAAAAAGAAAAAGAAAGCTTTTGACCAGCATATACTAAGACGAACATGTTCTCAGGAAAAAAAAAACACAAGCACACACTCAACACATAAAAGTGCAATCATGGATTTTTAAATATATATTTAAAGAGTTGTTATGCCCAGCTCATTCAAGAGCATATCAAAGAAGGGAGGACCATACAGTAACCATTTAAATTAACACTACATTTATTAAAAATAACACAACAAAAGCAAGCCAAGATATGGGTCAGTAGTCAGTGGTAAGGTGTGGGTGTTGGGTGCATGAGGTGTGTGGGTGCTAACTCAAACCATAAGGAAACAAAAGGCTAACCAAATAAACCAAACAAAACCATGGTGGGTGCCTGAGAGGTACCAGCCCAGATGCATCACATAGTTCACCACCAAATCTAAAATACATGTTTTCGTCTTACCTATAGTGCTATTTATCTGCCTTCTCTTGAATACAGTGGAACTAGATGGCACTTGGCTTGCTAAAGCACCAAAACATGCATTTTAAAATATCCACATCTTGTTTTGAGCAGTTTCATGTGGGAACTATTTTCTCTCGACCAAACTACACCTGCTAACCGAATCACCATGCAGTAGGAAGCATGCATCTACTGCTAGCTCATTTGGCATTTATGTTTATATCTTGCATTGTCATGAGCATGCACCTTTAGTCCATGAGCAGATGTAAGCTATAAGATAAGATAAGATATAAAATAAGATGAATCAATTCTTGAGCTAACAATACATTTTGCAGCATTTAATACAAATTCGAGGATCTGCAGCTATCTCTAAAGAATTCTAAATTAATGTAGCTTGCGTTGGAGAAGAAATGTGTTTTCATACAAAACTGTATCATCTGCATAAGAATGGATATTATAAGTTGCTGTTGGAATAATAACATAAGTATGTGGATGGTAAATAAAAAGGTAGAATGCAGTGGTCAGCAGTATCTGAAGCATTGTAATGGTCATGTGGAAATAACCAAATGTCAGCTTGTTTTGTTTACTTATTGTGATTTAACATACATTCTAGATTATCAGGGAAATGCATTTCTACTCCAAATCAAGATGGAAGTTCCCTGTTCTCAATTTCTCAAGATCAACAAATTTGGCTGAAGTCTGGTTACCCTTGGGACCAAAGATCTCTTTATTTATAGTGCTTATAAACATATAATCATTGCACTGAGTACCAGTGAAAAAATCTAAAACATCCAGCGATAGCTGGTCAAGTTGACTGCTATGCGACATACTGAAATAATCAGGCGTGACGTGATACATTAGTTGCAGCTTTCCAAATAGGAGAAAGGGCCGAGGTCTCCACTGAGTGCTCATTACTCATAGTCGTCATACCTCTATTGGTTGGCACTGAGTCTGAGCTTACTCATTTGTAAAGTAAAGTAAATGCATGAATCCATGGTATAGTAAGACACTTTGAAATACATGTCCACTAAACAGCAGGTGCTACATTTACTAAATGTCTCAACCACCGCCCCCCCCGTTGACTTCTATTCCCGGTGCAGACACAGTGTGGGCTTGTGCAAGACAGATGCAAGCTGGTGATCACAGAGGCCAGCCAGCACCACTTTCATTTCTACTTCCAGCCAGCATGATGGAGTCATTGAGAAAGATTCCTGGCTTTCCAGCAGAGGGGTATTTTTTGGCTGTAAGAGGGCAGTGGGTTGGGTGTTTGAGGCAGGGGGAGGTGGAGCAATGGATAGATGGATGAGAGCCGGCAGAGGGAGGCCCAGGCGGTTGTGGAGACTTCCTATGATGAAAAGGTCAGTGGCACCTGTAAATCTGTGCAGCTGGAAGAAGTTCGGGAGCGGGGGGAGGAAGAGGAAAGAGAAAGAGTTTAGCTGCACAGCAAGCTCCCCACTCCCCCTGCTGCTTAACAAACACATGGACACACACACATACACACGTTTGTAATATGATACTTGTGAGGATCCATCACCTCTATGGTATTAATGTATTTATAATCAGCGCATACTTAACTTAAAATCTGTAACTCTCCCCTAAAAAGTCAGAACCATCCAAAATGACTTCACTTCCCAAAAATGTCAGCTCTGTGATGCTCTAAAACTTAAAGTACTTCCCACAAGGGCAGCAAAAACACACACACAAATACACTTGTCAGCATGTACATCAGAGTTTCCTCAATAATTTTTATAGCAGTGGCGATTAGTATGTTTATGGAAATTTTGGTCACTGGCCAAAATATCTGGCTTTTCCCAGTGAGGTTGGTAGCAACTGCTTTTGTAGCTTGGTTTCCTCGCTTTTGATAAAACAGTAGAAAAAGGACAAAAAACCCTGACTATCAAGTCAGAAAAAAGCACTCATCCATGAAGCTTCCTTAGTTTCCAGACTCTGTATCTTCACATTGGACAACTCTGCAATGCACATTTGAAAGATAAGTATGTGAAGGTGATCTGATACAGTTTATGAACCTCAAATTGAAGATAGTGGTAGAGACTACTTTATTAATAAAAAACTCTTTCCCCTTCTGTTGTGAGACACAGAACATGACACAGACTATTGAAGTAGTATCGCTGCCACTGTGATATAACTGCTGATGTATTTCAGTCAGCACCTCCTGTACACTTCAGAACAACACAGGTGCAGATCCATGTGTGTGTGATCCAGCCGTATGTGTGTGTGTGCTGCCAGTGTGGATTTACTGCCCACCCCTCCAGGGCAGCTGGGTGGCGGTGCAGGGCAAAAAGGCCTGGTCAAGGCTGCTTCCTCCTCCTGCAACCCAAAAGGATACAGCCTGTTGACAGATACCTGCTCTCAGCTGACAGAACACTTCCTCCTCCAAAATATGTTCGTGTTACATTTAGCTCTCACACTGTATCCAGAGTGAATTAACAAATGCACAGTCGCTTTTGTTGTTGCACTTACACCTGTGATGTCTCTGTTTCATAACAGCCAGACTTCCTGTGAAGACAGAACAACTATATTTGTTACTAGAGGAACACTACTGTGATACTGTGACAAAAAAATTACTAACTTTTGTATTTGCTCCTGTTTTACACATTTTAAAGATCTAACACTTTTTATTAACTCAATAGAAATATTTCTGTGACATTTTGGTCACAAAGCCCAGTTGTACGTTATACCGAATTTACAGAAAAGGCATTGCAGACGTCCTATGGTAGTGAAATGAACACTCAGTTCACCTTGTTGCTCTTCGATGTTGGCTCTTTTCTCTGCTGCAGCTCTGCCCAGGTGTACTGCATCACCTAACCAGGAGCAAAGCCAAAGGAGGTGCACCTGGTCTGAGAAGGAGCTGCTTAAGAGCTTCTGTTCCAGCAGCAGGGGAGAGGCTTCTAGTGTTGGGACTGCTGGTCTTTCTGCCTCTCTGCCAATTGCCTTGTTTTCTCATATTAAATTAAATCCCATGGATTTGATTGTTTTAAAAGTGTCTTATGTTGTTATTTTGGGTCAGTGGTGGAGTGTTGTTCACCTCATCGGGCCACCCAAGGGTAGGGCGTAACAAATGAAGGGAGGTAAATGTAATTTTTTTTTTTTTTTTGGTCAAGTGGCTTTATTTAAGTGTAGAGGTCATGTCTTTTGTTAGATGATTTGTGGTTGTATTAGCTGTCTGTGTGCTTTTGAAATCCACAGCATGGATTTCAGTTTTGAGCCCCCTGACTAGGTAGTCACGGGGCAGGTTTAAAGAGATCTTTCACTGTTTTAACAGCTCATTGTGCTTTGTGCTCCAGGGATGATGTTTTCTGTAGGCAAGCTTTGAAGCTTATGTCCCTTTCCCTTGCTAAAACCCTCTGTGATTTTTCCATTGCATTTTGGAACATTGCAGAAAATAAGCTCTGTGCTAAACAAACATTGGTGCTACTAAACAAACGTTTTGTTCAGCAAGGTAATCTTCACAAATGAGCACTCTGGATTTTTTTAAGCCTAAATTCAATCACCTGAAATAAAAAGCTGTTTTTAGGCTGAAACTAACTACAGTTTCATTGCCACAGCTAAGTTCTTCTTTTTCTTTAATGAACAGGAATATCTCAACGGGGCTGGTTTAAAAAAAAAATCCTGTGTCACAAAATATAAGCCTGAATATAGGACATAAGTATTTGCAACCACCCCACAGTAGCTGGCAGCTTGTTGTATTTCTAGCTGCTATATTTAATCCCCGGATTATCCTCCACACACAGACGCAGTGGTGGCCCATACTTAAACCACATTCTGAAGATGCACCCGAGGACAATATACCCTCTACATTTTCAGGTATCAGTTGCAAGGAAAAAATCCCTCCTGACCGTTTTCATTTTACGACACAGCCCAACAAGTATCCTGAAGTTGTCACTTACAATTATCTTTAGTGTTTGTCCCCCCACTTCGTTCTTTCTGTGTTTTATTCTTCAGTGGTTTAGACTAAGAGTTCTTGGTAATGCAATCCCCCCACTGCGCACTACAGTGTTGTGATGCCTCCTGTCTGTCACAGAGCTCTGGTCGCTGTCACAGGAGCACATTGTTATTTTGGAAGTAGCATGTGTTTGTCTAACTGAGGCTCGAGTTTCCTGGTCCTCCAGTGCGACTCCACTTGCTTTGGTCTGTAAAGGAGCCATGACGGATGGCGACCCCAGCAGCCGCTGTGTGAACCACCTCCTCCCCTCCCCTCCATTACCCAATCCAGACATTCCCGTTCTTATTTACGAGGGCCAAGACGAACAGCAGAGGTGTGCAGCGCTGGTAGCTGCGGTTAAGTGGTCAGATTTCAGTTACTTGAGGCTAATTTAACTTGGAGCGGGTGTCCAGGTTAAATATTGTTTATGTGAGGGCAGTTTTACCTTTTCCTGAACTAATACAATGATGTGGACTGTTCTCGCATGGAGACCAAGACGGTGAAGATTCTGCTTCTTATTTTGGTTTAGACATTCATCACAGGTCCAAACCTAAGTCTCTAAAATGTAGACCACAAGAACCTTCATACCCAAATTCTTCTTGTAAAGAAGACAAAGTAATAACTTCCTAATGTACTGATAACATAAGGATATAGTTTTTATTTTTCATAGTGTACTTTGGCACCGAGAAGGAAATTGAGTCCGATTGGTCAAGATGGAATCTTTACTCTGTAAGTGAACGTGAATCTGCCATGTTATGCTTCATTTGATAATTGATAGAGCGGGTTAATTGCCTTGATCAAAGGTCAGGCGATTTAGTATTCTGAGGTTAGGCTGTAGGATTTGAATTGGACACGTCGAATGTTTATAAGATGAAAACCTAATGCAGTCATGGGACTCTGGCCAATTAAGAACATTAAGAATGTTTTATTCTAATCGACAGTGATATCGGTTGCAGACATCCACATTAAGCCTGATGAATATTCATGAAATCTCTTCTCCAAGCCTATCGAGCGCATATTAATTTCAGAAACGTGTGTCTGGAGTCCAGAGACGTGATCACATTTCCCACTAGCATCAATCCTAATATGCAGATGAATGCTCTTTTAAACCTCACACGGGCCACTGAGGTACATTTGATATTTCATTCATGTGAACGACTTGGAAAAAAAAGAAAGGAAAAGGAAATGGCTAAAACAAACAAAAATACCCACAATGCCCCAGTGTGAACTCTCCGGAGGTTGTGCATAATTACCCTGCGGAGCACCTTACCTGCGCACCTCTCGCCGTCTGTCAGCGCTGCATACAGACACACAGGACCACAGGCACACACACACACACACACACACACACACACACACACACTTTTTCCTCTCATACACAGTCACATAACCCTCCTTTCTCTTTTCTCTTGCTCACACACATACACACACTCACCAACACACAGACCAGCGCATCAGCAAAGAGCATTGCGGCTCTGCGGCCGACCACGGCGTCCACAGGGGAGAAATCTTCAGCTCATTTCTGACCCAGGCTGCCGAGGTGTTAATTGCCCTCCTGAGTTGGCAGAATTTTCAGGGTAAAAGGTGCTATCCTTGATGGATCAGCACTGTTGCCACCAGTGACTGATTCTTTCAACTTGGATGTGTACCGTGCATATCCTATATCTCATTAAAACAACCTGCAGGATGAGGAAAGGCGGGGTGTAAGGGGGGCTTTTATGTGTTTGCAAATGCACACTTATGGTATAATTTCATCTAACTGTGAAGACAATTAAAAAACAACAATTTCGAAATCTGAACATTTTAACATGAGTTAAAATGTGTTTCCCTCAGCAATAGCTTAATTGACTCAAAAGTCATCTACATGGCCAGACTTAGAGGTGTGTTATGTAAGTTCCAGCCACCCAGTCCTGCTGAATGGAGGGCAGTATTTCACCTTATAAATGTCGGTCTACTACTGTGCCCGTACAACTGCAGTTTACAGTCATCAGTCATAAATAAAGGCAACTTATAACTGACAGCACAGCAAGAATACAGCAGGTCAAAAAAAGGCTGCTATCTTATGATCTTCACGTGTGGCATTTTTGTATAATGTACTTAAAAGCTCACTTAGCTCAGTTTTAGCAGCGCCACAGTAACAAGAAAATAGTCAAATCATGCTAAGTTTATCGCGAACTATAACCTTACAGTTTGTGTTGTCATTAGTTGCACTAAAGTTATGTTTTTGTCCCCAAGAGTTGTCTAGAGTGTTGGAAAGCCGCACCAATATTTACTCTAGTTTTGCTTGATTTTACATTGCTTCTTTTCTTTGGAACGTTGCTTCTACTTGTGATGAGGATAATGGTCATTTTCCTGGAGCTTCTTCCATTGCTGTGCCTCTTACGCACTCACTTACTAATTCCCTGAGACTGAAACTTCTACATTGTATACATTGACTCTTTGCTCCGGCCGGCTCAACTTCTTTATCCTCTCCTGCGGCACACTAGAGGCTACAGTCAGGCCAGGGTGTATTATTACAGAAGATACAGCCTGTCCCTGGCTGCTTAGCAGTGGATATCTCTGCAGTGCGATACATAGGCATCTTTTAAATAACATCAAAGGTGTTACTTCTTCACACTGTTGATAGGGTTAGTTTATTTTTGGAGTGTTTTAATCTAAAATTATGTCCAAATCTTACATAATGCACCTTTAAGGATAAACCTGAGACCTTAAAAAAAAATATGCCCCTTGTAAAATATTTGTATGTGTTACTTTATGTCTTGAGCCCTAGAAACTAATTAATAGTTGTATGATGCAACAAGTTTGGTGGCTTTCAAATACTGTAGTATTCTGCAATTCAATATAATTCAAATAATCTTTAGCAGTGTGCACCTGGGGAGCGCGATATTATCTGAAATATAGGGACCTGAAGCTTTTGTGCAGTGTTATCACCGGTCCAACAATCTTATGTTAAGTTCCTGTAATATTATAACCTGTGTTATGCCACTAAAAAAATTGTGATTAAAAAAAAAAGATGGCGCATTTTTAATTTTTAAAGTATCCTTAATTTTGTTAAAACTTAATTTACCTTCAAGCACAACTGGAAAAAAAGTCTGAGTGTACAATTCTGATCAGTTGTAAAACACACACACACACACACACACTCACACTTACAAGCTTTGTCTTTCCTGCACAGCTCCAAATTAGGTTTTAGTTTGATTGAGGTCAATCAATCCGAAGTGTAAATGGAAACTTCTGTTCACATAATGAGTTTCGAGCTTCATTCTCTGTTCTTCCATTATGGATTGAGACATTAGTTCCTATTTATGATACTGTTTCAGAAGGAAATTTGCATTCTGGACTAATTAAAGTCAAAGTAATTCCAACCTCCAGTTTATAGACATTTCAGTGATGCAGTGAGGAATATTGTTTAGTTAAGTGTGAATGTGGCCTTGTAACAGCGCAGCAGACTAGACAGGGAGGATTTGGCGAAGATGCTAATTCACTTGAAAGGAAGCATGTGTGTATGTGTGTCTGTATGTGTGTGTGTGTGTGTGTGTGTGTGCGTGTTCTTTAATATATTCTGTAATAGAAATGAAAACAAAAGTCTGTTATTTAATATAAATCTCCATAATTATGTCTCTCTTTGTCAACTGATCACTGAAGTTCTTTAATGATAATTTATGTCACTTTGCTTCAAACAGCAGGTATCATAATTTGTACAAAATATCCTTACGATACAAAATATCCTTGAGCATGTCTGTGTGTGTGTTAACGTTTTTAACTGTATCTTAGTCTGCAGTTTAGCAGTCGGTGTGATGGGTTTATATTTGTGCAATTATGAATATGTTGAACACAAATATATTCTTGTGTTTATATGTGTGTGTGTGTGTGTGTGTGTGTGTGTGTGTGTGTGTGTATAAATGTAGCGTTTGATGAACTCATTCACACCATGTGTCCATGTCCGCACAACTGAAAAGGAAATCACAGAGTCCATGAACAACTGCGTCTTAGTCTCTCTCTCTCTCTCACACACACACACACACAAACACACACACACAAAGTAGTCTAATAATAGACAGCACATTGCACAATGTGCCTGCCTTTGTCTATTCGTCGAAAACAGTTGAAATCAAACCAAACTTTTTTTTCATACAAAAAAAAAATGTTGAAAACTTTATCGGCAATATGTCCTCATACCTAAAAGACAAAGATGGTTGTTTATCAAGGTATTTTAAAATGACACATGTTCATTCTGATGTCCCTCCTGCGAGATTGCAGTTGTTCTTAAGAGAAAACAGTGGTGCATTTCCATCCACCTGTTTTTATGTGAATTTTTAATTAAAAAAAGGGGGGTGAAAATGCCAAAAATCTTGAAACATCACAAAGGTGGAAAAGTTGTTATATCAATAAAAAGTGCATGTGACTCAGTGCAATGTAAGTAGATTCAGTAATAAAATGATAATGTACAATAATGTACTGTTATTACAAGAGCCACTGCAAGCTGTTTTCAATGCGTCTAGACGGAATCTAACGTGCACACAGTCATTACTGAACTCCTCCAAGAGCCCATAGCTGTGATATTGCTTGTTTAAAAGTGTCTTTACATTGCTCTGTGCGCTCTCCGTTATTAAGCAACCATTGTTTTCTTTGTTATGCCCTCTCGTTCTGCAGTGGTATATTGGCACCTAACTGAAATATTAGCGCCACCTACTGCATGCCTCAATAAACCAACTCCTAATATTCACAACAGCAGTGGTTGGAGAATCGCATAAATTTACATTTTCTTTTAGTAATTTTCAGTGAATTGGATTAAAGTTTGTGCTAAATATGGATGAAAACACAACAGATAATTGTTGGGCGGAAATAAGATACAAACCCTGGCCCCTCCACACGCATACTTTTTTTCAGTGCTGTAGGAACTCAACAACTTTCTCTATCACTTAATGTAAACATAAGTTGGTTTGAGCTGTTAAATGTGCCTGTATCAGTTTTCCGCTGAGAACTGTTTCTCGCAGTTTATTGAAAATATAGACAAACAAGGATGCTAGTTAGAGGTGGCAGTCTATTTGTGAGCATGGTGTGAACATGTACAGCATCATGTTGATGAATTAAACGATCATTTGATTCATGGTGGTGTTATCTGCTTTGAGCCCCATTGGTTAGTGTATTAAAAAGGAATTACATTAATTCCGATGAGATATTATACAATCGCTTTTAATTTATACTTTTTTTCACATTTATGCACAAGCATGGGTGGAAATGGATATAAACAAATTTGGTGTGTAGCATTGGAATTTTTTTTTTGTTGTTTTTTTTTTCAAACTGTTCTTCATCTATTGCTAAGAATACAGCCACATACAGCCCATACAGATGTTCAGCACATTTATACAACACACCCACATACAAACAGATGTCATTACGCATACAAATGTATAAACACAAAACCCACATACACACAAATATAGAGACAGACAGATGCACAGATGTCTGTGTTCACACACACACACACACACACACACACACACACACACACACACACACACAAATGCAGGATTAACATAATAATTTGCATGGGCGGTATTATATGCAGTTCTTGCCTATGCCATTCAATAGTCTGGCAGAAAAAATGGCATCTTTGAAACCACACATATATTTTCAGATCAATTTAATTATTGCTTCAATAAAAACACATCCTTCAAATTTTCAGCTTCAGTTTCACATTTTACAAAACTGCACCAAAACCAGTGAGTGACAACCTTTAATTTAGTTGGAAATGAGAACAAAATGCAGCTGTAAAATATCCCAAATGTTTACAGAAATTCTTTCCCAGGACTGATGTCAAATATTAACCATTCCTGTTTTTTTTCTTTTTTTTCCCCCCCTTCCTCTGTCTGAAGCCTCTTTTTTCCAGCTTGACAGGAATCCCACACGTAATCTGGTCTGGGTGTCACTGAAAATACTCAACTATTTGGTTAGTTAATGGCCTTAACTTCTCTGAACTTACTCCAAAGATTTAGTGAAATGATTAAATGAAGTGAAAGTACATAGCGCTTTAAGAGGAAACAATGCTTTTTATGTTCTACAGCAATCATAAGTAATAATTGTACTCGGCTACATGCATGAATGAGGAGTTATACATTATTTTTAATATATTTAAATTATATATATATAATTATATGTATTATACGTTGTTGTACATTTTACATTATAGAATACTGAAAGATGATACATTTACTCAGCATTGACACATATTTATACAACATTCATGCAATATTCATTCAGGCCTTGAGGATACTTTTTGTCTAATATGATTGATTTAGGTGAGAAATTAATCCATGGTTCACCCAAGCTTAGCAAAACATGAAAAATTGACAGAAAGAACGTGTAGCCCGACAGGAATATTCAGATTTAATTGTGTGTAATTGTCCAGTCAGAATCGTTTAATCCACCAACCAAAGTAGTTCAGTTGTTATGAATGATGCTTTGATGAGCAGTTTCAACTGCAGTCCTACAGTACTGTGAAAGCACCTGTTTTAAATAACAACAATGTGTGGGCATGAAGGACTGTTCAATTAATCACCTGAAGGACTTATATGATCTACATTTGCAAACTGTTCATTTTTATGGATTTTATTTTCAGAAAGCAGATTATTACATTAATATTGTTAGCTGACATCAAAGTGGTTTAATTTGGAATAAGACTGTTCTGAACTGGTTAAAAAAAACATAAATTCTTTACCTTATTAAATCATTTTTTGTCACAATCCACAGGAGACAAACTCAAAGACACAAATACATACATACATCCCACACTCAGGTACAGTACAAGCGTGAGAAAAAAAAACTGAGACAGAGACTGTGACTGCGGGTAAACGGCAGTCTCTCTCTTTCCTCGTCTCTCTCACACAAACACAGCAGGGGGCCTGTGTGAACCGGGGCAGATATATAGCTTCAGGTCTACTCCCAGGCTCTGTGGGCTTTACAGACTTCACTTACTGGTCTCCAGGTCCTGTGTCTGCCCTGTCACCAGTAAAAAAAAAAAAAAAAAGAATGGGTCTAGTAAAACACCTGTTCTACACATCTAGGGAGCAGCAGCACCGCACGGGTCGGCTATTACAATGATGTTCAGAGAGTGTGGGGATATGGGATTATGGACAGTTTTTCCCCTGTGTCGTCTGAGTTTTTTAAATTTAAATAGATTTATAACTGATTAAAGTGTTGCTGAGGTATTTATTTACATATTGTGAATTAATCAGGCAGTTCATAAATGTTTTTGACATCATCTGTTTTACCGTGAACATGTGGTGTCTGATAGCTCTTGAAAAAATAATTTAATGATTTCAATCAAAGCAGAAAGTATATTAAGTGGCGTAGCACCAGAGTTCATAGCCACAATGGCCAACAGAAACAAACTTCAGCAGAAAATTTCACAGGGGAAAAAAGGACAGCCAGTAATGTTGTCAGTAAATAATTTTGGTAATGGTAACACTGTTTGATTTACAAGTTTTTTACAGTGGATGCAGGGCAGAAACACATATTTGCACTCTGAAATGTGTTTTTGTGTCACAAAATACAGTTTAAAGTATACAGTTTAAAATAAATTGACGCATAAAGGATAAAAAGTAAAACTTAAAAAGTCTAGGATTGGGATAAAAGAATAATGTAAAGAATGATACCAACTTTTTAAAAGATTTCTGTAAAAGCATGTGCATCTTAAGAAACAAAACCACAACAGAAGTGGGTACTTCTAACCTCTTCAGGAGTCCCTAATAAACATCTCAGCAGAGCAAAATATATGAAGTCTCATTATTGCTATATGTTAAGTACAAAGGCATTACTGCAATTTAGACTGCTTTAAATACACTTGAGAGATAAATTATCACCAGAACACATCTTATATGAAGGTAGTTTGTTGAGAAATCTGAATCCAACCAATAGCATTGTGTTAATAGAATTTATAAGTGGCCTACATCTCGGTTGCCTTGAATTTTCAAATAGGAGAACAGTAAAAAAAAGCCATTTCTCTGCTTCTATGACATTAAATAGACTAGTTACTAGAATTAACTGATCATGGCATTAGGACAGCAATGGAAAAAAATGGTAGTGTTATATAGTCTAATTTAGTTAAGTCATTTTTTTTCCTAATTCATGAAACATGCATTTGATAAACACGCTGAGAAAATATAATGACAAGATGTCGAGACACACGGAAACTGCTGTTAGGAAGGCTGATAACCTGCCTGTCCTTTACCAACACAATACTGCCATCTAAAGACAGAGACCACACAGACTACATAATGTACACTGGATGGTTTTAAAACCTAACTCGTGCAAACACACATGCACATGCTCAAGGCAAAGAGATGTTTTCCTCACAAAGAAGCTTTTAATGTTTTTGTGACTGAGGTCAGAGGTCAGGCTTCAGAGATAGAGAGACTTATTTAAGTATTTAGTTATAGCTTTAAACAGTGTTTAAGGCCTCATCATTTCCTTTCAGGAGTTTATTTCACGAAGAAATAAATGTGTAATGAAGACATCATTTTATGTCAAAGGTGCACATTTAATGTAGTGCAGATATGATCCTTACAGTGATTTCTTTCTATTTTTACTACAGTGTGCAAAGAGAGAAAATGAATGCAGTGTCTGAGTGGCACTCTACAATTTCAATTTAGCAAGAAATCATGTAAATGTAAATTATATGTCAATGGTATGACTGTGAATACAATGTGGATATTGACAATTTCTAAATTAATATTTTAGACAATAGTATTCAGATGAATTGAACATTGTTCATCCATTATTGTATAACAACACTGTCTATAAAGCTTCCAAAAAGAGGGTCTTAATTTTATTTATATTTCAATGTCTCAGTTATATTATACAACTCATTGCTTTGTTCAAAACTATCACATAACACTCATTAAAAACATATATATATTTTTTAGAAACTAAAAAAAACAGTACTACCAACTGGAATTATTACAAGTTCAAAGTAATGACACATCCATTATTGCTGCATCAAATTTCAAAGCACCTCTGTATTTCCCTGGATCCTGCAGCCAACAAAAGGAACTCTTAAGAAATAACTCTTCGGGGCGAATCAGCTGGGCCCTTCTATTTATATTTATTTGATCACATTTGGGACTCAGTGGTGCAGTTTGTGCTATTAACTATTAGTTAGTGCTATTAAAAAAAAAAAACCCAACAAACCAAAAAACAGGAAAGAGTGTTTGAAAATTATAATTCTATAACATTTTAGATATAGTTTTCCCCTAGTTTTTTTTTTTAGAGATAATAGTTGCTCATTGCCTTTTTTCCATGTTCCTGAGAGAAATCGCACTAATTTGCTCAGGGTTCAAAGGTTTACATACTTGTGAAAGACATCTGAAAGCAACACAAGAAAAGTGATGTTGCTCCAGGTTTCAAAGGGTTAAATACAAACTAGACTGATTGTCTGGGAGAAACTGAGGAGCAGAGAAGGACTAACGAGGCTGATGCAGGGCAGGTGTGTGTGTGTGTGTGCTGCTTAAATGAGGAAGTGGCAGCACAGGAACACGGGAGGAAAAATCACAGTAAACTAAAAGCCAGGACATCAGGACATCAGGACACAGCAGACTGATCTGTGTAGATTTTAGGTGGGATGCAGAAGACATGTTCCCCTTTACAACATGTGCTCCCCCTGAAGCAGAACCAATTTGTTTTGGACATGTAGTGTTCTGTCTTTCAGCTGCAGGAATTTGGTTTTTTCTGATGATCCAAACTCATATTGCAACCTGTTTTCCTGTGTGTGTGTGTGTGTGTGTGTGTGTGTGTGTGTGTGTGTGTGTGTGTGTGTGTGTGTGTGTGTGTGTGTGTGTGTGTGTGTGAGAAATAATCACTTAAAAGATGTTTCATCATGATGGCTTCGCTGTTTAGACTTGATTTGATCGCTCCCCGTTTCAAATGTGTCCCCTCCAATGTTAAAACAAAAGCAATGCAGGTCACACATATTATTGTAAGTTCTACATTTTTAGAAGCACACACCAGCAAATATAGATAGAACCAAACATACAGACAAGTTCCCATCCTAGTTGTCTCCGTGCACTGTGACCCTGTCAGTAAAAAGTATCGTTTAATCAGGCCAACACACTAACACATGGAGGAACACCTTACACACACGACAACAAATGAGAAAAGTGACACAGCTGACCCCAAGCTGCGGGTCGCTGGCAGGTCAGCCACTCAGTGGATCGTCCTCATCTTCATGCTCATCTCCTCTCTCCTTTCATCAAATCCAGCCATTTTTATTTGCACTATGATTAAATGTAGATTTGCAGTAATAAAAAAAAAAGTCAGGTCATGAGGTGACAAAAACATGAATGAAGGTGTGAACTGGAAAAAAAATATCAAGGGGCTCATAAAAGCATCAGTGTCTGCAGCATCTCATCCCCCACCTTCATGTATTATGGCTCACTATTTGTCAAGTTTTATATTTACATTTACTGGGATTTAGCACTTCAAAATGTAACCATTTCCAAACTATAGAAAAAATATGCATTATATTCCTTAGTAATTGTAGGCTACACTATATTGTAGTTTTTATTACTTCTGTTAGGAAAACAGTTTAGCTTTTGTTGTTTTCTGTATTGTATATAAGGTGGAGTTGTTGACGTGAAGTTATTAAATCACAGCCTGTTGTCCTGAAAAGCCCCCGACTGTATTTGTGGCTCTTGGGTGCAGCTCATATCTGTATGCTTGCTGCTCAACTCATCCCCAGGCCTCCTTCTCAATCCTCTCACCTCCATCCCTCTTTTCTCCAAAGAGACTGTCCCTCTCTGCCAGCTGGGTCCTAAGGGAGCTTGGCCACCCATCGGGGACCCATTAGAGGGGGGGGGGGGTTTGAGGGGGAGCAGGGAGAGAGACGGTGGCAGGTCAAATCGCTTTGTGGCCGAGGAGAGCTATCATTTACTGTAATTCAGGTCCTGTCAGGCTGAAGGAGAGGGAAGGTGAAGTGGCGTGGCGTGCCCTGGCTCTCATCTGTCTCTCCCCCCACCCCCACCTATCACAGACAATGGCTGGGTGGCTGGTGAGTGGGAGGAGGAGACATTACAGCTACAGTGGGGTATATCTATTTTGCTGTGGCTGAGCATTGTTCTATGTCATTTTACCTTTGAGGCACATCATTGACTGACTTATTCCTTACAATGAGTGAGCAGGTTGTGGTTCAGTGCCTTGCTCAAGGATACTGTGACAAGACATGTGACTGCTATTGGAATCAAACCACTGACTTTACATTTTAGGTATTATATTATGCTTTTATTACTAACAATAAAGAAAAAAATGATTAAAATTGTAGGACTGACAGGCACATATTGGGTTTTGGGGTGATCAACACTGGGACCTGTCAGTTACAGAGCAATATCTCTGAGCTTAGAGGCTTCCCTCTTTCGCTCCTGCTGTCAGTGATTAACCTCCACTGTTCATCACTCACAACAGCACAAATAACTCTCTGTCATTGTTGTGTCTCCTCTAGTCTATGTGCCAGTTCAATATTTAAGAAAATAAGTCTCTACAGCAACTTTTCACCATGAATAAATGTGGACAAAATTACGAGTCATATTTTAATTTATTTTAGTCACTACTTGCTCTTCCTTGTTTGATATATGACACATAAGGAGTTCAGGCTTTTTGAGATGCTGGATTTTGTTCTCCACAGATCTGTTGAAGCTCTAGGAGAAAATTTAGGCCTTTTCAGTTAGGGTATATGGCTGAAATACACAGTATATTTTAAAGCACCGTTCATAAGTAATGCATCAAATTTTTATACATCCCACAAACTCATGAGCCAGTAATTTGTGTATAACAGATGTATTTGAGAAGGCTGCAATCATGTAACCATTATGTGGACAGAAGTAAAGCAAGGCTGTTTAAAGAGGCAGAGCCATGCACTTTGACCCCATGTGAGATTGGGGTATATTACGTGTGAAATGTGCCTGGAGCTGCGATGTTGGAGTGTTGTAGCAGACGGCACTAGAAATAAAGAGACGATGTCAGGTTCTATTTGGGTGTGCTATTTTTAGCCTCCTTAGTCGTGCTCTGCCTGACAAAACTTTTTCATACACTCAATTTGATGGTGACAGATTTACAAGAGCGTTTGCATGTAAGCATTTATTTATGGTCTTTTATTACAGACTTTTTTTGTTCTAAGATAGAGCGCCAGCTATTGAACCTTTCAGCAACTGCAGACCAGGTTTCACTGCACGTTTGTTTTACCCCAATTGTGTGACATAATTTGAAATCGTGACTTCTCCTCTTTTGACCCTCCTTGGAGTAAAGACCGAAGTAGTCTGCACTTTGAGCCATTTTAAAGTATGGCGTCATCACGTTTTGTTTCCTAAATCTGACCCACATTACTTTGCTTGGCCTAACCAACAGATGCCCAACCATGTTTTTTTTTCTAAACCTAAAATTCTAAAAATTGGATAACTTCACTTGCCTTACACTAACTTGCG
This sequence comes from Plectropomus leopardus, assembly GCF_026936395.1. Lineage (NCBI taxonomy): Eukaryota > Metazoa > Chordata > Actinopteri > Perciformes > Serranidae > Plectropomus > Plectropomus leopardus. Next base: position 18,042,481 of record NC_142180.1, read on the forward strand.
TAACTTTACGTTAACAACATGACGTACATCGTAGGGCTCCAGTCTGTTAGATATCTTACTGTGACAACCTGGCTCAAAAGCTGCAACAACAATAGGAAACCAGATAAGTTAGAGTAAATGTATTATTATTATTCTTTATTAAAGTAACACTAAATAACAGAATAAATGTGTAAGTCAGTAAGCTGTTATGTCTGCATGCATAAATGTGTGGAAAAGTGTGTAGTAACTGAAAGAAACAGTAGCTGTGCCTGCGATGGAAGAGAGAATCACTGCAGGAGGAGGGAGGTATTTTTGGACACCAGGCCCAGGTGTAGCTCATCCAGCTGATGACCCTCCTTTCAGCACCTGCAACACACAATTAGCAGTAGTACCATGATGCAGGGACAAGAACTGGAATGGAGGGGTCATCAAACTATGAACTGCTGTGTGTGCATTTTTTGCAAAATATTGGGATACGTTATGCAGGTATGTTTGTACATTTCACATGAGGCGCATACCAAAGCTTTGCATTTCTTTATGGTTCAGTGTTCAGGTTAATGTTGTGAAAATACTGTGATTAACATGTAGTTACATTTAGGTACAGAAACACTTGGTAAAGGTTAGGAAAATGTCATGTTTTGGCTTGAAGTACCCAGTTTGATTGGCACAAACAAGGCTGTTAATGTCCCAAACTCTCATTGAAAATGGCTGCTGTTGCTGTTCTCAAAACAGTGGTCTGCAGCCGTCTGCTGTTCAGCAGTGCCTCGCCAGATTGTCTAGCTCATAAACATGAAATCTGAATACATAATGCATGAATCATACAGATGTAATAGCCTTTATCTATGGTTGGCAGAAACATACAATGCCATCAACTTATTCTAGCATCTGAGCTAACCCTTTAGTCTGTTATCAAATTATTTTATATTTATCATTTATATTTTTATTTTATTTTATATTATATTAATATGTGAATCAGAATAATGCCCAGACAACTATATTTTCAAGGTAAAGCAACACTTTAACACAACATAAAATATCCCAGAGCTCTATTTAAACTTAACTTAAGAGTTAATTATTATACAAATTCTTGCTGTACTGTTATTGTAAATGTTACTAAAATAGCTATAGAGGCACTAGGAAATTTGGCAATGAAAAATAACAAAAACAAGCCAAGGAAGTTAACAGCTTTGATATTTTCTTTCCAAAGCAACTGCTTATCAGCTTCTTGTTTTCCGTTTTTTGTGCTCTGTGTGAATATTTGCCCAGGGGCCTTTCAACATCAAAAACGGCATCATTTTAATTTCGTTGTTTTGTCTTGACATCTCAAAAGACTATGAATGCATTTTTCTGGCAGATATGCCTTGTTACTCAGATATATATCAAATTATAAATTCTTGATAAATTGTGTATTTAGTGCTGATTATAACATAATGATGGCATGGATAGGAGTGACAAAGATGCATTTTTTCACAACAAAAGAAGTATCACGGAAAAAAACGAAAAATAAAAAAAAAAGTCAAGTAGTCCAAATACAAATTTCAAGCATAAATGTATCAACTGCCAAAGAAAAAAAAGTATATTTCTATTCCATAATAATATATTCCCCTCTATCTCCTCCTTTTCTTTCATCACTAAGCTTTATAATTAACTAACTGTCTTGACCGCTCAAATTTCCCAAAGGGATCATTAAAAGGTTTTTTTCCCCCTTTGGTCATTAAATTCAAAACTTTTACAAGCTTCTGCTATCAGATACTTCATAAAAGGAGCTGTGGCTGTTTTTCAGATGGGGGATTTCAGATTAGGTAATAAAACTCCATTAAAATAACAAATGATGACCCCTACTGATATTAACCTTCCAAGAAAAGAACATTATGTCCTACTATCAAATGAGTTATCTCAAGACATTTTCTTGCAAAACAGTCTCTGACTGATTCATGTCAGGCTGTAGTATTTTCCAAATTTAGATTTATTTCATGTTGGACTAAAGACCTTGGACTCGAGGTAAGCTGCTATGATGAAATTTGTCACTAGAGGACAGCACCTTCCTCTTTAATAACATTCACTCGAGCAAAGGAAACGCCCTTACAGTCAGAGGCCATGGGACTGCTTTCGTCATATGCACATCGCCTCTGAGTGGATGTTTCCATTGACAAAAAAGGAAAAACAGGCTCAGTCCATGGGTTTCTCTTTCAAAGATGCTACATTTGCATCTCTTTTTAAGCACATAGATGATGCTTTATCTAAAAGTGGGTTGGAATGAGCCAGCAGGATTTTTGTGCTTGTCTCATACACCCCTAAACAGGTTGTTATTAGCCATTAAAACAATTAAAATCACAGTTGTTTGGTAATGACAGAGGTTTCCAGGCATGATGCGAATGTTCAGATAATTGTCTATAATTTCACAAAGGGTATGCTCTACCCACACTCTTATTTGCTGGATAAAGAGGTGAGATGAAACTACTGGCTTTGCAGGTTTTCCTTTATGAATGCACAGACATCTGATGTAATTATCCCTTTGTGCAATGGCAGTAGGATGTGCACCAACATGAAAGACTGGCTTTGATGTCAAAGGAAACAAAGGGCGGTGATGATGCTGTAGGCATGTTGATTACAAAAAACGCTAAACTGTGTACATTTACACACATACAGACCACGGATTGGCAATTATATTGACGCATCACCACAAAGAAACACGCACTGCCAACCAAACAATATGAAGGCTGCATCAAATTATTGTTCAAATCTCCTCTTAGCTGACCTGATTTCGAAACAGGCCTAATTCCTGAGTGTATGATGGCATTAATGAGCCGTCCCTGTAATTCACAGTCCTCCCACAAGGGGGCGATGTTGGGCTCAGTTTGGAAATTTTGTGACACCCCCCCCCCCCCAAATCATCGCTTCATTAAATAAAGCCTCACACAAGCGTCACACCAAATCAGTTATCGTCAGCATTTAAAGAGTCACACAGTGACACATGAGAGCATGGCCTTTGTCTGAATCCCACAGTTAAACAACACAATTCTAGCTTCCCGCTGCATCGTCGTCGACCTGTTTGGTCAATCGTCAAGTGAATAAGGTTTGTGGATAAACCAACACGTTCCCGGCCCAAAAATAAGCCCTCTATGTCTCCGGCTTTGAAATGGGATCTTAAAAACAAGAGCTCGGCCTAGCCACACTCTCTAATTAGAGAGGCCCACAGATGCCTGCATGCTCCCACACACACACACACACACAGAAACCACACACACGCAAATTACAGAAAGACTGGAGAGATCAAAGAAAAGAACACAGTACAGTAGTTTGTGTATTTACAACACCCCCTCCAAAAAAAATGACAAGTGGCAAGTGTTGTCCTTTCTTTCATGGTGAACTGATGCCGCTTGATACCGCTGAATGCCATGAATGCTGCCTCTCCTCGATATTATTGGCACACCCATCGGTTTCTGCGTGCGTGAATGAGCTGGCTGTCATTTTCTATCTATGCGCTTTTTCAGTAATGTGTCACATGATCAGCGAGGCAGCCCTAGCCAGCCTTTATCATGCTAATGTTTTTCAATTTCCCCCCACAAAGAGCATACATAGCTCATACAAAAGATGGCTTCAGACGGGCCTGTAACTCCTCGTCTCTGTCTCTCCCTCAAACACACTACACACGCTCTGACAGAGTCCCGTTTCAGTGGCCAGATACAGTCATTTCTTGTCTGATGCACACACTGACGCATTGAGATTCACGCACAGACCACGCGAAACATACACTTGCGGGGCTCGCACGTACGCAAGCACAAACCTGCAGAACACAAACTTGCAGAGGAAAACACACTAACAAATATATGTGCACACTTGTACTCATCCTCACAGCTGGTCGCCCCTCTGAATGCGAGCAAGTGGATCTTATCACTGGTACTTATGTGTACACACACACACACCCACATGCACACACACACACACACACACACACACACACACACACACACACAGCACTAAAAGGCCTTTCCATAACCGATTATTTCACAACCAACCTTTTTCTTTCTTTTCTTTGTTCTTTCTTTCTCTCTCTCTCTCTTTCTTTCTCTACTGCTCTATCTCTCCTCTCTCAGCTGGCTGTCCTTGTTCAGTCCCCAAATAACCACATCCTCTCAGCATGTTAACAAAGAAGCCCAATCAAGAGATAAATGTCTCTTTTTGTCTTTCTACTCCGTCTCGTTCTCTCATTATCTTCCCCACTCCTTCGACCAACAAACAACATTTACGCATTAATTCCAGCCTGGATTTGTTCTTTCCACCACAAGTACACAGTCAATATATTAAAACATTATCTCGGCAATTAGCGCGGTGTGCGGCTCACTTGCAAAAGCACTGAACCAAGTAAGTGAGGTTTGGGAATCTGTTAGTATTGGGAATAGAGTACAATCATATGCATGTTCTGCATGAGTGAAGCACTGATATGTTTGCATTTCATGTTTGCACTGATTTAAATGTCTTGATTAGTACTTAATGTGTTGTATTACAAACTCCACCCTCTGGAAATATCTTGCTTTTATTTACCAAATGGTTGACAGCAACTGCTTTACACTCTCATGGAGATGTTCAGCTATTAAATACAGGCAACATATTTGTTTTAAAATAGACATAGAGTAAAAAAATATGTTTTTTCATTATGCATATCGTGCAGTCTGTCATTTTGGGAAGGTGAAGGACAGTTGTCCTATGAGCATACAGTCGACCTAGCTGCAGGCTATTGTTGTCTAATAACAGACACACACAAACACACAGATGCACACGTACATATGCCGAACCCCCCTCCCCCTATGAATAAATCAACACATGAAGCATATAATTCTCCATGTAGGGGCCGTTTAAGGGGGCATTATGGCCCATTTTAAAATCTCATTAGCAGGGCAGCTGCACTTTGCACCCCAAGCTGGTGATTGGGGCTGTCTTTTTGTTTTGGGTTCTGTACCGGGGGCCCGGGCAGAAACCTTGTCCCCCACTCACCTCCTTCCCCATCATCCAGACCCTAAATTACAGTGGCATGCTCAACCCATGCAAAGAGTGCCACATTTAGTATATAAATAGTGACAACACTGCATCTCCTGATTTTTTCCCCTCGGAGGAAACTCAGATGTGATGTTTTATAATCCGTGTGAACAGCAAAAAAAAAAAAAAAAAAAACACAAAAAAAACATGACTTACACTTGAATGCCTAAATTATAATTTGTCAGTGTTGCAGTGTAACAATGAATTAACCTTAAATTCACCTAAGACAAGTGTCATCATTTTGGCAGCCACAGCTTGGCTTTGAGTTTAGCACTGCAAGACACGACAAAAGGAAGAGACAAACGGATAACCTGATTGGTATGCCTCAGCTAATTATCATGTAAGTAGACATAACGTAACTACAGGGCAATACCAAACGCAGATATGATGTTTTTTGCTTAATCTTAAGGGTTAAATCATATATGCAAATAAATACCCGGTTAATTACATTCATGTCGTCGCAATTTAGGCCTCAGTTCTTTTTCCATCTGTGAGGATTCCCATAGTGCAGGAGCAGCAGTTGCTGCTATATGCCAACTGTTTGTGATGTGTTATTTTGAGGGTTTTATTCATTAAGGTATGTGCCGATTGAATTAAAGTCGCACACATAATGCTGGCGAAAGCACCCCCTCAGTACTACAATGATGAACATGTGCAGTTTTCTCACACGGCTAAATAGCAATAAGTCAGGCGAAAGGAGGACACTTTCCAGGGGGGAGAGGAAACTGGATGCACTCATTTCGCAATCATCGGTTTCTGCAAGATTTGTCTTTTTGTTTTTCTTTGGTTCCAAAAATATGTTGTAACAGAAACACTCTCGATGAGGTGTTGACAGGCTGGATATCACATTAATTCATTTTGTTTCAAAATGAGATTTACTATAAGAAAAAAAGCCCACTCTTGAAAGATAATTCATAGCAATACACGATAGGTAAAAGAAAATGACATGTCTTAATACTTTTTAAATCAATATATGTTACTATATTCTTTGACACATCATGACTGTCTGTATCATCTCAGCAGAATTTTTTTCTTTAAATTAAGCACTGATTCCTTTTGCTTTCCTTTTTCCTAAAATAGTTATGCACGGTAAACAGATGAACTATAAAACTGTAACTACTACTCTTCTGTTAAGTTTGGCTATTTTTACACCATGTCACTATTTCCAGCTGGACACAGTGATTTTTTTCCATGCAATGCTACAGTGGAACTCGATAAGAAAAGGTGTGTAAAAAATAAGAATTTCGCACCTTGTCAAAGAGGGTTCATCCAGTTCCTTTTGGGTATATTTTTTGTGGAACAATAAATCTCAGAGAGAGAACTTTGTGCTCTCCGTACTGTAGCTTGCTTTTGCACAGGAGCTTTGTATAGCCACAGACAAACACTGGAGGCGCAGAAGCATGGTAAGGGTAAACAGGCTAGGTGGTTGGTACTGTACACACCTTTGGGCATATTTCTGGCACTCTGTCATACAATATGCAATGGAGAGTGAGGCAAAAGTGCCAGTGTTAGCTGGAAAGACAAGAAAAAAAAAAACTCACTGTCGAAATAATTCAATGAAGTGTAGAATTTAGCAGGGACTATTTTTAAACTGGGAAAAACCTCACAGCCTGTACTTTAAGAGAAGGTCATGCAAGGCAAGATGGAGAGGTGCCATGAATGAGGTTCTGGCAGATGTGGAGTTGTCGTTTTGTCCCCTTTTCTCCCTCTGTTTCCTCTCCTCACTTCCTCCAGTTTGTTTCAGGGTCTGCTGGTGTCTTCTTACTCCCTTACTTCCAGATCTCCCCCTGCTGCACCTAATTAGAATTTACATCTTAATAAATGGGCAAAATTTATGAGCTATAATCCCTGAAATCAGATACTCCTGTATCAAATTCTTCAGGAGTAAATACTTGAAGTTGGCTGTCACAAAATACTGTGGACGCTTCACTAAATCAGTCGCTTTTTTGGCAAAAATGGATTTACAAATGGGAGGTGTGCTGTTTGCTCGCTGCCGTTCTGAGTCAATATTGCTTTAGTGGTTGCTACTGTATGCCAACAGTGAGACTCTGGCAAAAGTGAACAAATAATGGTTTTATAATCATTCACTGTGCTGAAACCTTGAGGCAAATGAGTTGTTAAATTCATGCATCAATGGTGTCAAAGTCAAGCGTCATCAGAATGCTGACAGCTTATTTGGTAAAAATACTCAGTGATTCACTTCTCAGATACCACACTGCCAAAATCACCTAACACTTGAATAGTGTATGGCCTATAATTTTCTCATACCAACACTGTAAAATCTGACAAGCTGATTATACTTTTAAGTAACTGCATTTATTTGTCTTAGCTTATGTTAACGTTATATCTAATTGTTACATTTACTAAAAAAAATCTTGATTTTGAGAAGTTTTTGGAACTTAAAAATATCAAGTTTAATTAAATCAATCTTTTAAGTTTTAGCAACTTCAGTAAACCAAGTTTCCGTGCTATATATCTATATTAATCTGGTTGCAAACTAGTCACACACATTTGTGTTTTCTTAAACATGTTAACAAAACAGAACTCTCAGGTCTTCTTGTCATTTTTAAGTAGCAACAGTTCCACACAATTAAGTACATACAGCTACAATTTAAGAGATTAACAGTTAGATTTAAAGTAAATACAAATGAGCAATAATAGTCATATTTAATTTCCAAAATGATCTTAAGTAAGATCAACTTGTAAGATTTTACATTGAATAAATTGCATTCAGTAGAAGCTATATTTCTAAACAAAAACTAAATAAGCAGGATTATGCCATGGTTGTTAAAGTGAAATAATATCTATATTGTTATAGTTATATAGGCTGTTTATGTATTTAAGTCAGCCAGCCATATGCCCCTTTTTGCTTTGCAGTCACGAAACAAAATTTAATTAGATTATTTGACTTTTGACAGAGGGTGGTGTACTTAGCTTGCTAGGGTAATATTAAAGTAATAAAGTGGGCATTCTGAATATTGCTGCGTGACATTTAAGGTTAAAAAAAATATAACTTTCATTTCCAAACACTTCCTTAAACACACTCTCAATGACTTAATTTCTACACACACCTTATAAACCACCTAGGCTGTGTCTCCTTTCCCCAGTATTTTTTGCATGTCCTTGCCATGTTAAATGCAAAAAGAGAGAGAACAAGGAGAACATCAGATATCAGCACTGCTGCGTCCTTCCTCTACCAGATCCCGCAAGATCCACAGATAGACGTGAGGCTGACGGAGAGAGTATACGCCCCAGACAGGATATTAGAATGGACGTTTCCTTCTTCTGTACGCCACAGGCAGGGCCCTCTCCCACTTGTCTTCTCTGTAGAAAGACACAGAGAAAAGATAAAGACGTGAGCGAAGCTGACAGGCTGCTGGAGCCGCGGTCTCCTTCGCTGTTTGCATCTTGAGCCGGTTTCTGATTTGATCCTGAGAGGATGATTGTGATGGGAGCTTTTTTGGTATGCAGACAACAGATGGCAAGGGATGATGCAGATCTCTCTGTCCGAGGTGGTAGGCTTACGAGGTTTTCTGTATTTGTCTCGTTTTAATTTAACCTTTATATTTAACCATGTAGCCCTGGTGAGATAAGACATCTTTTTATTCTAGGGGACAGGGTCAAGAGAGCCACATCATAATACATTTATTGTTGTCGCAAAAAACAACAGGAGACAAAATCAAAAAGTGTATTTCAAACAAAGCCACGTGAGAGGAAAGGCAAAATCCTGCGCAGAGGGCAAGGGTTAAGGGTGTCACTTTTCTTGGAGCGTCTAACATCTACGGACATTGTTTATCTAAGATTCATACACAAGGGCTAAATTTACTGAGGCTGCTGTGCCAGTTTTTTTGTGAGACGCAAATGTGAATCATTCTGCCACACGTGCACTGTATGTTACAAACAGAAAGATGGGACTGTTTGCATGCCATTTTTACATGTGTTTGCTAAGAACTCTGTCTGTATTGACAATTTAACCACAAATAATTTGATGAAATGTATCCATCTGTTTTCGTCCAAATGTAGATTCTCGACATGCTAACCATTAGTTTTACACAGCTGCAGGTTTACATTGTGAAAACACCCTTTGACATATTTGTCCTTTTAAAGGTCCAGTGTATAGAATTTAAAGGGATAAGTTGGCAGAAAGGGAACATCATATAACAACAATGTTTTCTTAGTGTAAAATCACCTGAAAATAAGAATTTTCATGTTGTTGTTTCCTTAGAATGTGCCGTGTATATCTATAGAGGGTGTTGGTACATGGTCCATGAGTTCGTAACATTGCACCGCCATGTTTTTACAGTTGCCCAGAAAGGAGAAACACTGTGTCTAGATAATGCCTTTTGTGTACTTGCATTGGCCACCGTAGTTAGCAGCACCCTCGCAACAACAAAGTTTTTACCAGTTTAAATCAATCGATACATTTGTTTTAGAGAGACTTCTGTGGATAATTCTAAATCTGACCAGGAGAGGTTTCAGGTGATTGCAACCTGAAATCCTCACCTGCCACCAAATCCCTCCAAAATCTTACACACTGCTCCTTTAACCAACTAAAACTTTATCTTTTTTAATGTTTTTTAACATTTAATAGGATGTGTTATTTCTCCAGACCTCTTCACCCTTGCATTTAATCGTATAGTTGAACATAAAGCATTGCAATGTTGACAATTTGTATAAGCAAAACAGCGTAAGCCAATTTAGAATTTCAAAAGCAATGTCAAAATTTGTAGGGGAAATTTGTGTAATTACTGAGACATCCTGTGTTTTTCTATAACCCTTTTGACATTGAAACATCGAAGAAACTACTACAATATGATGAACTTCTCATGACCATCAACCCCACTTTAATTAGCAGCAACTGTATTTTGCTAGAAGTCTGTTTGTGCATGCCAGTGCAGTCATGCATCTGAATTTGTGTTTATGTATGCCCATGGAGGGGCATTCCATATGTGTGAGCATGTGCGCAAGCATGAATGCATGCATATCCCATGACACACGAACTACTGTCTGTACAGTTGTGCACTCTCTACAGCAGTACTTCATTTGACACCATAAGCTTTAAATTGCACTTTGAATACATGTTAAATCACAAATGTTAATATGTAAATTAGTGACTCACCTGCATCACCACCACCACCACCACAACTTCCTGGCATCTTCTTTAGCACCTAAAACTATACTGTTTTATACTGTACTCATATTTTATCCGCAACAGCTTTATTCCAACTTGACCTCATTAACATGTAAAAGTGGATCCATATGTGCTTGTCGTGCCTGTGCATGTGAACTGACACATAATTTACATAGTTAACAAGCAGCCGAGCGTGAATAAAACATGTGAACCGTAACGAGACGGGCAACATCCTGCAACATATGTCCTGATCGGATGGACATTGGGTCCTCTCCACCCCACCCCATCCAGGCCTTCAGCAGAACACCTCAACATGTCCACAGCTGAACCAGATGTCTGTTTCTTATTTTAACTGTATGATAAAAATAAATTAAACTCTCCAGTTGTGGGGGGTAACGCATATGCTGTTACATTTTATGGCATTTTGTGTGGAGGTGGTATGTCAGGAATGGTTTTAGCTCGCTGTAAATCTGTAGTTGAGCTACACAGGATGGGACTAACCAGGAGATAATACACATGTGGGATTACTATCTGTCGGATATGGCACAGACAAGTGCATAAGTATAAACAGGGTGGACTTATGCTAGACAAGAGTGTGAATTTATGGCAGAGCAGAGTCGTAACTGGACTCTTCTTTCTCTGTCTCTCTCTCGTTTTCTTTATCCCTTACTCCCGAATGGTATGTATGTGAATTGGTAATTGCCTGATACACTGGGAGTTTAATGAGAAAATGTCTGGCAAAGGCAATCACCAGTTCCAGGCTATTTGCTTTCAGCACAGATTATTTCAGTGAGTGAGTGCACAAAATTGGATCATTATGGAGTGGGTTTTATAATGCGGGAATGACAGAGAGCATTAGAATGAGTAGGCATGATGCTTCCTTATTTAACTATTTCATTCATTTTACATTCATCAGTCCGGGGGTTAGTCCGAGTCCTTTCCACAGGTTAAGGTAAGACGTCGGCAAACAATTTAAAAGAAGATTTTTAAGAAGACGATGAATAGAGAAGGCGAATGAAAGGGAGAGAAGAGGGATGCAGTAAAAAGGATATATATTGGCTTTTATTTCCTGTTATTAGTTTTGTGTATTTCCTAAATCTTTGTGCTGAAACTTCCACTGACGTCGGCTTTTAAAAGCAGTAGCAGCACATTTATTTGGACACTCACAGATAGCACAATATTTCAAATAATGTAATAGACAATCTAAAAGTGAGGTGAGAAAAAGCGTAAGAAATAAGAAAAAGGCAGCAAGAAAAAAAGTACGCTATTTTAAATGGGATGATATTTGTTTTGGGCTGATAATGGTGATGACAGTGATGGATGTCAAATGGCTGGCATTAGTCAGTGGCTGGCTATGGTTGTACTGGGCAACTCTTAGGTGAGAATATATCTTACACTTAGTGTGAAGCAGGTAATTTCTGGAAAAAAGTGTAGATGCACAGTTAAGTGTTATGGGCTGATAAAAGTTAGAAGAGGAAAAAGCACCAGTGGGAAATAAAATTTTAAAAAGAAAATCTGTTGATGAAGACCAAAAAAGGTTATAAAAAAGGAATATAACTTCGAGGTTCCTTAAAGTTGTGCTACAGGCCAAGGCAATGCCATCGAGCGACATTATATCCTTAGAGAAAGAGTTTCTGAGGTGTTTGCGCCGAGTACAATAACTTCAGTTTCGTCTGAATTTATCATCAAGAAATTGCGGCTCATCCAGGCTTTATTGTCCTTAAGATATAGATATAGTTGCATATCACCTGCATAACAATGGAAATTTACAGAGTGATTTCTAATAATGTTGCCTAGGGGAAGCCTATATAAAGAGAAAAGGATTGGTCCAAGAACAGAACCTTGTGGTACTCCGAAGCAGACCATAGTATGAAGGGAGGATTGATAATTAATATAAACAAACTGAGACAGATCTGATAAGTGTGATTTAAACAAGCTTAGTGCCATTCCTTTATGGCCAATTAAGTGTTCCAGTCTGTGGTTGGTACGGTATGGTTCCTATTTCCTATATACGCTCCTTTGAACCCATGGGCCGGACTGAGCAGACAAAGCCAGTCTATCCAATGCCAGTGAGGCTACATAAACTCTAAACCCTGTCGATCTTTCCATCCAGTGAAATGCTGGAAGCGTTCCCAGAGTTACAGTAGGTTAAGGCTGCTAGTGTTGACTTCACCCTGAGACGACCTAATTGGGGAACTGTCATGACATTACAGCTAAATCCCCCTTAAATAAAGCTTTGACTTTGAATCTTGCTGTGATTTACAGTCTCAAGGAAAATGCCTATTGGGATTTGTTTTTTGATTAATAGTGTCAGAGGACATATTAAAAAATGGGGAGGAAGGGTCTGCGGTGGTGGATCCGTGAATGGGTAATCACATCTGTAATGCCGGGCCCTGCCACCTAATACTCCCAGCAGGGTCCAAGGTAAACACAGCTGTGAAATGTCCTGAGCGACTGCACAAATAATAAATCTATATGGGAGCAGTGGGCGGCTGCTGGGCTGTTTCTCCTTCAACCTTCTGTCTGTCCGTCTGTCTGTCTGTGTGTCTGTCTGTCTCCCCATATTTCCCAAAGGGACAGTGGCAGCACAAACAATCAGCAATGGGACGAAGTGAATGTGGATGAATGAAAGACGGCAGCAAATCAAGATGGATGACAAAAAGAATGACAACATGCATGCTTTGGAGGTATTGTAGATTTGGCTTCATCCATCCATCCACATTTACTCTCAGTTTGGACAAGCTGTGTTGTTTGGAGCATCATGCTGCTTAGAAGTGTGTGAAACATTATGAGACAGAATTCATTCATGCGAAGGGAATACAATATTCTATTTTTATATCGGTGTACAGCAGAATTGGCCTTATGTGTTTGGTGGAGGTAAGAAGCACTAAGCCATATTATATTAAATGTTACCTCCCCTCAGGAGAGTTTTTTTTTTCATCTCAAATTCAAGTTTTTCAAGCACAAAAAATGACTGCAAGCAAAAATGACTCAGAAAAACAAGCAAAATACACTTAATAGCTGAAGCAAAGTTGTGATATATTTGACGCTGGGTGAGAGATTTATTTTTTGACTCGTCACACTAATCTCTTTCCAGAACTTTAGCCAAGAAAATCCCTCTTGTCACTCTTGATGTTATTCATTTTCCTGCCTAAACAATTGCACTGTAGATTCAGATAGCTTCTGCTTGGTGTCAAACACATTCGGTGTCAAAATAAAGTTGAAAGGCACCATCTGGTAATGCTACCTGAGTTTCAAGTTTTTTGTTTTTTTGTTGTTTTTTTTTAATCTTGTACAACCCAAAATTAAGGTACATCTAGATTCCAACTGGGAAAGCTGTTCCTGTTCTATATGTTTGAAACAAAGCAGTCATATTTAGTTTTTAACAGCAATAGTCTTCTTTTTTATGTACTTTTGACATTCCTTTGAGCAGCAACAGGAATTAACTAACATATTGCTGACATCTGGGGAGTGTAGCCACACCAGTAGCCATGGCTTTACAACAAATGGGTCAATAGTGCAAGAAACGGACACAGCCAGTTTATCTCAACCCTTTGAAACACTGGTAAAATTTGTAGATTGTAGGTTAACTGTGTACAAACATTTCTGATTGCTTGTCCTGTGCATTGAGCAACAGTCACAGAATCTTTCTCAAAAATGTGTTAATTTGTTCCTGTCATGCCTGTTGGCACTGATCTAGACATGACTGGGCTTTTAATAGGACATGGCAATAATCTACCCTGCCAAAAAAATCCAACACAAACTTGCAGACTGTCACTCAAGTAAATAAGTCAGGCAATGCACAAAGTCCACTGCTAAGGCGGGTGTTTGCCTAACCCTTTCTGTCATGTGTGTGTCACCAAAGTGTGGAGATCTCCTGGAGGGGATTCAGGGCAGGTGTAGGAACATTGACTTTGTCATTGCTTTAACTTGTGTTCTTCTTGTCAAGAGGTGTTGAATAGTCTCCTTATGTGTCCCTGGGAGTGAGGGCAGTGGAGGAAGCCAGGAGTTTTTCCCACTCAGACATCACAGACACCCAAAGCACCTACCGGACACATCAGCGCTGTCCATGTAAATAATGTCAGACGCACACAGGGTTTGACTCGCCAAGAAGAGATTCAGCTTGACCACACTTCAGCTCTGAAATATGCAGATATATTCCCATGCCTTGAGATAGTTCCATCTGGATCTCACTGATATCCACCAAAGTTTCTGACACTATAGAAGTTAACAGAAACAGCTAACACCAACTGTGAAAGCTGAGGCAGCATCCATAGTCATCCATAGCTTCAACTTGTCAAACCAGGACCCCAATATCCTTACAGTATCCTGGTAATAAACAGTTTTCCTTCTCATCACATTTTATGTTTCCGTGCTGTCAATGTTATAGTTGAAACAAGACAGAAGAGTTGATCCTGCCACCCGATGTACAAATGAGAAATGTCCTCTGCTGACGGCTGTAGTGAAAATCCCTTCAGAGTCTCTATTCAGCCCTTCCCTTTCCTTACACTTCCCTTCAATATGACCAGCGCCACAGCAGCATTATTTTCAAGGCATCACTGCCATTCTGACTGTAATTTTTCATTGCCAGGACCGAATCCTTTTGTCAAAACAAGCATTCAGTTTTAATTGAGTTTCACGTGTTGAACCAGTGTCCTTGAGAAGGTTTTCAAACCAAATCTGTTGAAGTTGTTCTTGAACTCCAGTGGGGTCCAGAGAGGGATCCTGAAAATTAAAGTATATCGGGCTAATTTCCAAGAGGTCCTCCCACCCATACAACCACATACAGTATGTTGTTTGTTCCTACCCTAATATACAGTCCATTGGAGCGTTTTCTAAATAAGCACCCCTAACACTGGCAGGAGATCATCACAAAAACAACACGTAAGACTTTTAGTGGTTTAAACACCTGGTTTATGTTGTGATAAAGTGGCAGTTTCTTAAAGTTTGGGCAACCAAACTAATTAGCTAGGTGTAGGAAAAGAAAATAGTTTTGGTTAAAATAAGTATGTTTGTTACGTAACTGACATCAATTATGTAATGCGTTGTAACTGCTGTGACAAGCATGGTGTTTTGTACAGTTTCATTACATCACTTATTGTAACATAAAATAACTCAGTGTTTGCTTTTTGTTTCACAGGGACACAAACAGCAGTCTCTTGAGTCAGAGTCCTGTGTTATTTTAACCCTTCCACCCCAAACCCAACCCTATGTCGAGTTAGTCGAGTTTGTCGCTCTAATTACTATGACCATGACAGGTTGCCACCTAACAGTTAACATCAATATGACACGTAATAAGCTGTTGGTATGGACAACCTAACGTGGTGTTTCAGACGTAGAGCAGTCTCCTCGGCTCTTATAGTATGTACTTGCTAATAATAGTAATTTAGTTCATAGTAGCCTTTTCAACCTACAAAATTCATGAAAGGGTGTGGGTGCTAATAATGATTTTTTTTTTTTAAATGTAGGCGAGAGACCATCTGACATAAGTATGTTGTTGTAACAAGCTCACCTTCACAAAAGCCAGCAAAGCACCAAACACTCTTACATCAGCCTGTGGTTTTTCCATTTGAGGGATACGCCTTCTCTGAAGGTGCTGCTGCAGATTAAATGACTAAAGACGGAGTGACATACAGTACATGTGAGCTGTGGCTATAGGAGATAGTTGTTCATCAACACAAGTATTGACTTGGCCATGTAAATGAAATATATATGTAATCTTAAAGTCTTTAAATAAAGGATCACTATAGCTGATTTCCACCTCAATGCCAAGAAGCCATTTTGTCAGTCATGGCCACTGTCAACATTTTGCTGTACCTTTAAATGTACTTTCATACTCGGTTATGAAGATATGTGTGTGTGTGTGTTTGTGTGTGTGGCGGGGGGGGCACCGTTGTGTTGATTGAGTCACATCCAGCAGTGCTGCTGTGGGTGCAAAACAGCCTCCGGTATTAGCATGTATAAACAGGCTTATAAATGGAGCACTATTTGGCTGTTCATTTTCATCCTCTTAACAGTAAACAAGGCGGAACAGGCCCTGACACCCTCAAATAAATGGAGACCAACACACGCAAATTCAGCTGCAGCAGGGAGCCGAGGAGGGTTGTTTGAGTTAAGGTCAATCCTGTTTAGATTGCATTGGTTGTGGGCCGATTTTTTTTTCAATTTTTTTCCTTTTTTTTGCGTGTGTTTGTTGAGCTTTTCTGCGAGGCAAATCATGTATTCATGTATTCTGAAATCTGATGTTGTAATGAACGTGACTGTTTGCTTGTGTTGTAGGGACTGTTTTTTATGGTGAAGTGTGTGTGTTTGGAGTACGGGGCGACGTATAAAGGATTCAGTGCAGTGGATGCACTCAAATATAAATAGCAGTGCATTCTGGCAGAGGCTCATTGGTGAAAATATACAATGTACTGTACATCTAAATTTATGAGGGCATATGTGGATATGATTGCTTCTGTCATACTCAAGTGTTAGTCTTCAGAGTTTCTATTTTTGTTATGTAATAAATCATGGGAGCTTTTGCCAAGGTCAGTCTGGGGATTTTAAGACTTGCTCAAGAAACTGACAGTTCCGTATCAATCCATTCCATATCAAAGATGTTATATAATATATATAATATATATATATATATATATATATACATCTCAATTGAGATCACACCAGGTCCCGAGCCACTGACTGTTAACTAAATGACTAATGCCACTTTACACTTCTGTATCAGTACAACAGTCAAAAGGAAGTCCATTCAGTCACAGTTTGTCAAGTTTGTTAACCCTTTGCACCCTGGAGTGACATTCCTTTCCTTGTGCAGCTTTCGACGCCTTTCACAATCTTTGATCTGTGAGCAAGAGAAAATAATGGGGAGAAAGCAATGAGCGATGTGGTAAGAAATTGTGGTAAGTAGATTTGTTCGTAGATTTAGATGTTTTTTTTTAAGTAAGGGGAAAATGTCAAGGGAAAAAAGAAAAGAAAAAACACTCGAGAAAAACTATATTAATAATTACCAAAATTACATTTAAAAAATGATCTTACAAAATTATTCAATTTTTTTTACATTCTTTCAGGACGTTTCTGTTTTTTTGTAAACTTTCTTTGATGTGTTTTTCTAATATTAGGTAATTTTCTTGCACTTTCAGCAAATATCTAGCTTATTTTGGAGTTGTTCCTTTTTACGTTGCTCATTGCTTTCTTCCCATGTTTTTGAAAGAAATCAAGCCTATTTGCTCAGGTTGCAAAATATTAAGTTACCCCTTTTGTTATCTTTATATTTCATGTCTTGTTTCCTGTTTTACTGCGAAACTCACATGTTGTCTCAGTCCAGGTCTCTTCACTTCCTCCCTCCCTGTGTTTCCCGCCTGTGTGATTACCTGCCCCACCCTAATGTGTTGCACCTGTGTCTCATTGTCTCCCCTCCACTGGTGTATTTAGACTCTGTGCTTACTTCCCTTAGTGCCATTTTGTCTTTTTCCTCGAGTTTGTGAGTTTAAATTTCTGATCCTAGTCTCCCTTGACTTAGCCTTACTCTGCCTCCTTTGTTACCTCTTCCTGATCTGACTGCCTTCTCGTGTACTAACCTATTTTTGCAATACACAGACTGTGATTTCGCTGCAACTGCGTGTCAGGGACTGTGTCTGAGTCCTTGCCTGTGGTTCAGCATTGTCACATCCATTCCTATGAGAACCTCTGTGACTTCTGAAGTGTTTGTGAAACTTATCTGATTTTGTTTAGTCTTGAATTTGCCTTGTATATTTTGAAAATACTGAACGTTGGCTGCAGATTTTGGACAAAACATATGCACTGTGCCAAAAGACGTTAGCATAAAAACAAATTAGTTAAGAGACTGATGAATGTAATTCAGCTATATTAGTGCATCTTTTTCTAAATGGAAAGTTTGATGCTGTGTGTAGCTGGCAAAAACGGTAGCATGCATCGAGGATCATACAGCTTTTAATAACATATTTCACAAAACTGCCTACACACCTGAGAGGCCAATCTCACAGTTATTTGTTGCCATGGATATGTGGTCCTGTTTTTACCTCTGTTCTAATCCATGTGCATATTCCATGAGACTGAATGGTGGAAAATGCTTAAGTTGAACTTTTCTGCCATTTCTCTGGTGGTGTTTTCATCCATTCATAAAAAAATGCATTTCTATGAATTGAACACCAGGGGTGTACTCCTCATACAAGATACCAGCCTGTTCTCACTCTAACTTTGTCAAATATGCCCGCTCTGTCAGTGCTTTCGGCGTACAAGTGTGACACCAAAAGCCACCTTCCATGTCCACCTGGAATGTGGCTAGAAGGTGTCAGATGAGAATGCTGCCACACAAAACTGGTGGCATTGTTGTTATCAGAATCAGAATCAGAACCTGGTTTTATTGCCATGTACATTTACATATAAAAGGAATTTGACTTGGTGTTTTGGTGCAAAACAATTGACATAAATAAAAAATATTTAATTTAAATAGTATAAGACATAAGATTAAAACATAGAAGCAATTTAAAAATAGAAAATGAAAAAATAGAATATAAAGAACACAAATGTATGTACAAAAGGTACAATGGAGGAACAATACAGTTATATGGCAGTGGGCGGCCGGACGGCACTAGGCACGTCCATATGCAACACTCACAGGCGGTGTCACTGAGAACAGACGTAACCTGTTACGTGCACATAAATGCACGCAACATTCGTAACAGCATCCTGGAGGGTAAACAGCTGAATTTAGAGGTAAGATCGGGCCTAAAAAATCCAGCCTGACCCGACCCCGGCCCGCGGGTATTAAAGCCCGACCCGGCCTGAGCCCGATCAATTAACTTGATTTGCAGGCCCGAGCCCAAAATTTTATATTTTATTTGTGAGGACTCAGGAGGAGGAGAAAAGGGAGGGGATGCGTCAGTCAGACCCGGACAGAGCACTGCTCCGGGAAAAGGGACTGGTTGCGATTTGTGTGATCAGATTTGTGACGATGCCTGTGCATAATGATAACAAATTAAAGCCTGTCTTTTGTAACGAATTCTCCCAGTTAAACAAGACTGTAAGATGCATATTCAATAAACATTTATATCTTTAGCGAGAGAGAAGCCCGGCCCAACCCGACCCAAACGTAATAATTGATATTTTGGGTCGGGCTCGGACGCAGAATGTCACTGACAGAGCGGCACTGTATTAGGATGAGAACATATTGGAGATCTGAACACAAAACTGAAAATGAGGTGTTACATTAAAATTAAAAGTTGAGTTTATGCTCCAGTAAAATGCAACATTAAACTTACACACTTGAACAATGTAAATGCATTTTTTTTTTTTTTTTGTCTTTCACTACTGACGTTCTTGGCATATAGGTGCACAATCAGGCCCACATCATTTGTATTCACATTTAAATGATTTTACACAAAGGAGTGGGACTGTCCTCATAACAGTACCATGAAAAGGCTGAGTTGCAGTCAGAGACAAAGCAGTATTTTTACAAGCCATTTGACAAATTCATTTGTCACCTTTCAGCACTACAAATTTACAGCAGGTCTCTATTGGACGAGGTGTCCTGGTTTGAAATATGCCACATTCAAGGATAATGGCGATTGTCAAAATGGTGGACAGGTTATGAGATCTCCATTCATTAAACGCTATCAGTCGTTTCTGAAGAACCCATTTAGATGAGCGCGCTGGAGACAATGCAGCATGTCATTGTGATAGGTCCCATCTCGCCTTTTTAGTGCTTTGCTGAAACAAAGACAGGATTAAGAGCATGGATTGAAATGGTAAACCACAGTCAAATACATTTGTTACTCTTACACGGCGCAGTCTCCGCGCTCCCTGCGGCGACCTGCTCCGAGTTATTTATGATGTTGAAATTAATCTCACTTAGCGCGATGGGCTCTCAAAGAGGGGCCCTCCTTCTGAGTCGGCCGCCGAGCGAGGGATGAGGGAGAGATTGAGGAGTGAAGAGAGAGCGCAGAGCCACCAAGGACTTATTCAAATCCTCCCTCATAGATTAGCAATCGCAGCTTGACAAGCCGCCCTGCAAGTTATTATTTATATAATTTTTTTTTTTTTTTTTGAAAATCGAAGCTGTTTCTTACTAACATGTCAGAGACAGGGGGTAATCCGTTTGGAATTTACGAGTGATGAGACAGGAGACAAACTCGCCAGCGTGTCACAGAGTACCGAGGATGCAGGAAGTGGAATATGCAAATGAGGTCTGCAGGCTTTAAAGCAGCTGTCTGTTTGATTGCCGCTCTCTGGCATTGTTTGCCTATGATGGATGAAGGCTTTCATTGCAGGGGCCCATTAGGAGTACAAATATTGTGATTTATTATTACACATGATCTTTGATTGTGAATTGATGTGAGGCTCTTTAAACCTATGGTGGGGTATATACATATATATATATATATATATATATATATATATATGTAGTTGTAAATATATAACACTATTTAAAGTAAAAAAGTAGTTTACTTTAATGTTCACAGGTGTCTGCATATTAACAAAGGGTCCAACAAAGATTTAACGAGTGAGAGTTAAAGTGCCAGTAAATTAAAGAGTTCATGAAAAATGCAAAAAGAGCATCTCATGACCAGGACCAGCATCAAATTGAACACACTCTGCATAGTGTTTTCTCTCTCGACTAAGACTTAATCTATTAAGATAATCTTCCTGCTCAAACAAACAGAATGTGACAAGGACTGTCTGAGGGAATAAACACAGCTCCTTTGTTGCTGCTTCCTCACTGGGACAGTGTTTTAAACAGACAAACAAAGCGTGCAAGTGAATACCAGTCACCACTGGGACCTCTTACTCCAAATTGAAATAGAATAAGTAGTTCCTTCTGCAGTGCAGAAGAAAAAAAAACAAAACAAAACTTTGAAGAAATAAAATATATGCAAGCTTACTGTGACACCAGTTGAAGTCAATTTATGATAAATAATGTTTGCCAGTGTGCATAAAATATATTATTCAAGCTTGTTGAACTTTAACTTGATTTAAAGTAAAACTGATGCTGTATAAATGTAAATAAGTAAAAGGTTGCTTATTTTATTGCTACAATGAGACTGAAGACTTGAGGGTTTTTAAGGTCCTTAAAATGAAAAAGAAGAAAGTAGGAATGATTATAATTTATATGTAGCTACATCCTGCACCATTAGGTATAATGAGTCTAATAATTTTGTTATCACTAATGCATGCAAGTTAAACAATCTAAAAGCTGGTGTGTATACAAAAAAAACAGTTACAGAATTTAGAAAAAAATGGCAAGTAAGGCCAAAATAGTTAAAAGGAAGAACATACAACATTTTTTCCCCTTTTATCACCGTTTTAATGATAAATATTTAAGTGACAAAATATGTTATAATGACAAATCTTTTCAGACTAATTTTAATTACCAACAGCTCAATCAATTTTGTATAACAAGGGAATGTGCAAAAAAAGGTCAAGGCAGGTTGGAGATCTATTTCATAGCCACACTCACCCTAAAGGATTTCAATAAACCAACTGGCTCATTAAAGCTGGGACCCTCACAGAATATGTTGGCATCATTTGGAGGCCTCAGCTCCGTGACATTTATAAATATTTGACAACAGATGAGTGGGCTCCGTGGGATGCCACTCCAAGCACCACTAACACGTCTGCTAATAAAGCAAAGGCCATAAGCGGTTCCTGCGTTGGAGACCGCACTCCATATCAAGTGGCCGAGATAGCAGTGGAAACATGCACACCCCTGCTGATGCACACACTTGTGGCAACCCTCGCAAACTCAGCCACACACACGCACACACACACACACACACACACACACACACATATATTTACACTAACACACACGTTCATGTGCACTGCTCAGTATGTTGACACACATCATCAACAAGTGAGGAGAGCTACTGAGGGACTGTTCAGAGTGTGTGAGCCAACAACACAATCAATAACAAATGAAAAAGCAATTAGATACATTGTGACCGACAGTGATTTCAATAAGATTTCTGTGTGTGAGGAACACTGAGCCACCAAATGATCTCCTCGCAAACGCTGCTACACTTGAGACGAATTGTCACAAATATGATTCTGATCGTCACCATGTGGTTAGTCACACAGAATCCCCACTGAATAATGCAATGTGTGTGTGTTCATGTGTTCATGTGCACATTTGTGCGCAAATGTGCGTGTATGTGTGTGTGCACATGCGTCTGTGTGTATCAATCTTCCCAGGCAAACCTTCCAGGTTTGAATGAGAAACAGGTGGTACGGAGGAAACACCAAAACAGTGTAATAGCTGACATGTTGCTAATAATGCACTAAACATTGCCTGATGGGGTGATTTAGTGTGTTTTGTTTACTGTATATTTCATTTGCTGCCACGTTACACATGAGTAAAAATCTAGCGGTCCTTCTGTCGGCAGCGGCTGCAGGTAAATCCTCTTTTTTTTTCTTTTTTAAGTTGCTGTCTTCTCTGCTCCACTTTACCCAGCAAGTATTTTGACATTGAATAAATAGTTGTTGAAACAAGCTGATAGCGATACAAGACCGTGCTCATATGTTGACATTTGTGTAAATATAGAAACAGAATAAAAATTGCAGTAACGTCTGCTGTCATCCATACCTTCTGATTCTATCATATTGTGAAGGCCTAAATATCTTGATGGTATTTTGAGTTTGAAGCAAAAGAATGTGAATTTTTAACACAGTATCTATGTTACATTGTGAAATGTAAGCTGATTTTAAACTTTCACCACCTGCATGTCATCATACATTTCATGTAACAGGGTACAGACTGTTTCTCCTTGTAATGTTTTTCTGCTTTCATTTCCCTGCTTCTTTACCCCCCTCTTATCGACCTCTTCATCTGTGATTACTCTTCCTTTGTTCTTGCTCACTTCTCTCCATTTCCTTCCTCCCATTCCTCCATCCCCCTCTCTTTCTGTCCATCTGTATATGTTGCTCTCTCTATGTTGGCACGTGCATCGCTGTTTCCCTGTTGGTTCTTGGCCAGCTCCCCCACTCTTCTGTTCTCGCTCTTGTTCATCCACCCCCACCTTCCTCCTCCTCCTCTTCTTCCCATTTTGCATGTGTGCCAGGGTCCGGGGGGCTCAGCACAGTGTACAGCCCAGTGGCCTAAAAGTGAATACTTACATAATTGCCAACTGTCTCCAATCATTAGGGGCAGCCCTTAAAAAAGACATGCTTCGCCGACAGCTGCGTCCCCTCGCCTTTGCCAGCCTTTCAGATCGCATTTGCTTTAAAGGGTTCGCCCGCATTATATTTAACCCCAGAGCACTGTGCGCACTGTGGACAGCAAGGGAAACAGAGGATACACAATTTAGTGTTCTACAACATGTATGAAAAAAGGCTGTACATTCACTGGGTGTGACATGCACTGTGGTTGATGTGTTTATGTCTAATATAACAAATTTTGTGACCTTATAAACATCGAGTCAATCACTGCAGTAATTATAACAGCATGTGTAGCAAAAGTAGCAGTGAACACAGCACCACGACAATATGTGACATCTTCCAACCTGTAATAATCACCATTCATGACACGGAACAGCATCTTTATTGCTTATTGCATATTTATTACGTTACTGCAATGAGCAAGAAGGAAGCACATTCAAAAGAAACAATGAAGAAGAAACTTTGACCTTTGACCTTACGTTTACAACATTGTTTTTGCAACCAGCAGGCCTCATTCTAGCGCATTACAAAGAGGTATAAAGACTAGCTTTGTCGCTTCTCCGAGTCTCGCATAAATACTTAACTAAAGTCACCGATACAATGTGAGAAATTAATGTTGAGAGGTGCTCAGAAGAGACTCATTTGTTTGTATTAACTGCTGACAATTCCCTGCCAGTTCCTGCTGAGAGACGAACGTACATTTTATTTCCGTGCTTTCAGAGAGACCTCCCACAGTATGGTTAGTGACAGCTGGGTCAGGTCCCCACATATCGGGGACACAGCTGCCCTGCAGACATGTGCTCTCACACACGCACACACACACACATACAATCATGCACCAGGCGAACAGGAACAGGAAAGCAAAGCATCTGAACAGCCTCAGAGCAGAAACACATGACCACATTTCTGTTGTCTGGCAAAAACCTTGAATCTATAAAAATATATTTCAGCAAAGAACAAAAGAGTGCTTATTTTCCCATTGATCCCCATGTGTTTTTAGATTCATTTTTTTAGTGTACTAGAGATTTTAAAGTAGAGGTTTCAAAGGGCCATATATGCCAATTAAAAATGTTCAACATAGGAAAGAAAATCATCCCTTTTTAAAGTGCCGTGTTCAAAACATGTCCGGCTTTGTCTCTCAAATTGCCCACAATTATCTGCAGTATATCTGAATTTGTAATAATCTTCATGGCTGCAAGACATGTCAGCATGTTTCAAACTGCTGCCTAAAGAACAGTTTTTACTCAAAATGAATCATCTTGTGTCAGTCACAACGACAAGGCCCGGACTAAATAACACGAGAAACTCTCTTAAATTTGACTGACCAGATCTTTTGATTAATTCATGTTGGCAAATTGAAACCAGCAAATACGATATCACTGGTTAACATATACATGTGCGATAGATAGTCCTAAAAATGCCAGTCCTAATTTTGCTCGTCTTAGTACAGAAACGCAAGGAGATTATGCAAAGCCCACCATCATTCTGGTATAGATTAAAATAAATTCATAAACCGTTAAAACTGCAAGGCATGATGTTGTAAATATTTACACTGAGGAAATGTTATTGAGGTTCATTTGACATACACTTGCCATAACTAGTCAACAAAACGTGGTAATGTCTCTTATGTGCACAATTATCAGCAATGCTTTGTGCCAAAGTCTGATGTTTTTGCACTTCACAACAACATCACCTTACTTTCTCCTTTGCTCCCATCATAATTATCAGATAGCTCTGTAAATTGTTTTCGCTTTGCAAATGGTCAAAATAACACATAATAGATCAGTTTTGGTGTCACATGATGTCATGACACATTAGGGCTCAATAAAAGAAAGCATACTGTATGTGGCCTGACACCTACACCAACTTGTCTAAACCACTTATCTAATTTTGAAGTGAAACTAAATTGAACACACTTAAATTATAATTATGATTGTCACTGGGTTATAAAACATGACTATTCAAAGTACGGCCAGTCAAGGTTGATTTGAGATCAAATGGACATTTAAAACATTTGGGTGATGAAATAAACATTTTACTTACTCCAAAGTAAGTGGTTTAGTTGGAAACTCAGACCCTTATTTTCATTTTTCCCTGCTCACATTGCCCAGAAGGGGGAAAATCAGGCAACAGTAGCTTACATGACATAGCTTCAGCATGAAGTCTGAAATATAAAATTAGATTTTATTAATGGCTACAATCATACCAAAATAATTGTGGTATTATCTTGATTAAAATGACAAGGTGTTTAAATGTTTCAGTTCATTGTCCATTTAGCTTGGTTTGTGCATAAAAATACCACAGTATTGTGTTTCAGTGTTTTGAAAAGGAAAGGAAAATGGATGGAAAATGAATAGAGAAGTGGAGATAACCCAGAGGTGTTATCTTCTTGCACAGAGGTACTGCACTTGCATTTCTGGCATCTCATCTCATTTCCTTTTTCTTGTTTCAGGTTGCAGTTATGTTTTCTATACTGCAAAGGTAGTTTCAAACAGTACCTGCTGATGAAAATCACTGTTTCTTTGCTGAGACTTTGCTGAGGAATTCTGCTATTTCAAAAGAAAAAAAATGATGCACGTTAGTGTGTCAGGCTGAGGGCTTGTCTAAACGGTCCCCTAACAGAAGCTCACAGGGCCATGAATCAACCATGAAGGATAGTCAAATCAAATGCAAATGTGGTTTGTGTGATTTTTTTTTCTGTAGCTGGTGCTTGATGCCCTGAGGGGCCTTGTCAGTTGTAAGGGGAGGGGCCACACATAATGAGGGGTCACGCTTGAGGGGCCCTTTGTAAACATGGTGAGTGGGAGCCCTTTTCTTGGGGACAAGATTGTGGAATTAGTTGAAGACAAAGGGAGTTGTACGCACATAGCACCCTCAACCCCTTGCACACACGCGCACACACACACACACACACACACACACACACAAAATCCAACCACCTCCTATCACCTTTGTCTTTCTCATTCTCCATCCTTGTACAAACCCCTTTCATTCTTGAGACTCTGTGTGTGTGTGTGTGTGTGTGTGTGTGTGTGTGTGTGTGTGTGTGTGTGTGTGTGTGTGTGTGTGTGTGTGTGTGAGGCATCTAGTGAGGGGCCCATAGGAGGTGAGTGGGGGCTCCCTTGCCTTTAGGGTGAAAACTGCATTTTGATATTAATATGCTGCAGTTGAACTTTACTGGAAATCTGGAAAATAGCTCCATACATTTGAGAGCACCATCCATCTTTAATCTCTTAGTAAGTTGGCTTATCATGCAAGCGGCTGCAGTCTATATTTAACTGAAATTTGTGTCAAGGTCAAACAGACATGCACAAGCAGGAACAAAATGTATAACAACAGATTTTACCTGCAACTCAAGTCCAAAAGTTTGTGCTGTCATGTTTTGCCTAAGGCATCTTCTTATTACAAATGCTCAAATACATGAGGTTTCAATTTAGTTCAAATTGGTTATATTTATTTTCTGTTATATTTTATTTAAATCGATTAAAGATGAAAGCATAACATGCTATAGCTGCAGTAAAAATATTTGTGAATGAAAAGTTACAGAAAGTTTTAAAAATTCACTTTCACTTCTTAAAAAAGAAACTTTCCTTTCTCTTTTTTTTTAAAAAAAAACTATTGCCTCCTTCAACACAGAATTCAGGTTTGTTTACAATAATAATGCCCTACATGCTCACTTAGAGGTGTTCAGCTGTGATATTGTGTGACAAAAAGTCTGTATGAATCACCTCTCATTTCAACCCAGATGCAGAATGGGAACAACAGATACAGGAGGTTTGGTCTCTGGCATAATGCTATTTTCTATTCATAAGGTATACTTTGTTACATAATAACAATAATAATAATAATAATAATAATAATAATAATAATAATAATAATAATAATAATAATAATAATAATAATAATAATAATAATAATGATAATAATAATAATAATGATAATAATAATAATAATAAATGAAGTATGTGTGTTTTAAAATGTATCCAGATATAAAAATGTGTAAAGCAGCAAATTCATAAGCGAGCGAGCCACTCTGTAAAATTGGACTCAACATGTGACTAACCAGTACCAAATCCCCAACCATCCAGCCAGCAAGCATTATTGATGCTTCTTTTTGTTAGAACATGATTGGTATTATTTTTGAGATAAGAATTGTACTGTGACACACCTTTTGAGATATGACTGCTGTGGAGATCATATTAGACGTTATTGTTTATTTGAATATTTTGTTGTTTTTTTAAAAGCTATTTATGTGATAAGGCAACAGTGCAATGAATAGTGTTTTGCTTTGTGAATCAAGGGATTGATGAATCACATTGGTTTAACACAGACACACATCACTTGAGTCATACAGAAAATGCATACAGAGGGTTGGGAGGGCAAGTGGCCCAGGAATGATGTACTATATAATTTAAATCAGCGTGACCCAAAATTACAAATAAAAAAAGCAGAAACTCCTCAGAACAGAAACTCTTACTTATATAGCCTGTGCCATCCCAGATGTGTTAGTTAAGTTGATTCATTTTCATTTATGGGATAATCATGAATCATCAAGATAATGAAAAAGATTCAGGAAGAAAAACTTTATTTAGGTACAGTTTTTAAAACCACAAAACACACAATACAGCTGGGGCTTATTTCCATTGGAGTCCACCCTCAGACATTTTATAGCTTTTGGAAGTCACATCTGAGGGTGCTCATGGCATCTATAGTAGTGGGTTGGGTAGAGTGTGTCATGTCCCCCAAGCAGAGGAAAGCAGACAATATGTGAAAAATAACTTTGAGCCTCCCACCTGTCTCTTAAACGTCATGGCAGGATGGCAATTTTAAGTGGGCAGGGTGATACAAAGTCAACAACAGGTTTCTTAAAACAGCTGAAGCAAACTGAACACAGTTGGAAAAGTTGAGGCGGGAGTTCATATTACTGTAAAGTCACTGGATCATAAATTTTCCATCAGACCACATGGCTGAGCTGCCTTTTGCCAGCGCCTGTACAAAAATTTTTGTCTTATAAATGTCACATGAAACAAACAAAAAATGGAAAAAAAATATTAAACCATGATAGAAAACATCTCTGAGCTCTGCAATCTTCATTTACATGTCCTTGAGTAGTGGAACAGGTGCCTTTGTGATGCTAAAAGCAACCGATTCATTTTGAGTCCATCTAATATTTAGATGGACCATCGTTCATTTGGTTCATATAGCTAAACAAAAGCTGACTTTAACAGCATAGCTCGGCTGTTTCACATGCAAAACAGAAGGACCGCTCTCAGAGCCATGTGGAAGAGGGCTTGTGCGTAATTACAGAAGAGGGGTCTCAATAGCATTGTAATTGGAGGCAACGCCCCGGTCCAGAAAGAGGCCATGGGGCTCTAAACATGTTGAGAGGTTTATTGCAATGAGGTCCTCAGTCTACTACTCTTTAAAAACCACAATGGAAGAGAGTGGGAAACAATGGTGGGTTAACATGATTGTGCTTCTGTGTTTGACTAGGCCTGGGAGCTCACTGTTTTCTTTTCTACTGCACTCCCGGTGAGGGGGAAGTGAGGCGTAGTGATGACAAAAGCACCGGGTGCTTGGGAGCATAAAGGGGCTGGTTAATCACGGCCCTAAACTACAGGAAGTGTCTATTCAATGAAGCCTCAGGCAGCCAAGCAACGATGCAATCTGGGCACTGGGATGGACTGGGGTTTAGCAGCAGGAAGGTGGCAGCAGAGGAGGAATTGAGTTATGACAGATTTACAGCACACAGGCTTTGGGGGTTGTTGTAGGGTACAGCTGACTTGCTACAATTGCTACCGTATTTATTTTGGCTACCCACTAGTATTGAACTTACCAGTTGTTTTGACAGTACCCGTGCACAAGTACACCGATCAAATACAACAGATGACATTGCTGACACTGAAATGCATTCAAAAAACCTAATTTGACACAACAGTTTCAACTTCTTCTGCGCTGTGTTAATCCATCTTTACACAACTGCTCCATTTATATCTCTTCTGACTTTGAGCGAATAAGACAGAAATGCATTTATCTGCCCTTACTCCCACCCTTGAAATTTAAACATAATACATTTTCAGTTCTTCTCATCTTTGCGTGCCACTGTAGTGAAAAACACAAAGACAGCAGAGGCCATTTAGAGCAAATGTTTATTATCCAGTTTGGGTGTGCACCCATCCTGACTAACTGCTAAACAGATTTTCTGAGCTGAAAACATATTAAAATATCTTTCCAATTCCACTGGCTTGCACCAGAATCTGTGAGACTGAAAATAATGAATTGCCCAAGCCTCACGTACACAAATGCATCTCTAATGAGTAGTGTCCTACTTGTTCAATTCATTACAGAGATTCTCTGACGCTTTCATCTTGTGCACATGCCTCTGTGTATGACTACAAACCTTGTGTGTCACATAAGTTGTCCATGCTTTGGGTGTGTGTGTGTAAGTAGAGGAGGGGGTGGGGGGTTGGTAGTTTGTACACATCCGTATTATCTCTTGCTGCTCATCCGGCTGAGAAGCTGGCCTTAATTACAACTGTCTGCCTGAGTCACTAGCATGCTCCTCTACCCACACAAATAGACAGCAACAACAGGCAGCATCTCAGAGGAAAGGCAAGAGTGGTTTCGCCTCGTAGCCGGAGGGCAACTTCTCCCTGCCAACAAGATACAAAGGTACTGTGGGCCCACGTCCAAATGGATCCCTAGACCCTTTTCCCCTGGGCCTTGTTGACTTCCAATTGCTGCGAAGGGGCTGGAGTTTGGATGAGCTAAATCTATTGTTTATTTTTTTTAGCCTCATGGTTAACCGGTTTTGTTCTCCCAACTCTTTCTTGCTTTTTAGAATCAGCTATATCAAATCAATTTTGAGCTTTGAAATGGCGGCTGAGGGACTGGTTTGGAATTAGGCTGTACGTTTTCAGAGAATGTACCTCTATCTAATTCAGACAGTGATCATCCCAGAGGCGTTGTGCTATATCTTGTCTGGCTGCTTTGATAGAGTCTTCATGTGTAGGCATTTTTTTTTTTCTTAGCTCGCTCCCACCGCCTGAAACTGTCGACTCAAATGAAAAACTTTACATGGGAACTGACGGGGCCTCAATTAAACATCTGGAGAGACCAAGCCAGCTTGGGTGGAAAGCGGGTTGAGACTATAAATAAATTCCATACATTTTCTGTGGCTGGAGCCTCCCCCAGCATGCAAAGAATTTCATTTGATGTTTCCATAAAGTTATAACAAGGCTTGGATTGTGGCCAAAATGTCTTGTTGGTTTCTCAATATTTTAGTAGCTGGCTTTGGTCTATTGACAGCCAATAAGAGCGTCATAACATGGCAAACCATTGTCATCTGTGTTGATGAATACAAAATAAACAAGCTCTATCATTTGCTGGAAATGTTTTGATATTGTGTGTGTCATGTAAATTTTTGGTGTTTGCCTGCATTTGATCAGCACCACAGTAAACAATAGATCCAGTCTTATGTTTTTCATTTGTCTTCAGTTGAGGTTCTTCTGTCCTATCAACCAGTTTTTGATATATAAATGACACAATAAGTCATTCCTAAGTGCTTTCTAATGCAGCCCATACTTAATATCAACATTGCGTTACTGCTGTCTCTGCTGGTGAACTCAGATGCATGTCATTTGCCAGGCAGTTCTCTTGCACTGTTCATATATATTCCTACGAAAAGGAAAGCACCACACTTCATATATAACCTACAGAATCATGAGCAAGGGATGCATGTAGAACCCACGTAATCAGGATGGATGCGATCCCGCGACCAATGCAGTGACAGGAGGAAAGACGGAAGTATTATGAAGAATAGAAGTCTGCATAAGGAGGCAGGTTGGGGTGGTGGATGGTTCACACAACGCAGGACTAGGAGATCATGTCTTGCTTAAAATAGGTAGATTTATTCAAAGAGGTTTTACAAATTTAATTCAGATGTTTTATGACTATACCACTGTTGTTAAATGTTGCAGAGAAGAAAAATAAATAAAGAACTGAATAAAAAACAAGTTGGCCGAATTGGTGAGAAACACACTTTGAGATATTAGGAAAGTAAATCTGAGAGACCAATTTCATGCATTTTTCAGCATCCGTCCTGCATTGTTAACACACCTTTAAAATGTAAACAAACATTGCAAACATTAGTTGCAAATGTTTCTAAAACATTGCAAAGCAGATATGTTTGAACAGTTTTACCAGGAAGACTAAAAGTGTAGCAACATTTCAGCAGGCATGGAGAAAGAAAATAGGACCCTCAAGTTCTTCAGATTAGAAATACAATACAATTCCGAACACAAAATAGCATTACCAATGCCACCGTTCTGCAAGCCCAGCATCAAGAGCCACTGATGCTGTGTTATTACTGCACAGGATGGAGTTCGTGCAGTCAGTCACCCGGTGTGAAGCTACGGCTGCCTTTGCTTGCCCAGCCGCCCCTCTGCTTCTCTCTCACTGCATTAACAGCAGGGAGTCGACTCCCAAAGCCTGGAAAAGACACACTCCATTAACTCTCCTACAGGACCCAGACACTGCTCAGATACATGACGAGGAACAAGAAAAAAATTAAACAGAAAACACCCAGCTCAGAGGAAACACTGTCTTTTTCTCATATAAAATTCGCAAAATTAAGTTATCACTATAGATAAGAAAGAATGTGTAGGTGCCTGTGCCAATACAGAATATACTGAGCTGCAGACTTGCAATGACAGAAAGAAACAATGCAACAAGGTGTGTTAACAGACAGAAGGAAAAAGAAGGTGTAAAAGTGCAAGTGTGTGTATACATGTCGAGAATGAAAGACAGCAGATTCTGCATCAGTGCATGTGTTGAGGGATAAAGAAAAGATGTCATCCGTGTCTGCTTTTGTGTGTTTCTGCATGTTTGCATTCTTATGCAAAGTTTCACGTGAATGCCCACTCTGTAACTGAATTTCTACAGATATTTTTTATTAATAAATACTTTCATAAGATCAGGCTTATTGAAGACATGTTCCATTTAAATGTGCGTGTCAACATTATGACAAACACTCACAGCCGGTCACAACAATATTTGAAATAAATACAGTGTGAAGAAATCAGAACAGAAGAATTGGTTGCTTATTTATGGCTTCTTAGAGGAAAAGAGATGAGATTTATCCTTTAATTCTGACTGAAGGCTTGGCGTAACCCATCTCTGTAGCTAATTGCATTATTGTGGTCCTTGCGGTTTCGAGTGTTGACTGTGCACTCTTTAAATGTTAAATAAAATACATGCCATTTTGTTTTCAACAGATTTTCAGTGATGTTGACAAAACAGGCTTTGTTGATGACCTAACCCTACCCTAACCCTCCCAGAAAATTCCTTTCTTAAATTTTATCTAACATATATAAATTCCTACACTTCCACCACCTCTTCCACTTGACACAAACCCTGTCCTTAGTGTGTTTTGAAGCCATATTGTCATGCAGGAGTACACACAGCATCTTCATAATGAACAGAGTAGTGTGGATATTGATTTGTGCTATTTTACAAAAGGGACAGAGTCAGAATCAAACTCTTACTCATCACATGCAATACATCAAAATAATTGGCAGTGCCCAATTATCCTGTGATCCGTGTACAGGAGATCTGACGAGCTGCCTGAAAACGAATCTGTAATCAGGAAGCCTCGGGTATGAATCACAGATGTGTTGCTGGCAGGTCAAATTGTTTGAATAAAATAGGGCAGTGCAACAGGCAGAATGGCAAAAATATAAAGACAATGGGATTTCATACTTTTTTTAATAGCAACATCAAAAATCAGCACAGAAAAGAAAACTCCCAAGTTTTAGCTTATGTGACTTTATCAAATGGAGGGAGGCAGCAGTTATTTATTTAACAGTCATTTACCACTGTGACTATTCGTGCTCAAGCCTCTACAAAGCAATGGTGCAGTGAAACACATAGCTGTTACACAAGAGTCACGTCATCATCAGCATAGCTGAGAATAAGCCAGACAATACTGCATACCAAGACCTTTAGTACCTGTAGACAGTATAAAACTGGAGTTGAGGACCACCAAAATTGTTACAATTAAGGACTGCTTTTTTACTATTTCAGTAGAAGCAAGTGTGCCTTAAAGTTTATTCCATAGCCTCAGGTTTAGATAATCCAATTGCCAAGAAAAAATGTTGGCATTGAACGTTTCTTTAAACCATGTTACATTTGCATGTTACTGTGTAGCAGATGAGTTGAAACTCTACATTTCAACAATGTTGTGGTTCACGTGCAGTTAGGTTTATGCCCTAAAACCACTTTGTTAGGGTTGGGAAAATATCGTATTTAATATATCCTGCTTGGGGGGCACAATGCCGGCAGTAAAAAAAAAAGCAGTGATATCTCAGTGAAAAAATAAATAAATAATGCCCTTCTGTGCCTTTTTGCTAGGAGGAAAAGCAGTGATGTCCCTGAAAAAAAAAAAAAAAAAAACAACAAAAAAACGTGGCACTGTTCCCACTGATGGGTCACGACAAAACTCCTATGATTGGAGCCTAAAAAGCCACTGGGAACACAGCAATGGCCCAACTTTTTTTTTTTTTGTCTCGAACAGTTGTCTGCAGTGGTCCACAGCTTAGCAGATATCTTGTTATTGTCATCCAAGGTAAAAGTCAGCTTAGATATTATGTCACTTTACAATGTTGTTATGATTCGTATAAAACATTCCAATGTAATATATCATGGTTTGCAGAAACAAGCAATGTTTTCTTCTTTTCAAACTTTTCTTCTGACCACTGGGCTGATTAGAGAGACACAGTTTCTATCTTAAAACAAGAAAGAACTTTAGATAATGGTCATGTTTCTTCAGCAACAGAGAACAAGTGACAACTGATGACTTCAATTTTTTTTTTTTTTTAACTCTGCTGCTGGTTGTGTTTGTAAGAAGAGGGTAAATAGAGTGCAGTACGACCAAGAACTTAAATCTACTTTTGCCACTTACCCAAGTGATTTTTCTCTGCTGGAAGCAGAGTGTGTTGTTCAAGGACACTTAAGCAGGGCACACGCTTGCTACCCCAGGGTATATCCACCAAACATTTCTTTCATGTAGCTCAAATGATTGAGCTACATGAGTTAAATCTCAATATGTGTAGCTGAAGAATTATCAGTTTTTAACAATGCATATTTACCAAATGTCTGACTTTGGGATGCATTCATGGTTAGACTGTGAGCAGCACAAGCCAACAAATGTAAAAAAGGACACAGAGCACAATGGCTAATCTCTTGCTATATAATTTGAGGTCAACTGGAAATCAAACTACTAACCTTATCACTTGTGGTGCCTATCTTTGACCGAGTCAAGCCACATTGCCTTTTCTGACCTATTCCAGTGATGGACAGTCAAAAAATTGGCATAAAGAAAGAATGTCTAAAGTCAAAACCCTCAGATGACATAAAACATCAAGAAAAATGTTCAAACACTTCATGGGGGAAAGACACGGTGATAGGTCAAGCTTGAGACAAAGCACTCAGAATGAATGCCTCCCAAGCATGAAATGTCGTCGCTGTCAATCAGTGAGTGAATGAGATTTAAACTGGCACTGGCCATGTCACAAGGTGGCTTCTGTCCGTGTGGAGTTTTCATCATTCTGTTTTAAACATGAACGAATAGTGATCACTGTGACAGACTATACGGTTCAAATAACAATTGCTCAAATTGTGTTGGTCTCTACATGACAAACTAAATTTATAAGATGGTGTTGAGGAAATCATATCAGTATGATTCGTCTTTTTGTATATAAGTAAACATGATGTTGTTGTCCAGAGTGACTTCTTAGTGCTTGAGCAGGTGTGGGGTTCCACTGCTCAAATAAACTGGAGCAAAGGTTAGAAGATAAACATGTGACTGTGTGATTATAGAAAAGCTCCTATACCAATTAAGTCAGGATGACATTCTGTCATGCTTTCATCACACATTGCCCAATTAGCATTTGTAAATCATTCCTAGTGGATGGTTTGACCTACTTGGAGGACTGGATGGGAGGAGTTTTTGCATCAGAATAGTCTGATGGTATATGTCAGGGGTATTCAATTAAAATTCAAAGAGGTCCAGTTTCAAAAATTCCATGCCTGCAAAAATCCAAATGTCTAAACTGCATCCCATAGCCTACCCCTATATCTATAAAATAAAATCAACAATGGGGATACTAATAACAATGATGTTAATTTCCAAGAAGGATACTACTAACATACAAACACACTGAACTTGTATGGAAAACAAAGAGCTATCTTTAAATAGAATTTGTCCTCACACAATGAATCAAAGGCCTTCATTACATACAAGTAAAATAAAAATTGTGATAGGTGATTGAAAAAGGACCCCTGGATGTGCCTTTTTCTTATCTTAGCTGTACTATGTAGAAAATATAGGTCCTCATACCTTATTGTCCTCTACGGTGCTCTATATGCAGCGCAGTAAAACAAGTAAAATCCAATAGTATGTTTACTGAGATTTGTAGACTTGTTTTCTTTTTATTTCAATCGACATTTTTAACTTCTCTGTTGATCAATATCAAACTGTAGTTATTAATGTAATATTATTGCGGTGCATTGCACTTTTAACTATCAGTGACATCTGTTTTTACTGCACTTTAGATTATTAATCCACATCACAACGGGCAGAAAGTTACAGAAAATGCTGTATACAAGGCATTCTGTTTCAGTCATTAGATAGTTATGCACTGGAGTAAAAAAGAGAATACAGGGTCAAAATTCTTGCTGCTTATTTTTCATCACTCTGAAAATAAGAATCATGACCAGTAGACTCAGCTCATCAAGAAATAATTCATGTCCTGTGCTCACTTCTGTGTCCCGCCCTTCTCCCCCATATGTTAGTTCTCTACCTGTTTTCATGGTGAACTGTAACATTTTAGCAACACACACACACACGCGCACACACACACACACACACACACACACACACACACACACATATATATATATATATATATATATATATGTATATATTTTGCCTGGCTGCTTTGGCTTTTGACACAGTCCTTAGTAGAGGTTGTGTTTACTGTTTGAGAACTGAAATAAAGCTTAATTCAAGCACTTGTCCAAAGTTGCTCTAGTTAAGAGCCTCATCTGAAGGCTTTGAATCAAAATGCATAAAACAGTGGTTAACTCCAATACACGTAATACATACAAATATCCATCGAGATCGCCACTATGTGACACTCAGTCTGAAAACACTGAATTTTCTTCCAGCACATTATAAAAACCCATCTGAGATAAATGACAAACTCTGGGTTGCAGCGCCAGGGAGGCAGAGGCTACATCGGCTTATGCTTGAGCGAGCATGTAGGCCATACGCCATGGATGCACCACACACCCTGAGGTGAGTGGAGCTGAGCGTTTTTTTTTTTTTTATATACACGTCAAGCAAGCTTCACTGCCTCCTTGTGACACAACCCCTGCCTCAGAGAGGAGTCAGCCCTGTGCTGAATAAAATAGGCCTGATATCAGCACGGAATATGGTAAATTGTAGGGGATAAAGATAAACTACGGGGTGGAGGTGTTTGTGCTGATATAATTTAAACAAATTTGTAGTGTGTAATGTGTTGGTAGATAGCCTCGAAATGTTGTCATTCGAGATTTTGAAACAATTTTAAAATTATTTATAGTGAATTACGATTTTGTTGTTTTCTGAAACACATTTATGGTATATCATTTAAGGATGTATTTACTCTTCACCATTTATTAGTGCATGGGCTTGCAATAAGGTTAACAGTGGCGTGAGGAAATGGAATGGGACCCAACATGTTTAAACAAGTTTAAAAACGTTTTTTTTTTTTTTTTGGTAAAAAAATGAAGAGCAAGGAAATAATAAAAAAGGAAGAAATATATATATATCTTTTCAGCACTTGCTATGTTGCTCTGCGACTCAAATCAAACTGCTAGTTCCTGAGAGGTTTGACCACAGACTTTGTAAAATAATGAATGAAGCTACAGTGACATCACCCATTGGTTTTGAAACTCCTGTTTTAATGCTACAAGTTCATGAATGTATTAAGACACCTGGATGCAGCATTCGAGGTGAGGCCCACACAAAGCCAAAACTACCACATATAAAATTACCTAGATGATAAGATGTTTCCAAATCATTGGATATCAAATTCTGATAAACAAGTCATTTCATTTGGAGTATAATACTCCACAAAATGTGTCAATTTACCAACGTCTTTTTCTTAATATAAGTCTATGGGAAAAAGTCTTCTGG
The DNA here is from genome assembly GCF_026936395.1 of Plectropomus leopardus. Taxonomy (NCBI): domain Eukaryota; kingdom Metazoa; phylum Chordata; class Actinopteri; order Perciformes; family Serranidae; genus Plectropomus; species Plectropomus leopardus. Next base: position 18,080,040 of record NC_142180.1, read on the forward strand.
GACCCATCATGTGCCATACTCGGGAGTTGTAATTCCACTGTTTGGCCACTACAAAAATTGGCTTCAAAGTTCGGCGCACTTCCTGGGGCACGCCTCAGTTCAGCATTTTGGCCATCGCCATCTTGGTTTTTGAAAGCCAGAAGTGACCAAATTTGGATGAGGGGTTGGTGCTGATAGACTGGAACAATGTATCTCAGACGGCCTGTTGCTTAAAGTGGCCCCACCCTTAAATATGCATAATTTTAGTCTAGTTTTAGTAAACGTAAACAGCTGAATTATATGAAAATTCATCCCCCTTGAAAGGGGAATAATTAGCTCAAGAGACCAAAGTTATTTTTTGTACCAGGCATGATTATTTCTGCTGTAAAAGTGGGTATTTAAAAATGGGGTCTATAGGGATTTACTCTGTCAGCCTCAAGTGGCCATTCAAAGGAGCTGCAATTTTTGGCACTCCTGCTTGGCCTTATTTTTCAGCCTTGGAGGTTGCCACTTAAGTACAATAAAGTTCCTCTTTACTGTTGATAATTATAAAGGGAAAGAAAAAAAAAACAGTAGACTACACAACCAAAACTATGTGGGGGGTGGGGGGTGTCCTGTCCAGTTAGTAACAGCTGTTTGTCTAGCCTGTCAGAATTGTAAACGCCTACCCAGTGGTTTAATACTTAGATGTTGTTTGCACAAATATGTCAAAACACAGCTGTATTCCCATTTGAAAAATGTCAAGATACGGTGCACAAAAGCTCTGGCATTAGTATTGCTTATATTTCTTTACACAAAGTGTAGAGAGAACAAAAATTTCAGTTAACCATGTAACCAGTAACCATGGTGCAAGGGAGCCTAGATCCAAAACATGGATATCTTAACTTGAAATAACACTTAATTTTAAATGTCAAATGTACTGCAACAATAATGTGGGCTATGTAGAGCTAAAACGAAAGGCAGAATATTTAACCATTTTGAAGTACTAAGAGTGCATCAGGGCAGGTAGAAGTACCAACCCACAGCACCAACAATCGATTTAAACATAACAAGGGAGATGTGGTTTACTCTGTTGCTAGGTGATGTGACCTATCAAATCTTTTGATGGGAATGGACAGGCCAATCCCATTTCCTTGTTAGAAATCTGTGCTGAGATTAGATATGAAATTTCAATATGAATAAGGATATCTGGGCTAATTATAACCCCTCATCCTGCTGCCTTGTCAGCACTAAGCGACATTCAATAGAATCAAAAACTCCGGAATGAGGGGAGGAGGTGGATGGAAGGAAGAGGAGAGAGAAAGAAAGGAGCGAGAAGGGAGGAGTCAAGAGATCAATCCCTAGTTTGGGATTACGTGTGCTCAGATAACATCCTCCACCCCACCCACTGCTTTCTTTCTAGGTGAGTGTTTCAAGGCTGCACTGAGTGATTCCCTAACCCACACACACACACACACACACACACACAAGCAAGCACCTTCACTCACTCTACTCTGCACCCCCCATCCGCATAATGCCGTTGGCCAAGTTTACACCTAGCTCTGCTGCCACGGTCTCTAAATGCGATTAGTGCTTATCTGAAGGAAGACCAAACTACCTTCATCATGGGGTTCATCATCGTCACATCCATATTCATGCTGTTCAAATCCCCTCTGGAGTAAAACTAAAGGGATTCAAGCACCTGAGAACATGGAGCGCTTAGCGGAGGAGGAAGGATTGCAGATTTCTCTATTGAGGTCACAGCACCATATGAAAGAGGTTTTTTTTATTTCCCACAAAGAGATATCAACCATGGCAACAAAGTGACAACTCTTTTCAGTCATTGATTGATTGCACATAATGAGAACAAATTAGGGTATCTTTAAAATGACAGGGGGTTATGAAAGACGTTGCTTTGACAAAATAATAATCATTTTTTAGACACCATCATCCATATTCTTTAACATTTAACAATAGACTTTAACATGAATTACTCTCTCAAAAATTGCTTTTGCAGTATTTCATATTTTTGTAGCTTTCTGCTATTTGTTTTTTTATATATACTGCAGTGAAAACACAGAAGGTCAATGGTAGTTCAAGCAGGACTCAGCATTGATAGGAGTCTTTTTTCCCACATGGAACCTGTAATATTTCTGGGTTTATTACTTTAGTGAGGAGGTTGTTTTAAGCGTTTATAAATAGAGTAGGTCTCCTACATGTATTAAGTCTGATGGATCCAAATGGATTAGGGTTTTTTCCCCCTCCACTCGCTGTGTGTGGCAGCACTGCTGGAGACCAGCGGTGAACTGGAAAATGAAAAAACTACAGAGGATCAGAGCTATGAATTCCTAAATCATACATTTTAAAACATTTAAAAGTTTAACCGAATGACAGTCTATTTCCCTCAACTACACTGGCAACAAATTCAAGTCAAAAATACAATCACAAGGATTGTTTTGTGTTGGCAGATTTTTCCACATTTGTAAAAACATTCAGTTCTGACCGACTGTAAAATAATGGACATAGCTACTTTGACATCACCTATTTCTTTTTGTACTCCAATTCTGAAGGCTCGATTATGGCATTTTGGCTAAAGCCAACTTGGTTTTTGGGAGCCAGATGTGACTGTATTTGGGCAAAAGGCTGAAACTTAAGCCTTAATAAAATGTAATCAGATGAGTTATATGAAAATTCACCCTCTAAACATGTTTATTTCAGCTGTAGAGCTGTGCATTTTAACATGATTGTGTTTGGGCATTGACTGGAGCCAGCCTCAAGTGGCCATTAGAGGAACTGCATTTTTTTTAACGTAGATTGCCACTTGGTTTTGACCCAGTCTCGTGTAATAATGCCCCCTGCTTAACTTAGTAAAATCAGCATATGAGACCACAGCAACCCATGTACCTGCAGGTTAATACTTTTGTTTTAACCATATCTGTACGTTTTTGTTTTTTTAATCTTTTTTTTGAGCAGTCAAATTGCCTAAATAAAATTAGAATGAAGTCAGCTCTCAGAGGTACCTTAGGTTAACTTAGCAGGGGGCTAAACCAGGCCACTACAAAATTGGCTGTCTAAACAGACAGCCTGAAACAGAGCACCTGGTATATCTATGTATTGGTCTGGATGCACAGATATTAGGATGATGTAGATCACAAGATTCAGGGAAAGACAGTAAAAAGGTATAATGTCAATGTTTTTTGTTGTTGTTTTTTGTTGGTTTTTCAAGGGGCATTTCTAATTTCTCTATCATTCAAAATCAATATATAAAAAAATTAAAAAATTAAGTTTTTAAACAAAGTGTTTCACGTTTTTGTTATGTATCTTATGTTCAGTTTGATGAAACCTCTGACTGTGGTGTTTGGCACCATGTAAAACCAAGTGAACTTAGAGCTATTTTAAATTACACTGTCACCATGTGTCTTTTCCTAAACCTAACCTATATATATTGAGTACATAATTTTTTTTTAGTATAAAACCTCATTTGCATGGTGCTAATTCTTTAGATATTGTATGAACCGTTGCATGAGGATACGTTTAGCAATGTCAAACTTCTCTCTAGTGCATGATGTTGTATATGGCTAATGATAAAAATACTTAAGTATGAGTCAAAACTGTAATTTTACTAGTGATATGTAACATTTAACTGCTTTAAGAATAAGGAAATTAATAGATAAGGAATAAAGAATAGATTGTTACTGATATAAGTAAAACAATCTAAAAATAAAGCTTTCTCTTTTACTCTTTTACTCTACTTCCTTTGTCTCGTGCTGCATATCCAATGCCTTCTTGACTCCACTTCTCTGTCTTCCTCTGTCGTGGCTACAGCTCCTCAACTCTACTGTAACGAATGTTTCCCATCAGCAGCCACAGAGACATACCTTCAAAACCATGGCCTCAACGGTTTCTTACCGCTTCCACCTCTTTGTTAACTACGTGTGTGTGTGTGTGTGTGTGTGTGTGTGTGTGTGTGTGTGTGTGCCTGTGTGAGTGTGTGTGTGTGTGTGTGTGTGTGTGTGTGTGTGTGTGTGTGAAGGCTGTATGCAGCACACAGCTGCCAAAAAGGCAGTCGAAACCTTGATAGCATCATCACACAGGAAAGAAGCTGGTGAGCTAGACACTAGCTGGCGCTGCTAAATGTGGAGGAAAGGAGAGAAGTGGGGTTAAGTGCTAATCTGTCTCTTTGTGGATAAAGCAGATGTTCAGCAAGCATGGGAACTCTTCAAACTTCTTCACTGCGGCATCTTTGTGGAGGTCAGGATAGCGGCGTGTCCTTATACAAAGTTTGTTACCACTACTAATTAGTCAAGATGCGTGCATAGTGTGTGTAACCAAATGTTCACACATAAACTTTAGGCAGCTATCAAAGAAGAAGATGAAGTTACAGGCAGAGTCTGACATCCACCCTAAACACTTTTCAGTGTTTTAAATAGCTTTCAGTAACATCCCCTGCATTTCGCTGTTTCATTTTAGCACTGCAGATAATTCACCGAATATGTGATGGTATGTCAAGATGTCTCCACCGTAGCAAGATTTAAATCATCGATGCTAGATGTCAAATACTGAAACACCCACAATACTGCTGCATACTGAATAATTGGTGTGACCATGATCATGCTCCGGCTTTCACACTTGTTAGTTTGCATGCAGATTAAAGCTTGTTCTCTAATAGTTATATGAACAAAATCACTTGAAGTAGAAGCAGGTGATTTAGGTTTTGGAACAGCTGGTTAAAGCTAAAAAAAATAATTGACAAAATGTACACACATAGGGCTCTAAAGCATTTATCATAACAACATGATGCAAAACACAAAACTGCAATGTAAAAGGTAGTCCATTACCACCCTGACACAACTGCTGCACCTGCACTGGTTCCCTTTGACAGCATGACTGTCTTTAAGAGGCTGTGGCATGCTCATTTTTAAGCTAGCTTTAAGTATCATGTGAAACTAGAGTACCTAAGGCATATATTGGTACCAATCATTTTGGCATAACTTGTTCCTAGTAAATGTTTTATACCTCACAATCAATGTACACCAAATTAAAGCTGTATATGTGTCTTTAAACACACACACGCACACACACACACACACACACACAGCGTATGCATGTAACACCTTAAAACAGGATTGTTGTTGAACTTAATTATATGAGTATTAGTCTATGCATATGAGATAATTAGTTATTCTTCAAAATAAGAAACCAATCAGTATCCAGTTCCTTAACTCTCTTATTGACATTGTTTATAACTAATCTTTATACTTCAACAGCTTAATCTAGTTCCTGAAATTCAGTTATGAATTGTGTTGTGGTTTTGTGCTGCCACCCCAAATTTTCAGTAGCCCAATCATGCCAACCCTTTTAAAAATGCCTGGGACTTCTGGACATATATTATAATAATGCAAATTGTCCAGGCGATGCTAGACCTACAACAACTATGCCATACAATGAGATTATTTTACACTAAAATAATGAGACATCATTTATGTAAAGAGTAAAAAACAGCTGTCCAGTAAATGACAATACAAACACTTTTATATATTTTTCTCTGAAATGTGGTGGACTAAAATTTAAAATAGTCTCAAAATAGGAATAATAAAGTGCAACTACCATAAAAATGTGCCTAAGGACAAGTACAATGCTTTCCACCTCAAGTGTATGAACGTCTGCTTTTCTTTGAACAGTTTAAATGTAAACCTTTGTGGGGCTGGAGAGTCAGATATATACACTGTGACCAATTGTTACATGCCAAGAGTTTGTTTTGCAGTATTTACATTATGCAAATATATGTTAATTTGTACATACTATACCCATGTCTTTATGCTGCTTCTGCATGAAAATGTCCCTTCTAAACCAAAGTCATCCTGACTTCTATCAAGTTTTAATAATTATTCCCAAGGCCACAGATGCATATCTGTCCACAATCTAGTTTACCAATCAGCTTATCTAATACGCTGCAAGTGAACTTTGTTCACACCCCTCATGTGCGATCCCTGTCCCCACCACCATACCCCTCCCCCCCTTCTCCCTTGCTCCACTCCTTTCATCACGCCACATCCACAGGGGAGATGTAAAGCTTTTGGAGTAAATCAAGGCTTTCTCCTTCATAAACGCCTGTGCAATTAACTTAGCTCCTTCTCTTCTCTGATTTACGGCAGCCATGTTGGAGACTGGAGTCAGCCAGGCCCTCTGGGTTTCAAAAGAGAGGGCTAGTTGGCGAACTTCCCTCTCTCTCTCTGTCTCTCTCTCTCTCTCTCTCTCTCACACACACACACACACACACACACACACACACACACACACACACACACACACACACACACACACACACACACTTTGAACCACAAACACTGCATGCACACACACAGACTCATTCACATCTGCTTCTCTGAAAAGAAAATGATGAGTGAATAGGAGGAAAGAAAAAGCAGTGAGTGAAACGATGAGGCATAATGGCAGAATGATTGGATGCAGCAGTGCAAATGCATCTGACATCAGCCTTCTGACAAAGGTGTATATTCAAAGTCATTAAACATGGACAGTATAAAGCCTCTGAGTTTCTTTCTATATTGAAAAACAAATTTACTGTCAATGGCACATTAACGAAACAGTTAAATCATTTCTTTCCTGGATAAGCATTATTAAAAGGTGACTGTTTATCCTTTATCTTAAAGTTACACAGAGACACATCTACAAGGTTTAGTCCAATCCTTTCATACATAGTTCTGGTGACAGTGCCATATGGGAGTGATGGTGCAATTGGAGACAAAAAAACACCAACCACGTCACTCTCCAAATGGTTGGTGAAAGTTAGAAAATCAGGGTTTATTGGTTATTGGCCCAGAATTTTCCCACACAGACAGTCCTGGCCCCTCCCTTTGAGGAAACAGACATCTTCCACAGACTTTGTGTCTTCATTCCTCTCTGAATTTCACATACTCTTAAACCTGTACAAGCTCTGTAATATATAAATACATGGTAAAATGTAGTGTGATTGTGTTTTTCTTTTCTGTAAAACATTAATTTTGTTCTTGTTCAAGGTATTACAGCCAGTACAGGGGAGTTGTGAACTTCATGTAATTAAACTAGTAGTTTAACTACATTTTGCAGTGGCTTGCTGGTAGTTCAGCTCCAATCATATTTGCATAGTGATTCAAGTAGTTAAGTTACAGTTTTGTGTAGTTTTTTGTGAAACTACAAACACTTTGGCACCATAGAAGGAAATAAATCTTAAATGTAATTAATCAAATTGTTATTTTACCATTGCTTCGCACTGTTTGCACTTCCCTCTTTTTCTTTCATCCTGACTGCTGTTGAAGCCATGTCCAGGCAATGGATACATCGGGCCAAACTTTTTTTAACTAAACTCATTAGATGTAAATTAGACAGCAGTATTGATATTGTTGTTCATTGATGAATGTTTAGACAAGTTGTTGCATGCTATTTTAGAAATAATATGGCTAACTGAGGAATCTTGCTTGGTGCAATACAACCACCTGGACTCTAGTTTCTGAAGGTGTCTGATGGATATTGTATACAAACTCAAATCTGACCTTCACTGCACTTTGATAAATAGTGCAGTACTTTTTTTTTTTTTTTTGGGTTATGTGTGACCAAATCAATGTCCTTTGCAATCAATTCAGTTAAGTGGCATTTTTTGCTGGCATGCGACCTATTTTGTATTATAGTTTATAATAATAATGCACCACATGTACAATGTCAGTTTTTACAAAGTAATTTGAACTACTTTATCTAAGCAACTTTAGTTAGCCAATCAAGATTTTTGTCAAGGGAACTTCTTCCATTATGAAGTTATTGGTAGCTTGCAGAGCTATGCTTTAAACGTAGCTTTCCCAACACTGATTACAGCAATAAATGCATACTAAGTATGCTTTTAAAGAGCTCAGAACAGGACACATGGTTTAAAAAAGACCAAATGTGTAAAGATCAGATTTTCGCCCTGTGAGAGAAACTGTAGTGTCCTGCTGAAGTGTCCTTAAACAAAAGACAGTAACATCCTACCTGCTCCCTCGGTGTAAGCAGCTTCGAATAGGAGTGTCAGCTAAATGGCTTAAAAGTTAAAAGAAACACTGACATAGTGAAGTCAGATTTAGTTTCATAATCTTAATCACAGTAAACGTTGGCATAGAAGTACAACTGTGACAGGTTAAGAGGCTGACTCCAAAGTACCTTCAAAAATTAGAGCAAGGGAGAAAAAGAGATTTTAAAGGCATAGTTCACCAAAACTAAAATCGATCATATACTCAGGATAAGTTTGTTAGGCTTGAAAACAAGTCTGTTTCTTTTCCCACTATTAGATCGACAGTCACACTTTTTCATAGCTGCAAAATGATAAAACAGTGCCCTAAATTAGTATTGTCCAAGTAGTTCTATAAACATCTTTGCAGTATGTGACCAGAAATCCAATAATTCTGCTTTTCCTACATTTTCCCTAAGGCTGAGAAAGACCTATGGGTATTAACTCTCCATGTTTGCTGGTTCTATGAATTTTAGTTGAGTTTTAGCTGACAAGAAGGTGAGCAGACAATTTTCATTTTGCATTCCCTATTTCTTAAAGGCAATTTTTTTTTACTCAAATCCTTTGAGTGCTACTTTTAGACAAGCTGCTAAATTTAGCCTGGAAACATCCATGATTTTAATAATTTATTCCCAAACTGGCCTGTAAGGATCAACTCTCACATCCTTCAAGGGCTTTGTACTGTGGATGCGACCACAGATCTCCCAGTTTGTCATAATATAACTCCCAGAAAGTCTCAGATTCTATTTGTGACTCTGTCTATTTACTTAAATGCATTTCAGACGTATAGGCCAGGGGCCCCTCCCAAAACCTACCCACATTTCCAAGCCCTCTGCACCCCCAACACACACTCTGTAACACACACATACCCCTGCAAAACCCCGGCCCTGCCCTTGTCTGCTGGCTGCCTCGCTGCACACTGGCTCCATTCTTCCAGGCCACGGATTGAGAGGGGCTGGTGTGTCTGTGTGTGCATTTGTGTGTGAGTGTTTAAGGGTGTATTGGTGCATACAGTGCATAGAGTGTGCTGGGAAGCCAGTGTGTTCATGTGCTGTGTGTGTTTTTTTGGGGTGATTTGCTAACGTGTGTGCAAAAGGCACAGATTGCAGATGGGTTTAATGCATGTGGGAGGCCAATGTGTGCATGAGTGTTTGCATGTGACAGCAAGAGGGAGGGAGGTAGACAGATACAGCATGTCAGGGTGGCTGCAGGGGTATTCAGGCAGATGACCCCCCAATCCCCAATTCAACTCGCCATTCCTCCACTGTGTACCCCCCCCCCCAAAAACCCATCCACCCATCCACATCGCCACCCCGCCAGGCTGAGGCCTGTACACAGTGTTGTAACCGAGGCTGGCCTGTTATTACCTGGATCCCAAGATGGATTTCAAAATGGATGTAATTGGTCAAGGTCAAGAATCCTCAAAGAATAGTTTGTATGATATCTTACTAAAATGAGCAAACAACAGTTTGTATGATATCCTATGAATTAGCGCCCCATGAATGATGTTACTTATTTAACGTAAAGTTATTTAATTAATGTAAAGTTATGGAGGTTAGGTTTAAGAAAAGAGAGACGGCTGGGCTTCTTTAGACAAGTGAAGTTTCTGTGGTTATTATAGGAAAAAGCATGGTTAGGACTCAAAGTTCACTCAACGTTCACATGGTTACAAACATGCATCTCTGTGGGAAAGTCCTGTAAGGAAAGTCTGTGGTTTGTGACCCATCCACCACCCTAACCCACCTCCTTACCAGACCAGTCAGAACCACTTCCTTATTCACGTCCGTCAATGCACTGGTCTCATGTCAGCATGATCACATGGGATATGTATGAATTTGGGTACGTGGCAAAATAATATAAAATAACTTCATCAGTGGGGCACCCAGTAGCTCACCCCATGTGTCCAGGAAACCTTGGAGTTTCCTGCGGGACTCTAGTGTTTGCTTCCTGTCTGAATGTGATCTTTTGCTTTTTTTCTACAACTGTCTCCTTCCCCTAATTCTAACCATCTGTGGCAGCAGGTGCATTTGTGACATTGTGGTGTTGATTGCCATATGCTTTTGTTGTCCAAACATAATCACATGCTGCATAATCTCACCATGTGCCTGTGTTGACATCATGGTGGTGGTATTTTGGAAAGTAAATAGCAGACACAGAAGGATACCTAGAGCGTAATATGTCGAAACGGAAGTCCTCTGCAAAGCGGCAATATGTAACGATGTTCGATGAGAATGTGTTGACTAAAAAAACAAAATTGATGCTTGAAGTTCAAGAGTTTAATACAGATGTAAACCTGCTATTAATCAAGATACAGGTTTAGTTTGTGGGAAAAAAATATATAGTGAGAAGCAATACTATGGACAACAGTCTTTGATCACTGAATGATGTGGCCGTTGAAGTAGTTTATCAACAAGATTAAAACACACAGCGTGACATGGTGCTGAAACCCTGAAACCTGAAAGCTATGTTTGCTTCCCACTTTTAGCACCACATGGGCACTAAATCACAGAGACAGGAACATAACAGCAGCTTACCTTTGTGTCAGCCCAAGGCACCGAGCGCTTTCTCCCTCCCCACATCTTCACTTTGTAGCCCATGCCAAACACTGTCACCCCAAATCTCCTACTAACCTGCCTCCTTATGGCAGCAGCCCTCAGAAGGAGACCACAGTGGCATGGCAGAGCCACACGGCACCATCTGCTTCGGCGGGGGCACGTGGTTGGAAGAGAGGGACGGGCTTCCTCCCTGGCTCACCCTCTCTATTCCCTCTACCTCCTTCATCCAAATCCTCCATCCAATGTCCCGTCCATCACCCCCCCATCTCCACTCTCCACCCCCCAAAATCCTCCTGATAATTTTCAGGAAATGAAGAGTCCCTCTGCGCTTGGATTTATGAACTCCTGCGGTAGCCATGGCAACCATGGGCAACTTTGTATTTGAGAAGGGGAATAAGGAGGGGGTTGTGGGATGTTTGGGTGGGGAGGGTGGTAGTAAGATGTGAGTGTGTGTGTGTGGGGGGGGGTGTTTCTTGCAGAGAGAGAAGAGGCATTGTTGTGTTGGTATTCAGGGTGTCAGCAAACCAGAGTAATTGCTGGGTCTTATAAAGGGGAAGAGGTAAAAGCTTGTCTGGGGGGGTGCAGTTCTCTAAATACTCCCAGCACATGGCTGTAGGGAGTAAACACTCACTACATTTATATTGCCCGTTGACAGAAATTATTTTTATAATATTTTTTAGGGCACAACAGTGATGGAAGGGTCAATTCAATTTCTCTGGGAGCAAAATGAGACATGGCATGGCATCTTGTTTATTTATTTTTTGGCTAATGTACCCTTGCTAACACTTTTAGGTGCAAAAGCAGCAGTTAGCCACCCCTTTACGAACACCCTACGCTAACACCTCTGTATCATATGCCACATGTAAATCCTAGGAACATAATGCATGTGATCTGTTTACTGTCTCCCTGACTGTGTATCTGTAGCTCACTCCAGGATGTATATATCTGCTTTCAGCCTCTTATCAGGCGCTCACAGTGTTCCCTGTAAAGCACAGACTCAATCACTATAGAGACGTACTTGCTGTGAAAAGACAGTGAGAGAGAGAGAGAGAGAGAGAGAGAGGGACAGAGGGGGATGGAAAAAAAAGTCCTGACACCTCAGACTCCACTTCACAGCCAGTGAAGGAAGAAAGTGAGCGAGCCACTAAGCCTTTCCTCCCCGCAGCCGCCTGCAAGGTGGAGATATTACCGTTCACATTTGGACAGATGCAAGGATCCCACTGTGGTGTGTGTGTGTGTGTGTGTGTGTGTGTGTGTGTGTGTGTGTGTGTGTGTGTGTGTGTGTGTGTGTGTGTGTGTGTGTGTGTGTATGTGTATGTGTGTGCAAGGTGAAGGCCTTCAACTGTCACCAACATTTCCTCATATCCTAAATGTCTATTACTGTTTGATTTTGCTAAGGAATATTTTTTCTGCTTACAGTCTTTAAGACAACTGTGATTTGAGCATTGATCCTAAGGAAATCTGAACACGTCCTAAACTGTCAGTTTCTGTGTGGTTGTAACTGTAACTGTTTGCATCTACCTCCAGGAGAGCGGGACGCTCGCTGAGAACAATGGACGGATGCTGAGTGTTATGTATCCCAAATGGTCAATTTAGAGAGCCTGTAAACGGTTTTGTTATGGTCATATTTGTAAATGCACAGCAGGATTATTTCTGAGCGTGAGCTTGGAAAGGCTTTATGATTGAGCTGCTAGGGGAGAACTAAACAAACATACTGCAAGAGACAGGGGCCCTATTGAGTGTAATGCTGTGTACTTAGAGAACATCAAGACAATAATAGTGTAATCAAACATGACATGATCTTATTGCCCTCCAAATGTCAACTGCTGATAGCAAACATTCAAGACCACTGACTCACAGAGTAGCCAAGCAGAGGAGGGAAAAACAGTACAGTGTGCACAAGGCTGAAAAAGCTTAGAGAATAAATACACCAAAATAAAAACAGCTACAGTCAGCATATGAACCACAAAATGGATAACTAGGAGGAAGTCTGAGTGACTTGTCCAAACCCTAGTCTCATGTCTTATGCACTTTCATGTTGCATTATATTTAATTATAGATCATACCGGGGCAGCCCTTAACAGGGCCTGCTTGCCTCACAGGTACAAACAGCTGAATAATTCAGTAGCCAGCGTGTAGGATAGGATGTGGTGTGAGTGCAGCAGGAGAATAAGCGTACTGTTATTCAACCCTCAGCTCCATCTTGCTGTGGGACAAAATGGAGATTGAGTGAGGTTAAATGGCAGATTTTTATAAGCTTGTACAAGAAATAAACTGTCCAGGACACCTTTTGGGTATCCAACAGAAAAATACCAGTGTTATAGTTTACGAGATTCTGACAGCGACTGCCTGATGCTGTTTTATTTTTAATGCCGGTGCAACTCATTGGCAAGCCGTTTATCCAAAAATCAATTGTAACATAGAACAAGCTATTGAGCATTAAATCATGTTACACTGCACAGTTTATTGCAGGTTGATAGTTGACTGCTATCATGTTCAACCAAACCCATTACTGTTATCTGTCTTTTATCCTGTGTGCCCAATATCTTTTTACACTTTCTCTGTTATGAGAAAGCAAATTGCAGGTGGAGCTATAAATAAACAGATATAAAAAGAGATGTTGCAAGGTGGGAGAGAGAACACAGTCATTTTTGAATTTCCGTTTATAGCAGAAGTTAATGGACTCTGGAATGACCTGAATGGAATGGTGCACAGAAGTGATGTAATCCCAGTGCTTCCTCTATATATCATGAAAGACTTAATACTGATAAAAGTTTGCATTTCATGAGGAGAAAAGCATGTGATTATGCATAAGAATCATCATCCTTTTAGGGAGTTAAGTGGGATTGTATTAATAATCCAATATTTTTGCACAATGATCAATGGCCAGGTTTGTTGAGGTAATTTTTTAAATTAAAACTGAGAAGATATCTCATAAATGAGGCATAGTTTGTAGTAGTATATCTGCAGAGATCCAGAGTGAGATCATACCGGGTGAGCTCAGACAGAAAGCTGTGTCTTTCCTTTTTGGAAAACATGGCTAACTTTATTGGGTCTGTCAGGATCCTCCAAGATACTCTGCATGGAGTCCTACACTTGTTGTTGTATCAACTGTAGCATATGCAAAAATTTTTTTCTTGGGGGGGGGGGGGCATCCCAATAAAAAAATATATATACTGTATATACTATAACCCCCCCCCCAGGATTAGATATTTGTCAATCGTGTATTTAGTACATAACTTGCATCTTGGTGGTGCAGATACATATAATGTAAACTGAGTTACGCACAAATAATCAATAACTTGTAGTTCTTTTAAATAATCTTTTGCTTGCTATCCTTTAATACCTTGACATAGAAAATTGCTTGCATGTTACATCTTTTCATATATTTACATGTTGCCAGTGATCAGAATGTATTGTTTTAGCTAAGTTTATGAAATCACAGTACATGTGAGAAATAAGTACCATATTTTCTCCTGCACTAATGACACAACACTGCAATACCACAGAGTGTAATTTTACAGTACAGGCACTATTTGGAAAAATAGGCTACCAACACAATATCGAAATAAAGAGGTTGCTTGTAGTAGCTTCTTAATGTTTCCAGCTGCTGTCTCCGCTGGCTGTGTTGAAAGGAGGCTTTGGATGCACAGCAGGAGTCAGCAGTGGTGGGAATGTGTTGTGCACTCCTTAGTGGTTCCCGCTGAAACTTTAGAATGAGAAGGAAAACTTTGGATATGCGTGCCGTCATCTTTCCCATCAAAGAAAGCTGCCAGCTGGTGACAGGAAAAAAAAAGTGAGACTTTGCCTATGGTATGTGGGAAGTAACTCCACGCTAGGTGTTTAAATTCAGGTCAGACATCGGCAGGAGGAACTTCATGGGGATTTAACACCACACACGATCTCCAAAAATAGGATGCCTTACTTTTTTTACGGTGTTTACCAAATCAGATCTTGGCCAAGCCAAAAGAAAACTTTAGTTTAATTAGTTAATTTCAGAATGGTAAATGTGCCAACATTTATCAGTCTGATCTAATTAATGTGTCTAAATTTTGATCTTTAATGGAATTTAGCTGGCTTTGCAAAATTCCAGTACAAGATGCATAATTTAGTTATTAAAATGTAGGAAGAAAATGAGAGGAAATGGGCTGTGTTAGAAAATACAGATGGTAATGGGACAGATAGTTAAGAGGTTACATGTAGATGGTGTGGGGGTGTGGGGCTGGAGTGACAGATAAAGAAAAAAGAGAAAGAGAGAGAAAGGAGTGGATGCAATGAACAGGAAGCATCCGGAATGAATTCCCAGAGATGGCCACGCATGGCTGGGCTGAACTGGCCTGGATCCGGGAGGTGGAGGTTGGGTGGGGGGTTGCGAGGCTCCTGCACGTCCAGCTGGACAGAAAGAGAGAGACAGAAAGACGACATAGTGAAAGAGAGAGAGCGAGAGAGGCCCCCGGGCGCTGACAGGTGTAGCCCTCCACTCCAGCTGAGGCCTCACAGCTGACCTGGATCTCTGGATATTTCTATGTCTCTCTCTTGCTCTCTCTCTCCCCTTGTCAAAACACATGCTTTAACTCGGGTTAAAGCATGAGGGTTACACACATGACAAGCTACGGTAAGTTACACCATGTTCCCTATTTTTCATTTAATACGGCAAGTCTCCCAACCAGGCTGCAGCGAGGCCACAATTCATCACACAATTGCCTGGAGTTAAAAACTAGCACCTTTTGTTAAACACTTTAAAAAAAGTCTCCCTTCATCCTACATCTTATAGCAGCTAATTATTAAAACTTGACTGACGCAGTTTAGGCGTAGTGTAGAGCACACCGACGCTTAACAAGGCAGTTAGCGTTCCACAAGCAGGAAGTGAGTAAACCATTGTTTTTTTCCTCAGAGCAATTCCTTCAAGGATCAAACACAATGTAGCAGCAAGCATCCACAGTGGTAAAAAAAGTGGGTCTCCTACAATGGTTGGATCTGTACGTCTCATGAAAACAACAGTCTGAGCAAATACAAAGAGACTCCTTTTCATTTTTGGCTTGGTAGACAATGGTGAGCAATAGGGCTGGGTGTTAAATTACAATGCCAGTACCAATACCACTTCCCTTATAATTATACTAATAAAGTACTTCATTTTATTTTTTTCCTTCTACATTCAATACCCATCATGTGAATCGAAGCATTCAGTTGTGTAAAAAAAACACTTACACGCCTCATTTTATGATTTGAATGAAAATAAATTCTGAAAGTTTTCAAATTAATAAAACATATATCAAATAACTGTACAAATAACTCCACCAAATACTCCAGACAGGATGGGTTGTAGCTGCTGTGGTTGTAGGCAAATCTTCTCATTAAATCGAACAACGTTTGCAGTGATTAGATGTGAGCAAAACCATACAAATCTTCATTAATTATCCATATCTGTTTATCCTGATACAGGGTTGTGGGGGCTGGAGCATTTCCCAGCTCACATCATACCAGAGGTGGGGTACACTCTGGACAGCTCGCCAGACTGACCATGCACAGACAAATATTCATGTTCACAGTCACACCTACAGGCAATTCCGAGTCAGCAATTAACCTGAATGTCTTTGGACTGTGGGAGGAAGCCAGACAACGTGGAGAAACCCACGCTGACAGTAAAAGAACACATAAAATCCACACTTTTTTTTCTTTTCAGATCTGGGTAAAAAAGTATCGAATGCAGGTATCGTATGACTGAAAAAGGTTCTATACAGTGGTACTAGGTACTTGGTTATTTTGGTTGACCTTAAAGGTAGTGAGTACTAATGCCCGGCTCTAGTTAGCAACATACAGGATGTGATGAAAAAGGTCTTCGGCTTGATTCACACCCAGGATGAACCTGGTTGTCAGTTTTCTTGTGCTGCCTTCAGATGCCTTTCTCAAAGTACTGTATTTACCCCTTGGAAAACTGAGTAAATTTGTTTTATTCATTTGAAAAACACATGGAGAAAAATGCAATGACCAACTTGGGAAGAAATGTCCCACAAGAAATAAGTAAAAGGTGACAAAGACAATGACCTGAAATTAGTTTTTAAAAAAGGGGTGACAATTACTACAAAATTATCAACAAAACAAACCCCTACAGAACATGTGCAGAAAATTGTGTTAATAATCAGTTATTAATCATTATTGTATTAATTAAAAGATTATGTTACAGAAAAAAACATATATTTTATTATTTTTCTGCACTTTTTTCTTGTTTGCTTTTAGTTTTTACTTTTCTTTTTTCGTTTAGTTTAATAATGGTTTAAAAAGGTAATTTTCTTGCAACTTTTT
The DNA here is from genome assembly GCF_026936395.1 of Plectropomus leopardus. Lineage (NCBI taxonomy): Eukaryota > Metazoa > Chordata > Actinopteri > Perciformes > Serranidae > Plectropomus > Plectropomus leopardus. The sequence goes on from NC_142180.1 coordinate 18,096,891, forward strand.
GGAAATTTCTTGCTATTTTTACGGCCATGTGTTTTTAAGTTGCTCACTGCATTCTTTCCATGTTTTTAAAATAAATCAAATCAATTTGCTCAGGTTTTCAAAGGGTTTAAAAAATGAACCTCGAAATTGGACCTTAAAAAATCACTAAAGTAATCAGTGTGTAGAAATGTGACTTGATGCAATTAGTGCTATAAAAACCCTAGAGAATAACACATTCTTGGTGCATGACTTAATAGACACCCCCAAAACTAACATAATATCTCTGTCTTTCTCACTGGTATTGTTAGAGGTGGTGTTTTCCAAAACTAAAACCACATCTCCCATAAACTCTGTTGCTTCCTACCACTAAGAGAAAAGAGCTTCCGCAGTCATTGTTTGTCTCTTTGGCTTTACTAAAAGGATAAATATGCGGAATGACTTTTTCATTCACTCCAAAAGTCAAAGCTTTAGATCTTTTGTGGCAAAGGAATAAAACTTCCCTTTTCCTGTTTTGTGATGGAAAAGAACCTCAAAAGTTCCCCCACTAAACTTGACCAAAAAAAAATGTAAAACCTAATGCAGGAGCTACTGACCTCCTGGGCAGTGATCTTAACTAGTTACGATTAATTAGACTAATTATCAATATGATAGTGATTAGCTGGTGTTAACACACAACACATTTAAGCAGTATTGCTCATTGGTTTTTTGGTTAAAGAGACTGTCAAACATTATATAAGACCACATCCTGGTCCTCATCTTGTGCTATATCATAATATTATTCTATTCTATTATAAAGAATTATCCACCCCATTTCAAAAACATCTTTTTACCAATTAGTGTTTCTATCATCATCCAGACCTTTTTGTCAAACACTGTTATTTGAAACATCAACACGATTAAAAGTTGCCCAGAATTAATTTAATTTGCCTCACTGGCTTGTTACGTGAGGTGACTCCTAACATGATGAGTAAATGAATATTCCAATATGACAAGTTAAAATGATAAGGTCAGTGCTGCTGAACAAAGAGGGACCATTTTCTATCATTCTACAAAGGACTAGATTACACTCATGTTAAATAAACAATGAATTAGAGCGAGTGAACAAGAACAGATTGATTTGCTGTTAGCGGCACGGCAATTAATCTTACACCGCAAATGAGGGTACGGAGCAAAATACGAAGAATGAAAAAAAAGCCCTACAATGAGCGCCATTGTGAAAGCAGCATTGTTACATGTCATTGTCAAATTTAGTGAGTGTAATGTACTGTCCTTATTACACACTTTGTCTTTCCCTGCCTAACAGGGTTTCATACTTTGTCTTCAAATTTTATTTCCTTAAAAGAAGTAAGACAATCTGCAAATTGGATAATTTAATTTGTTTCTCGCGTAGGTTTTTGTGAGAATATCAACACTGAAATGAGGCAGATAAGCCATTAGCATAATGTCACTCAATTTAAGATATGTTTTAAGGAGGGTTGCTGGCTTTGGAAAATAATTTTAGGGGGAAAAAAATGAAGATGTCAGAGTTCAGTTCTGGATTCAATTGGTTATTCACACGCTTTTTTTTTTTTTTTTGCAGTATTGCAATTTATTTGTGCCTTTGTAAGTTTTGTTATCCCTTTGTACCATTTATGATTCCTGAGAGCAAAGGCATTTCTTATGTGCAAAAATATCTGCACACACTCCTGTGAACACAACTTTAAATACTTCAGGGATGGACATTTTTGTCTTAGCTGTGATGTTTGACTATTTGGGCAAACATGCAAGTGTGTGCATCCCTGCATGCTCCCACCCCACCCACCCACCACATGCCCTAAACCAAGCCTCTCCTTCTCAACACACACGCCCATCCATCCAACCACACACACACGTAAACTCATGTGGATATTATCAGCGGTGCTCAGCTGAGGCTCCAGGCCTGTCCGGTCCCCATGGCGTAGCGGTGACCAGGGGGAGGAAGAGCTTATCTCGGCCCCAGGCCCCTCCCTCGGCCCCATGCCTTGGCTCCGGGAGCTGGGAGGCAGATGCCATGCAGGCCCCCAGTGTGGCGTGTTTCTGTGGCCAAAGCGTATAGCGTTTAATGCTTAAGGGACAAGCTTTTGAACCAGACAGTCCATCTTTCCTGTGTGTTTGTGTGTAAATGTGAGTGTTTGTGCAGGCCACACAGCAGATGGAGGTAAAGGCTTTTAGTATGACCAACTCCCTCTGGCCCACCTGGACCAGATCAGAGCATTTGGTAGTCTCACACACACACACACACACACACACACATGGACTCAAACCCGCTGTACTCCCTGGGTAATAATAAATGGGATTGAATTATTACCAGGTGTAGTGTTATTCCAGGGGTATTTGCTTCCTTTAAATTCATCTGGCCATGATCAGTGGGATGTCGTGTTAAATCATGTGAAGATGGAGATGAGCACGATTAGGAAAGAGACTACAGAGATAAATTGGACGACGCTGTGTGTGACAGTCAGGACACTTTTTAAAACCTAAATTCACACCATTTTTTCAAACTGATTTCAGATAAAGCCAATTCTCTCTTGAGCAGCTGACAGAATCAGCCTCCTCACATCCACAGCGTGCTCTCACATTCACACTGCACCATAATTTTCATTCATAACAAACTATTTCCCCATTTAAGTGGAGAGCATTTCATAGGACGACAAAGGCGAGAACAGGTGTTTCTGGAATGCGCAGCTGAAAAACTCCGAATGAATTTTAAAGAGACGAGGTTAACAGCTTCCAAAAGCTCCTTTCGTCTCAGCGAATTATGCTAAGTGTTCACAAAACATTGGTCTAAATATAGGGCTGGAACGCGCCGCAGATTAGCTTGCACAGTGATGGGTCTATAAGACGCCAGCACAGAGCTGTCTTCCCTTTTTTTGACTGGCACGGCTTTGAACCCCAGTGCTCAAATTCACTCCACAGTGAATAAATATCTGTAAGTGTGTGTGTGTGTGTGTGTGTGTGTGTGTGTGTGTGTGTGTGTGTGTGCGCGCACGTGTGTGTGTGTGCACGTGTGTGTGTGCATGTGCATGTCTACCTATTAGCCTGTCTGTGTATCTTTGTGCACCAACCAAGGGTGAATGGTTTTTCTGTGTTCAGAGCAAATCCTATGTGTTCAACTGTTTGCTTGAAATCGCTGACGTGTAAGGCATACAGGGCACTGCGGTAGAATGAAAATGATGCTACTGGAGTTTATTTTAGAGCAAGAGCGCCTTCCTCTTGGCTGTTATAAGGCATTAAAAGAAGACTGACACTTTGGCTCTTGGGGCTAACCATATCATACAGACTTGCAACCCCCGAAAACATCGAACGGTTCGACTTCCGAGTCCCGTAACAGCGAAGACACCCATGCTCTAACGTTGGAGTCTTGCCTTTGATGTGTAATCACACATGCGCATGTCTACCACTCACACACTCACACAGGCACAATACATTTGCTGAGATAAAGTGACTGCAGTGTATGACCCATTTTGCAGAGGCAGGGTTTTGCTTTCATAACGATGGTGTGTGAGTGAACGCGTGTGTTTGAATGCACAACCAGTATCTTACACCGGGATGATGCAGCACGACAGGCTTTTAAATCTTGAAAAGGAAGTGCTAGGCTGGTTTCTGGTAAAAATGCTACTGTCACACATACGGTCATAATGCCGTTAGCCATACTTCCCCGGGGCTACAGGCGGACAGTACTGAAAGTACTCACAAGTTGCAAGAGAAGGGGAAGCATTGTCTTGAGTTGAAAAAATTCAAAAATCTAGTTTAGGGGGTGTGTTGGGGAATATATTTCATGTTCCTTAAGTGTAGCAACAAGCCTCGAAACCCCCTGAACATGCTCCTCAAGCAGTTAATAATCATTGTTTCACGGTGTTGGAGGAGCGAGGCGGAGATAATGTTTTGTGTCGAGATAACGCGTTGCCTTATTCCTGCCGCCTCCCGTTAACGCACGAGACAAATGGAATGGGCGCATCGCCTTGGAGCCATCCAAATGAGGGTGTCTGCCATGAAGTGAAGTGAAGTGAAGTGAAGGAGGAGGAGGAGGAAGAAGAGGGAGGGGGGACAAGTGCCACAAAAATCAGGGAGCGGCTGCTCGACCCTCGCAGCGCATCACGGCAGCAGTCAAGTGAATGTGAAAACAAGAGAAAGCTTTGCGGAATATTGATTTAATGCCGCAGCCTGAGCAGGGGAAGATGCGCGCTCCAGATTACATGCGCTCTATTTCCCACCCATACAGAACCTTGAGTTCCTCTGCCTCCACACTCCAGAGAACCAGGGAGAGTCACAGAGAGACGATGTTCTTTTATGTGTTGTTGCCCTCTGTGAAGTCCAACTGTGTCGAAAGTCAATATGGAAATATTAAAGAGGGCAGAGTGTCATAAATATGTAAAACATATTACACTCCCTTTGTTTCTATACATGTACGAGAGAATATCAAGGGATCTTCTCGCTGTAACCTCCCACTGCTGCACCTACTGCATAGGTTGCATCCCTTCCTTTCAATTAGCTTCCCGTCTCCTAAATAATATATTAGCTTCAGAACTTGTTAGGATCAAAAATTTATTGTAAAGGTTGGTTTAGGTCTGTCTTAGCAGCACTAACTAGAAAGCACCAGGACAATGCGGAGTCACTGCATTTTAGAAACTTAAGGTAAATGTGTTTGTTTTTATAGTAGTGTCATCAAAATATGTCTTTTTTTTATATCTTTTCCATCAGTTTTTATCGTCAGTGTGTGAGGATGACAGGATCTTGTTTATTGCATTTAAGCTGGGATGATTGCTTTAAAATGTAATTGTAAATTTCTTAATACAATTCCTGGTTCACAATGCATTTGGTCATTATCCATAAAATTATCCAGGAAGACCTGGAAAAAAAACTAAACTATACCAGCAGCCAACAAGATGATGTCTTTCTGCTCATGTTTGTGATTGGAGTTTAGTGTTACATCACATTTAAAAGAATGCTTGTGTATGGGGGTAACTGAGCTATATTTCACAATAAAACTCTAACATTTTTACATGTGCAACATCAAAACAATGAAAAGTCTAAAATTAACCACATTAGGGATGGAGATAGCATAAATGTGTAGATTGTTGTAAGTGTAAAAAAAAAACCTGCATCCCGAAGGGGTGCAGTTCTGCTCACTTGCTGCCTTTTTAAACTTCTTTTGTTGATGTCTTTTTACTCATCATAGTGCTGAAAACGTCAAGTTCAAATTGTGCCTCATTTAGATTCAAATGCCCAAATCTTCAAGTTGACAGCCATTCAAAAGTTGATGTGTAGACTCACCAAACATTCTCATTATTTTTTATTTTTCATTTTTTTGGAGGAAGAGAAAGGAAACGGAATGCGTGTATTTCCCCACGCTGCTCTCCGCGTAATTCTGTGCGTCGATGACAAAAAACAGATCTTTGGAACAATTTGTTACTTACTGCCGCCCCCCACCTACCCCTCCCCTCTGGCTGCTGAAAATTATGAACAGTGAGCCGCACTCACATTCTTGAGCACAGCCAAGTGAGGAGGCGCCTCCGTTCCCGTCCTGGGCCAATGGCGCACAGAGCAGCCTTATTATACTTATCCCCGACTGGCCAATGGCGCACCTCTACCCCTGCTCACATGACGCCTTTCTGTGCGCTCCCTCTCCTCTCAGTCCTCAATCCCGGCGAGTGCAGGCATCACTGAAGACCTGACACCGGCGGAATCGGACGTCCACTGTCCCCGGCAGAATTAACCAGGTGTTATCTTATGCAAAACTTAATCGCCGTCAGATGAAGTTGACCAATCCTGCCGATGAGAATGAGCCCACTTCGCGGAAGGAACCGACTTTTTTCCGTCTCAAAACCATCGGAGAGGCGCAGGGGCGAAACAATAACGCCCAGAAGTTATTGAAATGAATCGTAAGTAGGCGACGTTTTTTTTTTTTTTTACCTCTTTTTATCGCTTATTTATCGCTACTATTATATTTATCTTCTTGTCCTACTTGAAGTCGACTTCAGTTTTTAATTTTAAGACAGCATGTATCACTTTTGCGCCGTGTGCTTTCTGTCCTTTCTATTTACATTCAAAGGCGAATTAAACATTTTAAAACGCTTTGGAGGCTTTTATTACCAAACAAATTTGACTTCTCTTGGTGCTTGAGTAGTCTCCAAGTTAATTTTGTCTTGTCGACATTCTTTGTGCGTCTTTTTGAATTTTATCATTGTGGATGTGTGGCTGTCTGCACGCAGCGCCATAGCATGAAATATAGATAGAAAGCACACGTTAAACCCGCTGACCCCGGCCAGGCAGGCTGGGTAACCGGTCCACACGGCTCAATGAGGACAATTGGGGGGACAAGAGAGTGAAGAGAGAGAAAAAATGGAGTACTTGAAGCGCACTAAAACACGGCTGCACTTCACTTCAACCCGCCAGGCAGGATAAGGGTGGATCTTCACTAACGTTTTGTGACATTTCTATTGCGGGATAAAACAAAAAATGTCCCTTAAGTTTAGATTCAGGTCAAGCTCAGATTAAGAGTTGAAATGCTTATTTTTCCACCTGAAATTAGTTGTAGTGCCCACCAAGCATTTATGTCAAATTCCAACGAATTTGACAGACAGTCAATGAGGTCATGTCACTCACTGAACCCTTTTATTGATTGGAAATTAGGGGGTAGTGGGGTCAGAGGAGGAGGAGGAGGAAAGAGGGCTGTTGTAAAATGCATGTACATTTCAGAGCCCAAGCAAAAAATGGGTGCCCTCTGATTTTCCGTGATTTCTGCACAATCAGAGGGAAAGAGCGGGGGACCGGGGCCATTTGATGTTTTGAAAGGCTTCAGATGGCTTTAATTAGGACCTATAAAATCTGTCTGCCCCATTCTCTAAGGCGGCGTGCTGGAGGAGCGAGAAGGGAGGGGAGATGACAAAAAAAGAAAAGAAAAGAAAACCGATACAGAAAGTCACTTTGGCAAAGGATTGTCTAATGAAATTTTTATAACCCTCTTTTTTTCTCCTCGTTGCTCCCTCCCTTGCCTCCCACCCTCCCTTCCTTGATGCTGGTGGTATGTAGGCAACCCTCTTATTCCCTCTTTGTCTGGCTGCTGTGTTATCTACACCCCCCCAATCCTCCCACCACCCTCAACCTAACTACCACCTACAGTCTGCCCGACCCCAGACACCTGAAGGCTAGACATAATGATCAAGAGAAGTTCCAGTCTGTCTGGAGCGCAGCCAGTTGTTTGAGGTTTTCTTCTTCTCCTCTTTTTTTTTTTTTGTCCTCGTGCTGGTCTGGCTGGCGCTGCCCGTGCCTCTGCCTCTTTCCCTTTCTCCATCCACAATCGAGAAGCACTATGTTGTTTGTGAGTTTATATATATATGTGTGTGTGTGTGTGTGTGTGTTGTGCAGGGTTGTAGTTTCATTGCTACTGCTACTATTGCCACTGTGTAGCCTATATGGATCTTGGATTGAGTGTGGGTGACTCACACAGCTGCAATACACACACTCATGAGGAAACATCAAAGACTTTCTGTGTGTGTGTGTGTGTGTGTGTGTGTGTGTGTGTGTGTCTCAGTGTGTGTGAGAGAGTGAGATTTCAGCTATGCTGTTCTGGCGAGTGTCTGCAAGAATATAGTTATGCCTATGGTGTCTGTAGTTTCTTTTTTTTCTGTTTTGTTCAATTAGCCAGGGTGTATATGCAGTGCTTCTTGGTTCTTTTTAAAGGTCTTACATTAGTTGTGCTGTATCACTGTTCAGATATTTTCTGAAGCACATACAGGAGGTTCTGAAGCTTGATGTTTTTCATGTTTCAATTTTTTTTTCAGTGTGATGATGTTGGAATAAGGGTCAATAAAATAATTATCCCATTATTAATAAATGGGAGTTGAATCTTTTGAGCTTCAAAAGTGAAGAGAAAATATATTTCCTGTTCGAATATTCATTTTGACTGTACTGCAGGTTTTAAATGAGACCCTCAGACGCTGTCTGTCGCACCTCAACTCTTCGCAGTGGGCGTCTTTGAGTTTGGGCTTAAGCCGATGGAGCTTCTGAAGTTGAGCAAAAACAAATAGAAAACATTAATTAGACATAGGAGATGATAAAAAAATGCTTCGATATGTGGATTTCTTTGACAGACAAATTCGTTTTCAAGAGTGTCTTCCTTTTGATGAGTACAGGTCTTTGTTTTCCCAATGTGTGTTGGTTAGGGATTACATCATTTGGCTGCCGCTGGGTTAGCTAGATAAGAAGCTAGCATGCTTTATGGAAAATGGCTGGTTGGAGAGGAGTCTTTGTTTGGCATTTTTGCTTGACAACACAGTGAAAATCGGAACAAGTCGAGCTGTGTGCAATGTTTTTCTGTTTCTAGTTGAGCGAGCCTAATAATTCCGGAGTTGTTTTTGTCGGCGATGTCCGTTTTTGATAAACTTGTTTGTTAGAAGATTATCCCCTGACAGCTGGAATAGGCTCTCTCTCTCTTTCTGTACCCGCAACCATGTAATCTTCTCAGATATGATGTTTTCAAGAACAAGTGTTGGTAAAATTTGCACAGAGCTTCGACCGAAATCCTGCCACTTGTTTTTTTGTGTGTTTTCTGTGTATCATGGCATCAAGGAGATTGAGGATGTCTCTTCCTCTGCCACAACCCTTTGAAGGGGGAAGTAATAAAAAGCTCAATGGGTGCAACAAGCTGTTCTTCCCTCCTACACTTTGAGGCTACTACCTGGAGATGAATAGGAGGCCCCTCCATAACGAAGGGGGAGAAGACAACATTTTATTGAAGGCTGAGGATGTGGGGGATGCGCCATAGCTTATAGACACTTGGTGTGAAATAGTCCAGTTTTATCAGTTTACAGGAGAGCACTGTCCACTCAGTTTGACTAAGAGTTATTATTGTTTTCGCTTCTATGGAAGCATAATTTTCTAAATCTGTCAACATGTTTGCGTACAAATGATGTTAATCTATTAAGGTTTAAGTAGGTCAGAAGGGTGTTATGTAAACATTAACAAATTGTCCTGTTAAATCCTGCTTGAAGTAAAATACTGTCTTCGTGGTGTGATAATACAACATCCATGATAATGACATTGGACAATCACAAAGCCACAGATTAGGATTTACGGTAACCAGATTTATGCGTGAAGGAGTGAAGTCATGGTCAGGAATGTAAATGACGGAGTCATTCAATTACCACCGTGCCCTTTCCTGGGAAAAGTCCCCAGCCGTGAAGAGGTTAATTGTTTTTGAATCTCCATCTGAGGGGAGAAAATGGGCAAACGGGAGGGATAATTGAGCCGCTGATAGTTGAGTGGATTATGGATTACTGCGCCTCTCCAAAGGTGAAAAGAAAAGGAGGTGAACGAGGGAGAAAGGAGGGAAGGAAAGGGAAGAAAGGGGTGCGTGAAAGGCCCGTGTTGCGCGAAGCAGCCGCAGGGGTTGTCTGGCCTTCTGAGGGAAAGATGGAGAACTCCAATCCTGTTTAGCCCACAAGGTGACCCTTGACCCCTTCGCATGCTCCTCCCTGCTCCAGGTGCAAGCCTTCACTGCTGGCAGCTCGCATGCAGACACACACTGCAAGCTAATTTTTCACACACTACAAGGACTGGGGGGAAACGCAGTATGAAAACGCAGAACATTTTCACCCCCTCCTGCTTCTCTTTCTTCATGCCTTTCTATTGTCAGGGGTTAAAGATCCAAGCCTGCTTGTTGGGGTGGGGGAGCGTTGTGATAATACAAGGGCTCTTTTTTTTTCCCTCCTCTGAAATATGTTCTTGCCGAGAAAATGGATGACTTAAATGGGGGGAAAAAAAGATGATCTGACATGGTGCAATAATCACAGGAGTGTTAATCAGAGGGATGTCATGTATAATTACTACAGTGTTTGATAACACCGCGGCAAACCACCTCAGGCCATTAGCGAAAGTTTCCCGATGCCATTAATGGGCGTTAATAAAATTCAAGAAAACCCGGATGGAACGAGCCCTCTGCATGGCCCAGTGGTTAAAGCACTGTAAGGTTAATGAACCAATTTACATACTTGCTGCTGCCATCTGGGTGGAGTGACAAGGCAGATGCTTCCTACTTTGTACTGTTGCTTTGTGCTGTTCAACACAGAGGAATGTGTCAGGTCCACAGAGGTCGATGAGCATGTTTAACATTTCGCCTGTGGTCAAAAACAATCATGAATGAACTGAAAATTGATGCCGTTGAAAGGTCCTGTAGAAATACAGTCAACAATCGACCACACTGCTTTTGCGTTTAATTTCATTTATCTCCTTTTTTCAAATGATTGAATAAATTAGTGGATGTTGAAGTGGTTGATGCCAAATTCGACTGGCACTTTAGGTCACCAGCCTTAGCTATTGTTCTTCATACAAAGTGATGCTTAAGTGTGGATTATACCCTGACCCCGTCCGATAAAGAAAAAAAATGACAGGAAGAGGGGGAGCTGCCCCTCAGGCGATTAGAAACTTGACAGGGGCGATCCACAAGAATCACCATAGATGATGCTGGAGACTGGAGCAAAAAGAGGATTAGTGTCCATCCACCTCTCTGCCATCCTCATCGGGGTGATCACATTACAAATAGAGCATTCTCAAAGCGCTCTTTTAGCAGAGGAACACAATGAGGTCTGTCGGCGATCAATAAAGCAGTGTGAAAGCAGAGGGATATACTTAAAAAATCAAAGGCTCTGGCTGGCATGGCCATCATCTCGACCCGTCTGCTGGAATCAGATAAGGGAGCGGGGCCTTGCAGGAAAGGTTGTTCGGCCCCAGGGCTGCTTGACTTGATGGATATCCCTCCTACTGGCACCCATCGCGGACTGATTCCATCTGAAAATGGGAGAAACCAAAACGTTTCTGCATCTATCTGGTCCCTCTCTGATACTGTACGTGTGGAGGAACAGTTGAAGGGATAGATGGGTAAAAGGGAGCATAATATATAATCCCTGCAACGTGTATAGGGAGAAATTACGCAGTTATTTCTCTAACCCCTCTGTTGTCCTCCATGGATGATGGCTTTTACCTCATGCTTCACTTACATGATTTAAAGAAAATAAAATCACCCCGGTTTTGGTTTGACAATGTGTCAGAGCTGGTGCGAGTGTTCGTCTCAGATTAGCTCTTTGTGCCGTGAGGAGAGAGGGAAGACGCGGTAAGGGGGGGTCAGGGATGGGGGAACAATACCGCCAAGATCCCAGTTGAAAGAAATCATTTGCACAATTTTATGAAAGCTGTATTTGTCCGGTTGGATAGTTTTATCAAAGCCTAACAGCCACGGTGAAACATGATTTAAATGACGGGGTGAGCTACAAAGCTGGCAAGGTGTCGGGTTAGAGTCATTTCTCAGCTGAACGCTCTCCAGGTAAATGCAGATAATGCGCTCTCGAGTTTTTCTTTCTCTTTCTTAAAGAAGTCTAATTTCTACAGATGGCTCTGAGCTGACACCAGCGCTGCCAGAGCTTCTGTTCTCAGAGCTAAGCTTGTACAACATTTATGTGGTAAAGATGAAAAGACATCATGGCTACGCTTTATTCCTGTATATTCATCCCCTGAAAAACTAGCTCAGAAAAGCAGAGTTTCTTGTTCTTCTTAAAGTACTATAAGCCATTTTTTCTTCTAATTTCAGACCGACTCTCTTTTCTTAAATCCTCTTGGTCCTGACACATAAAACTTTAAACAGCAGGGCAGTAAATTTGCACAGGATGAGAGTTCAGGTAAGTACACAGGATATGTTATAAGGTTAAAACCTGCTGCAATGCAGACAAAGGAACAAAATTGGCCTCTACCCATGTCTGTTGTTGTTTTCAGTTTCAGAACCCCCGACAGTATTTCCTGGTGACTCACTTCTTTCCGAGCCATTTATGCTTGAAAACTTCCTAAGGATGAACCACACATATTCTGGGTTTTATTGTCAATGAGGGACCATTGGGCATAATGAAGTTCTGTTTCTCAGCATGAGTTTGGGAGGCTCATGATTACAAATGCTCCTCTCATTGTCTCCCATCATCTCCTGCCTAATTGAAGACAATATAACGAGACAATGGGGTCTCGCTCATCATTCTGCATCAGTGGCATGCTCTATGGAACGTGCCAGTCTGTTAAAAGTGGGGTGTCGGCGGTGGGAGGGGTATGTATCTGTATTGATACTTGAATGCGCTCGAGCTTGTTTAATTTGGACCAAGAAGATGGACAATTAAACAACAGCTCCCGGGGGGGCTGTTCATTTTGGTCAGCTTCCCCACTTCATGGCCGCCCGCCCTTGTAAACTCTCCTGGATGTGTCTGGGTCATGCGTTAGGGGGTGGAGCGGGGGTTTGTAGGCGGGAAGGGGATTGGGCGGGGGTCTGCCTCTGGAGAGGTTGTCTCAGATGATTAGGACAGCCAAGTGGGGAGAGTCCCTCAGTGCCTGGCCTCCTTCACCTCCCTAATATGTTCTGAATAAGTCCCCCTCCGCTGTGCGTTTGTTGTGGGGTTTGGCGGGAGGTGGGGGGGTGGGGGGATTATGTCTGGCCATGGTTTAGGAGTGTTTGTCATCTGCCCCCTCGAGGCCTGCACCGGCTCCTTTGTCTGAGCGTCAGGCGTCGGTGCAATGTCAAATCACACAATGTGCCTTTGCAATCAGGGCATCTCGGGTTAGGAACTGACACAGGATTTTCATGTCTGGGTTTCTCTGGCTAAAATACACTGTTAAAATAGTTTTAGTTTTGAAATAATTACACATTATTGCCTTTTATTCTAATCACTAAATCACTAAATCACTTTAAAAAAAAAAGTTGGTGTTCCACATTTCTTGCACCAATCTGAGGTTACATTTAGGGGTGTGCCGTATATCGTTCATGATAATACCGTTTAATTTTTAATATGAAAATAAAAATTCATTTTGTAATAATAGCAATCTTCCAACTTTTTTTCACATAATGACGCCATACTGTTACGCATGGCACCAACAAACGTGGCTAAGAGCAAATTTCTGACTGGTTAAAGAAATGACAGATTAAAAAAATAAATAAATAAAAAACATTATGGAATATATGAATGAAAAATGTTAAAATCACGCTCACATATAAAACTATAGCACTTATTTTGTTGCAATTGTATGTTCTTCTAATTAATAATGAAATATCATTTTATTTTTCAGTATTTTGTCATGTCATCAAGAATATCATTATTGCAAAAAAAACCTGAAATAATATCTCCCACCCCTAGTTACATTATGTATTCCTTGTATTTCCGTAAATGACTTTGTATGACACAAATGTGATACAGTATCAGGTAGAAGCACATTTGATCTATGAGTGTACAATGTGTTATGAGTCACTCATAATCAAACCCCTGCCATTCTGCTCTGATGTTCAGCAGTCACACATAGAAAAATCCATCACAGAAGAAGAAGAAGAAGCAGTGCTCATTTCTAGACAGAGGCATCAATAAACCAGAATGCTTTGCAGCCACAGCTTGCATCTTTGCTAATCGCTAGTGTGAGAACTCCATCAAAGTCTTTAACAGCTTTTTTTTCTAATTTGAACAGTTACACTATGGCATTGTTTATTCCCCAGTCTCACAGTGCTATCATAATGTACTCAAAATGTAATGTGTGAAGGCTGTTTAAAAACATCTCAAAACATGCAGAATAAAAGAGGAACTCAAATTAAAATATTTGAAACACTTGATGGCTAAATAATGCTTGAAATTCATTAAACAAAATCAGTGATATAGAAGTTTAACAGTTAAGTATAATTTGCCTCAAATCAGTTCATAGTGGCCTATTCTTGCTCACTGCATAGTCCGGAATTGAGTTTGGTGGTCTCAAAGGTGTTTCTATGGTTTCACACAGTGCATCTCTGTATGAAATTTGGAAGAAAGATTCATTCATCTCCACACAATGGCTAACAAAGAGGGCACTGAGCCCTGGCCAAATATCACAAGTTACATTGAAAACAAACAAAACGGTCTTGCTGCATATTGAGGAGGCAAAACCTCCCAAAGGCTGATAACAGTTGTGGAGGATTTAGGCGCTGTGGGAGAAATGGCTTCTGTGGCTTTGCATTCAAGTCACTTAGCCATTTGGAGCACCAGGAAATGACACACATTCCTCCTTCCCAGTAACAAAATAAACCAAAACCTAGCTTCCTACTATTTCTGCACAGTTGTGTCTAAAATTTCAATCTTAATGACTTCCCTTGAATTTGTGATATTGATTTATGGTCTTGATTTCAGTGCAGTCTGAGGAGTTTTATTAGAATCAGGCTTCAGATACAGTGCAGTTAAAATGAAAGGTTTCTTTAACTGCATGCAAGTATTCCTTCACAATAATTAATGTTTTGAAGCCATGTGTTTTCTGTAGTAGAATCTGTAGTTTCTGACACAGACACACCAATTCACATTACATCCATATTTCTGTGAAGGTTTGCGAAAATGTAAAAGTGTTTAAGTTCGAGTTCCCTGAATCATATTGTGACCAACGGCAACACTATACATTCTCAGTCTCTGCTTTTCTCAAGCCGAACTAACTGCTAATTCTGACTCACAAACGTACGCTGCAATGACTAATCGTTTCACATCCCTTTGTCTCAATATACAACTGCTTACAATGCGCACTCTCCGAGGGCCTACCTTCCTACTTTGCAGATGAGTAAATGCACCAGGTTTTGATGACACCCAACAAGCTATTTTTGATCACTTTAGCCTTCACACACTCTCATGAGTGGCAGTTCTAGGTGTTTCTCATACAGCTGTGTTCTGTCTCACAGGTTTTTTAATTGACAGAAAATATTTCAAACAATGAAAATATCACAAGTTCACTTGATCTGCCTCGCCTGCTCGAGGAAGAGGTTTTTTATAGCTTCTAAGTGTTTTCCACTTCATTTGACTGTGCCTGAAGGTATATTAAAACCATTTTCATAAAGATTTTTGAACAAGCCCTTGAGATGTTTTTTATAGCCGTGGTTTTGAGGAGTGTAGATAGGCACATCAACGGGCTGTTTGTGTCTGTGTCAGGGGTGAGGGAGTAAGTAATTACAGTTGTGTGTGTAATTGAGTTTTCCTGGATTTGGGGTGAAAGTCTCATCTGACCAACAGAAATGCGTTCTCTGGTGCTTTTCTTTTAGCCTGGCATTATATTTAGAAGAGGAAGAATAGTTAAAGTATCAAAGCAGTTTCAATCTCAGTGTGATTTTTTTCGGATATTAAACACTTCCAAAATTAGTCGCACCACTTCTCACAACCTAGAGTCCTCAAAAGGTGAGAAAATGATGGAATTAAATTGAATTTTGCTCACTTGGAAACATCTTTTCCGTGTAACATCTTTTGAGAAGAAGAAGAGGTTGTAGGAGGTTAGGGTTAAAACACTGGTAAATATATCAGTCTATGCAAATCAGCTATCAAATGGAGTCTGGCTTCTTTCTGATGGTACAAGAAAGCAAATGTAGTGCAGATGATCTCTGTGTGGGCAGGAAGGCTTGAAGGTTTGCATCATGTCTGCCACGTTCTCCCCGAGGGCATTCAGCCTCCTTACACACAGAAACACACACACATACAGTCGCGCATGCAAGCCACCGTTTTTCCTCGCAGCGCGGCAGGCGTCTGTCTTCATCTGTCCTATTGATTGATGAAGCAGGCACAGCGGGGTGTCCGAGAGAGGCAGGAGTCTAGATCAAGGCTGTGTGCTGCATCACTGGAAGTCACAGTGCGCACACACACACACACACAGACACACACACACACGTGCATGCGCACACGCACACACATATTCTGGCATGCACATTAGCACTTTTTTCGCTATCTTTGTCATGCTCTTTCTGTGTCTGTCACAGCAGACACACAGGCAGCCATGACACAATTGTACACACATGCAGACTGAGAGACATGACACTCACAGCAGTGCTGACACACACGTCTTGTCATAGCATACAAAGGCACCACATCAGACTCATGCACACACAAGCACATACACACACTTGGAGTGAGTTAGCATGGCTTGGCTGTGCATGTGCCTAAGCTGGACAGACGTTTTCTATAAACATAATATTTGTAGATTAGTTGGGGTTAATGATCTGATTGCCTTGGAGCTGCCATGGTATCTGTGTGTGTGAGCGCACACATGTGTGTTTGTGGCTGAGGGGTAAAGGCAGTGCTCTACTGTGCTGTCTCCCTCACTTCCAAATGAGACATGCCCCAGGCACCAGTACAAGAGCAGTATTTATGCTATTAGGGAACTGGGTTTGCCGTCGTACCAGAACGAAATGGCTAAAATTATGTCTTGACTAACCTCGATGGGCAGGTCCAGTATTTTCTTTGCATAAATAAGAAATTACAAGTTGTGTACTTAGAGGCTATTTTTACACATCGCCTGTTTGGAATATCATGCACATTATTTTTGAGCCGTGTAAATGTAAAAGCCAAGGAATAGAGCTTTTTTTTTTTTTTTAAAGTGTTGTTCTTTCAGAGCCAAAATAAAAACTAGGAGTCAGAGTTTGTTTTCTCTCTCTTCTCCATCTTTACTTTGATGTTTAAAATTAGCTTCCTACTCAAAACCAAAAATAGTCCTTTTTGCAAACGACTTTCTTCAGCTCTCAGTCGGTGGGTTCATTGAGGGTGTAGTCCCTCCAAACCTCACCTCTCTCCTCCCTACAAACACACTCCACTGAGAAGCCCCTCTCATGTAATGCTGAATGGACAGAAAAGTGCAGGAATGAAAGAAAGGACAGAAAGAATGACTGAAAAAAATGAAAAGTTTTCCCCAAAGGAACCCCCCCCCCCCCCAAAAAAAAAACACCCACCTACATTTTTCTCCCATCCCTCCCTCCCTCCATCACTTGTCCCTCCCTACCTCTCCTCCGGCGTTCCTGTCGAGGCATGCCTCTGTCCCCGCCAACCAGCATCGTCCGGGGCAGGGCGAGGGGGCAAGAAAGAGGGGGGGCAAACAAAGGAGCACTGTTGCTGCCTCGTTGGGGTTTTTGCGAAGGGGTCGACACCAGGCTGGAGGGGTGCGTGTGGAGGGGTACAGACGGAGCGAGAGTGTGACTGAGGAGGTTTATCATTAAGAATAGAGATTAAAATGAATGGGAGGGGAGCAGGGGTGTCTGTTCTGTTCACAGTAATAAAGAGGACAAGCAGTGCCAGTCAGTTTTTCACACGCACCCAGACACACGGTTGCCACACTCAGTTGGTGTGAGTGAGTGAATGTGAGAGATAGGGGAGGGATGGGGATGGTTCATTGTTTCCTGGCCATTGTACAATATTTGCTTAACCCTTGTGCTTTATCTGTGCAGCTGTATGCTACGAATGAGATGGCTGAAAAGCGTGTGTGTCTGTATGTGTGTGCGTGATGGCTGCTGTCACAGCTGTTAGCAATTTCATCAGTGCACTGTAAGACGCCACCTACACAAACACACAAACCCTGTCAGTTTACGAAGCAGTATGACCATGATAATATCATTCAAGCACAATTACATGTCAACTTAGTCTCCGCAAACAAAAACTGAGCGATGAAATGGACACAGCAACAAGCCAACACAGGTATGCACATTGTAAATGGCAATCATGCAGCCGTATAGGAGCATAATAATCATCATTCTATGGCTTCTTTTTCCCCCTGGTTGCTACTCAGTGCTCTCTGACCCCAATTTGAACCTCATTCATCCTTACATTGAGCAAGCATGCTCCACTCTGCAAATACAACCCTGGTTGTTGTCGCTAAGCCTTGCTCAGGTTTTCAACTGTGCGTTTTTCTTTTGTTTGTTTTTTTAATAGTTACCCAACAACTTGGGTGAAATACAACATTACAGAATATATCTTGACTTTCATGTTCATGTAACATTTTCTTCTTCAGGTCATGAACCGCATTGATTTGTAATCTCTGCGCCCATCTTGTTCATACATTCTTTCTACACACCAACTAAGGAACTGTTTTGAAAGATAACTGAATTTTAGAGGCAATAACTGCAATCCCACAAGGACCACCACTATGAATGGAGTATTTTATATATTTATTTTTCTTGATGTGAGGTGCTGTTGGAGATCTATCCATTCCATACAGTATCTTAATGGTTCCTCTCCTCTTTCTGTCCCTTCTCTTGTCCATGAAAGGAGCCGGCACGAGAAGAAGAAACAGAACAAGCGCTAGCAGCGTTAGCCTTTACCACAGAGGGAACGAAGGGAAGCAGAAGAGCAAACGAGGAAAACGCAAGAGCGTTGAAAAAGAGGTAAGAGAGCTCAGTTTGCCCCTGGGTTGTACATTGTGTTGTCTGTCTGTCCTCTGTTGCCCTTCAATCTGATTGCCTGCGCCAGCTGTGTACCTGGGGTGGGTTTGGTGTTTGCATGTATGCGTATGTGATTTTGTTTCATTTTTAAGTGCGTCAGTGTTTGTTCTTGTGCCTGGCCCATAAGTTGAGTCACAGCCACCCGGTGAAGGTTGAGTCACCTGCTGCATCTTCAACATTTCTTTTATCTCCATTTTTTAAATCTGTTTTCCACTCACATTCATTTCTCTCTACTGAATAGGAACCCTCAAGCAATTATTATCCGTGTGCATTGATATATTTATTGATTTCTATGATTAGATCATCAGGAAATGTAGAAATTACACAAGTGGGACTGGTTAACATGGATTTTTATCAACATGATTGTGGCTAATCAAGTGCTAAAACAATTGAAGTATCATACATTGGCTGGATGTTATTCTCCTCAGTGTTTTCCTACTGAACACAGCAACCGAAGAACGGTCTATAATTAAAATTCACAATCAATGGAGAACTTTATTTTTGTTTCATTTAATATTAAACAGGCAGTATAAGAAACCATTAAAACAAAAATGATTTAAATCAATTAAATCCAAGAATCATGAATTCTGTGTACTGATCCAAAAGTAAACAAAAAAGCGTTACAATATCAGAATACTTTCATTAGAAAGGCTGCTAACACTGATGGGACAGAGGGTCAGTCAGGTTGTCCTCAGACACTGTATGTTTTCCTACAAAAAGCAATGCAACAAAATTTGTACATATCCCTCATAATCATTAGCCAGTATTTTGTGCAAAATTCACATATTTTGTAAGGCTGCAGTTATGTGATCAATGGGCTTTTGTGAGTAAAGAAGGAAGATGTCCGGAGTGGTCCAGTTAGGAGGTAGGTTGGGGTGGCAGACTGCTTTCAAAATAGAGGACTTTCCCTGAGTCATTACGTCATCACCATGTTTCTTTCCGCTAAACCTAACCTCAGTAACTTTATGTTATTTACGTAACTTTATATTAAGGACGTAACGTCATGCAAGGGGCAGTAATTTTTATGATATCATATGAACCGTTGTATAAGGATACATTGAGTAGTGTCCAGTCTAACCTTTGAATAATGTGTTGTCAAAAATACGTATTTGTAAAAATGTATAGTTTTGGATTAAATAGTGTGTAAGAAAGGAGAGCTCTTTTACGGTGTGCAAATAGAACACTATTGATCTTATTTAATCCTTTTCCTAATCGTTACTGTATCCCATCACATTCAGTCTCCACCTGTTTTATCACATGCTTTTTGTGTCAGAAAACAGGGAATCTATTTCATGTTTTGAGGATTTTCCAGTATCCATTACAATTTTACAAAATCCAACATTTCAGGGATGCAGGGAGTGAAAAAAAAACATTACCTTGGAGAACAGCATAGCCCAAAGGCAAAACACAGGAGTGAAACTGGGAAAAGAGCCACCTTATTGTTTTAACTGTGTTTCAACGCTTCCCAAAGCGCACAGTCTCTCAGAGAGTAATCTTCTCACTCTCTCTGTGTGAGGCTGAAAGCAGCAGTAAATCATTTTCTACCACGCAGGCACAGTCAGAATGGCTGCCACCGTACACAGATAGGGGGATGGTTAAAAAGGAGATGCAGTGCGAGGAAAAGAAAATGTTGTTTTTCTCAGTTCTTGTCATCTTCCTTTCTGATGAGACTCCTTTCAACCTCAACCCTGCATCCAAAGGTTAAAATAGCAATGGTGGGTTTTTTGTGGTAAGGCTTTTTTTGGATCCAGTCTTACTTTCAGTCATAGGAGATCCAGTGTACTCCATGACAGGGTCATTCTTACCCCCAACATCAAATGTAAAAGCTTCCATGAACTGGGTACAGGTTACAGTACAACCATGATACAAAAAAAGTGAAAATGGGAATGCACAAATGAGCAACAGGGTTCAATATTCAATACATTTTTTTCAGAAACAAACACAAAAGGGAAATAAATCTGTGACTCTTTCAATACACAGCCTAATACTTACTGTCTTTCTGGCATGCCCTGCCAGTGCAAATGTCCTCCAACATCACTACTTTTTCGTCTGTGAGAAATACTTACACAATGAACTGTACCTCGCAATGACGTTCTGCAGAAGACAGAACAAATTCAATTCAGCTTATTTCAGTTCAGCTCAACTCATTTCATATCACCGCGGTCCAGTTGAACTCAATTCTCTTTTCTAGCTTTTCATGTCTTTCACTCTCATTTACTTTTTCAGTCTGCCTGAACCGTGCAGTCGTCTGTCTTTTCTCACATTTTCAACTCTCTTCAGTTCTGTCTCTCTCAATACTCACACTGTTGCAATCATTCTAACACCCACAACAATCAAAAAAGGACATTCCACCATTTTAAAAGAAAGGGGATGATGATAAAAGAGATTAGGAGGATTGTGGGGATGCAGAGTGATAATTTAAAAGAGCAGGAAAATATCCTCTAAGGGACGGTCCAATGCCAAACATATTCTGTTTTAAATATTGGAATTCCCCACATTTCAGATCTGTACAAATCACCCCATTTGGACACAGAACGTTTTTTAAACGACGTGGGTTTTGAACTCGTTTGAGAAAGAAAGGCCTCCTTCTACTCCTTTCATCATTCTTTTGATGGATGTGCTATATATCAACCAACAGGGATTAGTGAAGTCACAAGTTGTACAGCTACACACAATCCCATTGTTTTTGGAACTAGTCAAATGATGCAAGTGTAGTCTGGGGAAGAAAGAAAGGAAAAAGGTGGAGGATGTTGTAAGCAAGTATACCAACATGCCACCACTCTTTCTTCTTAACCCTTCTTCCTCTCAAGTGTGTCTGCCCTCTGCTCCGGTGGAAGAAGGTCTTTCAGGAGCAGCCAAGTCTGTCTAAGCTGGCTTTAAAAGCTGCAAGACTGAAGAAGCACCATGGTTCTCTTTCGGTGTCCGTTTTTGTATACTGAGGCGGGGTTGCAAGGCTGAAGCCACAATGTGTCACACGGTTTCATATTTCAAAAAACGCATATGGGGAAATGACAGACAAATGAGTCACTCCGTCAACTCGTATTGATTCACTGCAGGACTGGGGGACAGAGCGAGTAATTGTCAGTTTCACGCTCACGCAAAATAACCAGCAAATGATGGACGATGGTTTACAATGGCGGGGGGGGGCATACTCTAGTTGGGGAATGGGCATAAAAGCCTGATGGACAAGTGTCGAAAATGGTAACATTTGTGTCCGCACAAAGGAAAGCACAGAACAACAGAGTGCTCTCCTCTATCAAAGCCTTTTCCCCCTCAGCGAAGACACCCACCAACCACCAGAGGATTAAAGATTAGGATGAGAGCTTTTATTGAGTTTGAAGCCACGGCAGTCTGAAAATGACTGGATGGATGGATGGATGAGTGAAAGATTGATGGGCATGAGGGGGTAGAGATAGAAAAATTAAAGCAGAGAAAGACGGTGGTGGGCAGACAAGATTTTAGAGAGAGTAGGAATCAACAAGAAAGGGAAAGAGATGGCTGGTGGGGAAGATTTCAAAGTGAGCATGAGAGAATTATCCATGAGAGAAAGCCAAAAAGGGGAGAGTTACTGTAGAACTGGTAAATAGAGAAGTGGGGGGTGAGGGCCAATAGAGCGATGCCTCTAATGTCTTTATAAGGTCATAAAATACTGCACTTCCTGGCCTCTATCTAATTGCTGTGAGGGATGGGATGGGATGGGGGAGTCTTGAGTCTACCTGTCTACTAAATGAGGCCTCTAAATCCTCTCTGCTTGGCCTGGGGGGGCTTTCTTTTGAATTGTTATGAGAGCAATTCAATGAAGGTCTGTGTTTGAATATTCTTTATGTTATTTTGCTTAAAATTGAGGTTGAGAAAGAGAATAACGAGAGAAAGGGAAAGAGAGGAAAATTCTGCACCTTAATGATCCCCTTAGAGTTATCAGACTGGAAAGAAAAGGTGAATGTAGGATGACAGACAATGGGAATAAGAGGAAAAATACAAAGACAGAGAACCGAGAGTAAAAATAAAATGTAATCGTGCTATTTCTTACAATAACCACTTGAAAATAAGGCTGAGAAAGAACAGAGTTACAGAGAGAGAGAGAGAGTTTTATTGACTCAGCAGGAAACGACCGTAGAAATGGCTATGCTTCCCCAAGGAGCTGTATGCTGAACTCTTAAAAACGTGAGAAGTAACGCTTGCCATCATTGGAAAGGAAAACATTTTCATTTCATAAAATGCTTGTCTAAGAGACTCTGCCCCAACCTCTAACCCCTCAAGTAAGCACAGTAACTAACTGCCTTCAGAGGCAGAGAAAAGCAATGTGGAAAGAGGGAGAAAGGCACTAATTTTTTAACTGTTTCTACATACCTGTAGATGCATTTGAATGGAAAAAAACATTAATATCAGTGCTTGTTTCAAAATGAGGCATCAATTTAAGTACTGTGAAAGTGCTATGAAATGTTTGGGAGCATGAATCATAAAAGATGGAGGATAAAAAGCTCTTTATGTGTCCTGGCTCTTTCTGTGTCCGGGCTATTTCTGTGTCCGGGCTCTTCCTTTTGGCCTGGGTTTTTTTTTCTTTTTTTTGTTTCATCTTGGCTTCGGCGTTGTTTTGGCTCGTGGCTAACCCCCTCTCGTCCATTCTGCGGGGGTAACTGTCCTCCGTGTGGGTCTTCGTGGGACTCCAGCCGCTTTGACTCGGCGCTCCGGGTCGGCCTGCCTTTGACTCTCCGATCCGGCCCTGTTGACTGCAGTCAAAGTCCTTGTCAAATAAAAGCCTTCAACTACATGCATCTATTATATATTTAGGCTGACCAGATGTCTACAAATTTAATAGATGTATCTGTGAGCAGAATAAATGACTTACAAATAAAATAAAAATCTATTTTGAAATACTTAGTGACAACTTAGAATTCAAATGAAACAGATTGAAATGACGGCAAAAAATCCATTTAGCCACTACTAATGCATGTTTAGTGGGGCAGTGTGAAGGATTTAGTGGCAACTAGCAGTCATGATTGCAGATTGCAACGAGCTGAAATTTCTCCCATGTGCCAAGTTTTCAGGAGTTTTGTTTTTATAGGGAACCAAATTATCCGCAGAGGTCTCTCTTCCTCTTGAAAACAAATGGACCTGGTGATTTAAACAGCTAAAATCACTGAATAAAACAGTTTCACATTCTAAACCAGTGGTTTTCTGATGCTGTTCAGTTTGTTGCAAAGGGGTAGCTAACTACAGTGGCCAATACTAAAATGTGAATGGCTCTGTCTAGATGAAGTGTTTAGTTTGTTCATTTATGGCTACTGTAGAAAGATGCCAGTGCATTATGAGGTACACTGTGGATGAGGGCCCACTCCTTGTGTAGATATTATCAGTTCATTCTCAGATAATGAAAATGCTCAATTCTTATTTTCAGGTGATCACACATGCTAAAGAAATTATACTTATTATGTTATATTCCATTTTTGCCGATACATCCCTTTAAATCCAACATACTGGATCTTTCAGTCGTATATTTCTATCACATAATTTGGAAGAATTTACTACCCGCTGTCACTGCATTCATGAAGCCCACGCATCTTGTGGTTTTCCTTTTCCATCCAGTCCCCCTATGTGCTGTGTATACAAAATGAATAGTAATTTCAGGCGTTGTGTTTTTTTTTTTTCCAAAATGTAAATTCCAGAATTAATTTTTATCTTTTGTCAGTGACTTATGCTGAGTTCATGAGCTGTGTGTCTAACTTTTGCTCATTTTAATGGCGGGGGCACAGGGGTGTATTGTGCCTCAACTTGCCACGCTACAGGAGCCGTATAACAGTTGCCTTTTTTGTGCTGGGTTTTATCAGTGGGTGAGAGAATGAAAAGGAGTCAAAGGCAGCCCCCTAAGCTTTCCATAATGCGTCCCGAGAGGAGACAAAGGCCTGCATTCACTGCTGGGTGTCGATAAGACCTATCATTAGTCTGCCATTGGAGGTATTACCAACACACACACAAACACACTTATATACACGCACACATACACTGAGTGCAGTAGAGTACTTATTCCTGTACCCATTCTCTTTTTCCACATACACATGCATAAATATTCCCGTGCATGCCGGAGGAGTGAAAGAAGCAGCCAGGCTCGAATTGAATCGAATAAAGGCAGAGGAGTGGACCCCCTGCTGCTTTCCCATCACTGCAGAATTCACTCAGCCTCACATGGCCGCGGCCATCCAAACCTCGGCTATACGTCTTTCATGTGTTCATCCATGTTTGGCTGCGACCTTAAGGAGCTTATGCTACAATAAGCTGACGATAAGAACGCAAAGAGCCCTGAAATTTATTTTCATAAATACCTCTTTTTGTCATTTACAATGAAGAGTCTTTTACATCAAGATGCAAAAACAACTGAAAAAAACTATTTCAGAAGTCTTACGTGCTTCATTTTAAATGTAAGTCCTATATCTATGTTAGATTGTGGTTTATTTGCATAAAAATACATTATGTAAGTGCAACCATTGTCCAGAAGACTGATGGCCTTTGACCATCAGTGTTAGTTTTATACTCCATTTATTTCACTTGCTTTGTTTTGCGCTAAAAAAAATGGCATCTTTGTAATCTTTTGTGCAATAAAGCAAACTAGCAGACTGACAAAATCTACAGATATGCAGTTAAAAGGTCAAAGGAAGCTGACAGCTGTCTTGATGATAGAACTCCTATTTTACAGTAATGATACCAGTGTCTCAGGATTAATGTGGTATTGACTTATTGATGATAAAATGCTACACATAGTACATTTACTTAACAAGACAAGTAAAATTTGTAGGGGAGGATGGTTGGGTTTTCTATTCGGGTTTTTCTGTGTTTGTGTTTGTGTGTGTGTGTGTGTGTTTACACTCAGGGGAGGAAGACGGCACTGCTGTCTGGGTCCTAAGTAGATGATGGACCGTAGCTCGTATTCCCATTCCCTCTCATTAGCTCAGCCCTGGAGAATATATGAGGTTACTTACCTTCCCTTTCTCTTCTGGCCAAACGGCAAGCGTCGGCTGAGGGTCATTAGCCTCGCTGCTTGGAACAAATGGCCTTCGATAGCATCTCCGCTAAAATACAACAGAAGCAGATTAACCCCTTGATCTGTGGTGGATAGCGTATCAAAAACATTAGAAAGGAAGGAGTGAACAGCAGTGTTGAGCATTTTATTTTTAGCCAGATCCATCTTAAATTAGCTCTTTTGTGCTTGTGTTCCTTTGAGTTTTTGCAGTAGATTTTAAGTCTTAAGTTTTTAGGGGACCTTGGAATCTAGTTGCACTTCAGTAACGCAACATAGTTGTTTGCCTGAAAACAAAAACGGTAGAGTGGGCTGAGGATCAAAGCCCAGGGAGGATTTGTCTGGCAGATAGCCACTGGGGTCCTGCCTGTGTAGACTCTCTCTCTCTATGTCTTTATGTCTCTCTATTGTGGACACCACGAGGTTGCCCCCTCACACTGCCAGCTTGAAAATTATAGATCATGAAAAAGAACAGTGCAGTCACAACAACCTCCTCCCTGGAGCAGACGCCTCCTTATTACAACGTATGGGCGTGCGTGGGCACACACACACACACACGTGCATTGTCTTGTCTTTTACTTTCTTTCATCTAAGCGCCTGGCTTTGTGCAGGTTTTGATATTATTGGTATTTCATCCTACCTCTTTTGATATGGTAAACAATTCACCCACTTGATTTTGACATCCTGCAGATGTTGTTATCAAAAGAGCCTCTGCGGGAACTTTTAAAGTCTGGAATCATTGACAAGTCCTGGGGGTGCAGGAGGAGATAATCCAACAATAAACAATATAAAAATCAGATTGTCTTTGTAACCTCAGTGGAAAATAACTCCACGCAGTACTGAATGGGTTTATTTCCATCTAAGGTCAATGTGTTCACCAAAAAGTTCTTTCCATAAGGCCTCTGTGAGGTTTGTGGCCTGTTGGTGGGGGGGTGGCTCAGATGTCTGTTTTGGGCAGAAAGACACGCCCAGAGGATGGATATAATTAAGCCTAGTGACTTTTTTTTGTGAGTAAGGAGGGTGTTTGGGTAGCTGCTCTGGGTGGTCTAGCTCTACATGCCTGTGCTAGTTTTATTACAAACAGCCGCAATATGGGAAGAACACAGACTAATTCTGACAAAGCACAAAGATCGGTGTATATAGTATGTTCAGACATAAAAGGTAAAGAAATGCAAACAGCCATGTCACTTGTTTCCTTCACTGGTGCGTCTGTTGGTTGTTTGGACAAGGCACAGGGACTTAAGAAATCCAAACTGATCACAGCAGTTGGCAGACATACCTGACATTCATAGAGGTACAACTGTGGGTCTCTGCATTTCATCACAGAATCAACTTTTAACATCAGGCCACTTATCTGGAAGCCTTCATTTTCAAGCTGAACTTTATTTAAGTATTGAACTGAAGCCATCTGATCCTAAAAAAGTCATACATGTATAAGGTTACCGCAATGACCATAAATGCTTCTCTACTCTTCAAGATATTTTTTTTCTGCATGCACTTATTTAGCTCAAAGAACCCTGAGACAAAACTTGCAGGAAAAAAATGTAATTGGTGGATTTTTCCTTAGAGAGCAGACATACTCTACCAAGTATCTTACATTTCAACCATGGGTGGCCCAGTGGAAGTTGAACTCTTAACTCTTGCAGTGTTTCGTCTTGTTCTTTTCCCTTTAAGTCACGCTGAAGAACTAGCCCCAAATTGTAAGGTAGGGTGTTCATTGATAACTTCTAGCTGGGTTTATTTGCTTGACTCTGCAGTCAGCACAGAGAAAAACATCACCAGTATCACTAGATAAAGTGTTTGCATCAGTTTTGCAGGACTTCAGGCACACTGCTTATTCGTTCCTCTGGTGCAACACAGCGCAGTTTGAAAACTCATTCTAACCAAGAAATTATTGTTTTTCTGGGGAAGGATACAGTATGTCTTAGTGAGTAAACACATCTAACTGGCTTACACACACACACTTTATTTTCTGACACATTTGGAAACAAACTGTAATTTTTACAAGACTTCCTTTATTTTGTATAAAAAACACAGCACAAAAACTGCAAGGCCAGGCAATCCCACAACAAGGGCTTTTCAAGCTCCCGATCCTGATTAATTGCATCTTCTCGTTAACACATAAACACCCTGTGTACCATCAAGCCCTCAAATGTCCATTAATTTGCAACTTCTGTTTTTTCCATTCGTGTGAATTGGCTCATTTAGCCGGCAGAGAGAACACAGATCTTTTATTGTTGCATTTTGTTTTGAGGGGGCCTAAACATGTGGGTGGTCCTGGGTTGTTTTTTTTTCTTCTTTTTTTGTTAATGTACTGTGCAGCACATGGATCTGTTAATGAGAGCATAAATTGGTGACGCCGTGCCGGGACCTTAATGACTGAGGTGCCCTCCCTGGTCTCTGCAAGTCTGCTTACTGGGGCAGAGAAAGAGAGAGGGATGGGAGTAGAGGAAAGCAAAAACAATGAAAGAGAAACAGAGGGGTGGGAGAGAAATTATGCAGGAGGTGGTAAAAAAAAAAAACATTGTTGAAAGAACATAGAAAAGAGCAGTAGCTGAAGGATACGTTACCTCAGCAAGACAGAAACAGTAAATTGAATGTATATTCTGGCAGAGGCAGGCAATCGAACAGAGTTGGAACTTTAGAAACAGAAGCGAGGGGGGTAGTTCTTAGCGGCATAAAAGGTTTAATTTCTCCTTCAGCTGTGGCGAGCAGCTTTCCTGTGCGGCCCTGTTTCGCTGTATTTAACATCAAAGTGAAGTATGAACAATTGAGGCAATTTTTCATCTGGCCAAGGTCAATCATTGTTCTTTTCTCTGTGAATGTAGATCCGGCTGAAAGGAATTCAGAGGAACTATATTTCACTTGCAAGTAGATGTTAGCAAGCCACCTTTCAGTAACCTTTTGGTGAGATTTTTCTTCTTTCTGTGTGTGTTTTCATTTTGCAACTAGGTTTTCAGACTGCACATATAATTTCTAGGAATTTTCAGCTCCATTTATTAGGACTGTGGTGTTATTTTTCTAGCGTGGGTTTCATTAGAGCCATGTCTAGACTGCTTTAAATAATACATGGGACTCGGTGCATAGAATATGAGATAAAAAAACAGCCTGATGTGAGCGTAAAATACTACATATAATAACATGTCAAGTTTGAAGTTGGCCTTAGAAATGTGTAGTTTAAGATCAAAGGTCAGGTCCTGGATCACATTTAAGGTTCAAAACTCCACTGTTTATAATGTTTACACAAACCAAAAATGTAACTGGTTAGGACATGCATGCATGCTCAAACACAGCACATTTAGACTTTTAGGTATCTTTAGTTAGAGGCACTTATATATGCCACATCTAACTATGACCACTCGCTTGCATTTTTGCCAACAACTAAATGGTCCACGGAGCACAGAAGTAATAAGGACTTTTTAAAACCACCAACAGCATGGTGTTCTAAGAAATCATTGGGTTAGGCAAAAGAAAAAAAAAACAACAAAAAAAGCAAAACTCTGATAAACATTGTCCTCCACAGGAACTTTAATGTGCTTATTGACTACAAATGAACCTGGAGCTTTCAGAATACACAGTGTGACTCATTATTAGTAACAATGGGAGACCAAATGGCACTCAAATTAAAGAAAGCATCAGGGGATGCAGAGAATAACCATGATGGAAAAAGTGTCATGTGATTCAATAATACTACTACTACTACTACGTAGTGATAATGATAATAATATTAAGTGCATATTCTCATTTATTTATTGTCAGATAATGTCATTCATGTCCACACATAAGACACTCATGGTTTTAATGCTTTCCTTATGCTCCAGAAGGGTTGTTCGCTGTTCTCTGAATTAAATTATCTGAAGTGTAAATTATACCATGATATACTACCATTCACTTTAGAGCTACAATGTTAAGCTGGTCAGTCAATTATCATAAAATGAATCTGCAATAAAAAATTGTGACTTAAATTTTCATCCCTTTCTGACTATAGACCAAACAATTCATTGAATAACCAAGGAAATAATTTGCAGCCCCAGTTCACTTACTTTTACCTCTTTCTCAGTTAGGCAAGATTATTGTAGAGAGTGTGCAATGTTAGCCTTTCAAAGACTGGAAAGACTTACACACATGGACTATGTTTTTACCTTGCCCACACTTATACCCTTAGAACACTTTTTTGAGATATCATTGAAAAGTAGAAAGCAAAAAGACAGCGTAGCATTGCAATATTTTGTGTGTAAATATTGTATCAACACAAGCATGCCAAGTTTTGATATTTGAAAAAAATAAATTATTAGTATGGTAAATATATTAAACTTTTTGCCTACTGGAATAATAAAATCAATGTTTTTTTAAGTCCCTTAGATTCATTTGTTGCAATAAAAATGATTGAAGTTAGATGAGCAGAGTGAAAACTGTCTTTTATTAGACTAAAAAAAGTTTTCCTTGTGGGGGCATATTTTGCAGCTGAAAAAAGATGTGTGTGTGTGTTAATTGTAATACTCAGCATAATGCAAAACATTTAAAACCACAATAATATTGTACCATGACACACCCACCGCTATTGAAAAGAAGTTAATGGCATGTTTGTCAGTTGTAATTATGTTTGTTTACTCAATGTCTTTTTTCAAACAAAGTAGATCATGTATAGGTCTAACTGAATACCATCTGGTCAATTTAAGATGCTATAATCAGAAATTCTTTTTGATAATTCATTCTGTCTCAGTGTGCATCATTCCCAGTCTCATAGAGCTATGGGCATGTCAGACACCCAGTTTTATTTCCAGCCAGTGCTTTTATTATCTCAAAATTCTTTATTGTGTTCAGGGCTGCCACATAAAAGCAGCATTAGTGACATTTCGGCTTTATTAGAAAAGACATAATTGCAGCACACAATAGCACGAATGTTTTATCAAGATCTGATTTTGCAAACTGCAAAGTGGCTTTGGAGGCCGATTCCATATGTTTGTGTTAGCGGGGCTCTTATTCATGAGGCATTACAGTATTTTTTCTTTAAACCACCTAACCTACTTCCAAACATCTTTTCTTTTTTTTTTTTTTTTTTAAAGATGAATCACGTGTTAATGTACACACACAGCGGCTGCTTGTCATTGTTTCTAAAGACCACCCAGAGTGTAAATAGGAATTGGGCTGTGAGTGGGCTTGTTGTACATACGACATCAAAGTGCAGACTTATTACAGCTAATACTGTTCCACACATCAGTCGGTGTTGCTGAATAATTTACGTGCACATCACAGCAGGAGTGTATGTGTGTGTATGACATTTTAATAACACGGTTTACCAAACAAGACCTGAATTTATTGTGTGCTTTCTTCTCCTCTGTTTTTTTTTTGTCCAGGTCCAGACATGAATGAGGCACACAGTAACACACACACATGTCCAATGGCACCTAGAGTCTGTCTGCGGTCTACCTCCATCCTGCCATACACACGCACACACACATGCGATGTGTGTGTGTGTGTGTGTGTGTCTGTTACGGTAAGAATCAGAGACCACTGAATTAGGGGGACAATAATGGTGTGAATGTGAGAAAACAAACTCATTATCCAGTGTTATTTTCTCTTCTGAGTAATTTAAAGACAAATTGATTACTTGTATGCTTAAATGCTCTAAATTCAGTAATTAAGTTAAAGAAAATAAATTAATTGTACACGGTAATTTAACTTCTGAAAAGTAGTTTGTTAATACTAATATAAAAAGAATGTGTTTTTAAAAATGGATGTCTCATTTTGGAACAAATCTTAATTTATGCAATGTTATTTCAAATTGAATTGTGTCTGCTGTCATGCATGCCATTTGTAGTGTGCCTGCATGTGTGCATGAACAAAGCCTGCTTCATTTTTTTTTCTATTTCCATCCGTCAAAACCAATCTCCACAAGTCAAGTTTAACAGCTGCACCACATATCCCACAAACCCCCACATCCATCCCCCCTTACCCACCCTGTGCCCCTCCCAGACTTCCCAGCATCCTGCTTCGCCCTTCATCCACAAGAGAAAAAAAACATGCATGCTGAAATTACAGTGTGTGAGGCGGCATTGTGGGAAACCCTTCCCTCCCTCTCCACTCGCAGTATTTGCCCTTCCTTTTTGTCCCTCCTTATCTTTTTCTCATTCCGCTACTGTTTTGGATGGGTTCGGGCAGGGTTTATTTTGACGTTCATTAAACTGTCAAATGGCTGCCCGCACTTAATTTGCAACTATAGTTAACAGTGACTGAAGTTCAGACTGAGGTTAACAAGGTATTAATGCACTTCTAAATAAGATTGGCCTCTTGTATAGTTGATTAGGCTTTTAGTTTTTGGTCTCCACAAATTACATTTGGGCTGATAATTGTGTGTTTCTCATGAGCAGGGAACCTCTATGTTTGTGTTGTGAACGCAATAAATTAAATAATAAATAAAATCAATTTACATTGATTTGTCCAGTATGTTTCCAGGTTATCATACAGAGGTGTACAAAAAAACAGACAAACAAAAACAAAACCCAACAACAACACAAAACAAAACCTACTACAGTGACTAAAATAGAAGAAAAGAGAAGTTAACACATCTGTCTTATACCAGTCTTAGATCGGTTTGTTAAGGGTGATCTCACGGCCTAAATTTTGTTTAACTTTACAAATCAGTGCTTTTAAGTTTGGCTATTATTAATAAGTAGTACACAGTGGTATTTTATTATGTATTTTATTTTAACCCCTGATGTCTGGCCGGTCTTTCCCAGAGAAAGTTTGTCCGGATTGGCAGTTGTTTTTATGTAATACATACAGAAAGACTTTGGTAGTTATCATGGGCAATCGGTGCCAAGGAATATAAAACGGAGGTCCTTGGGGGAAAAAAATATTACATCATAGTAGTGCAGACATGAGCAAAATAAATTTATGAATACATAAATAAAAGAACAGTGCTGCTTGTATGAAAGCTACCTAAATCAGGAAGCAGCTCCATCCTCATAGTTTCTAGCTTCAGGTTAACTGATGGCACCGCCCTCGCAGCAACCGTGTTACTAACCAGTTGTAATGACACACTTCATCAATTCAGCTTTGCCTGCGCGAGGCTAGCTTGGTTAACAGTCGGCCGAGGTACAGCATGAGAGAGTGTGTGTGTGTGTGTGTGTGTGCCAGCTATTAAAGCACTTGAGAATCAGAGAGGAAAGGACTTGCACTGCTAATGGATGTGTCTATTGATGTTCCCATTTAGCAGCACACTGTAAACGATAGGGCAATGATTGTGCTGAAGATGGAAGAAGGTGGAGAGCGGTTTGGCTGGGCGATGATAATGACAAGGAAGGTTATTATTTGGCGCCCTGTGGAGTCTCTGCTGTGTGTGTGTGTGTGTGTGTGTGTGTGTGTGTGTGTGAGAGAGAGAGAGAGAGAGGCACTTTTCCTCCATCTCTCTCGCTCCTGTCGCTCTCCCAGCCTATTGGCTATTATTCACTTCTCTCTTTTTCTCCCCAGTCTGCTCCTCTCTCATGACATTACTCACTGCTGCTAGTCTACATCAAATTGTGGCTGTCTCTCTCACACACATTCATTCCCATTTCTCTTTTCTCAGTGGTCTTCCCTTTTTAAAAAAACAACCAAAAAAAACCCCAAACAAAAATGCAAAGTACAGGTATATTTTGTAATGGTAGATAAAATTGCAGAAAAGAAGCCAGAGACAGACAGAATAATGCAGCAGAGGTGGAAAAATAGTTTCTTGTTATGATTTATTTTAGAATAGCAGGTTGCCCTTGAAATATTGATTTACTCACCAGAAGATATTTTTTCCCAGCTGTGTGTGTGTGTCCTGTCAGTTTCAATCAACGTGTGTGTGATGAATATGAATACAGTCAGCCTGCCTGCAGGTCTGGCAGGAGACCACCTCCAGCTGGACTCAGACCCCTACTCAAGTGTGTCCGTGTGTGTGTTTCGTGAGTGTGGTTGTACACGTCAGCCTGCATCTGTCAGCGCTGTAACAACCTGAGGATGAAATAACAAAAAATATACAACATAATACGCCGCTTGGCACACGATGCACCCAGACCCTTTTGAATGCAGAGGAAAGCATCCAGTTTCAGCACAAGTGGGAATCGAACCCCTTCTTCTGCTAATTTAGATGTGCAAAGAAATTCAGATGTATTGAAATTAGATGGAAATGCATGTTTCAAACAGGTATAGCTAGTTTGGGTAAATTCTTGCAATGCAAGAAGGTTTTATGTCTGTGTTTTAGTGCATGTGCAGTCCTGCTCTCCTCATTTCCTTTTTCTCAATTACTGTAATCAGCCCCCTTTTTTCTGGTCCAGCTTGTCAGCCCTTGTGCGTGTGTTTCTTGTTGGCAACAAATTGCTTGCTAGAAAAGAGTTTAAATTTGCAAATATCTTGTCAGTGTAGTAAAAGTCCAGTCATCTTCTCTCTCTCTCTCTCTCTCTCTCTCTCTCTCTCTCTCTCTCTCTCTCTCTCTCTCTCTCTCTGTCGCGTGTGTGTCTGTAATCGCAGGGCAGCAGATAAAGAGGGAGACGCCATTCCAGCTGTGAGGAGACAGAAGAAGTCAACATAACACACTCACACAAACACACATACGCACGCACACACAGAGCCGGAGGCGCGTGAGCAGGTGAGCATTAAGTCAGGCAGCTAAACAGATCACGTCGCGGTATGATATCTGCAGACAGGCAGACAGAGGAGGCCGGTCTGTACCTGCAGGCAGAGAGCAACAACTCACAGCACCCTCGCCAGGAATTTCCTCCCCCTCCTGAGAGAGAGGGGGAGAGGGAGAAGGAGTGAAGGAGAGACAGACATAAACTGGGGTTTCCACTGAAGTGTTTTTAGGCAAGCCAAAAAGTTACAGCCTGGTTAGAAACTAAGTGGCAAATTTTCTTTTCTGAGATACCTTCAGTGTGACAAAATATTTTATTAGAGGCAATAGAGACACATTTATAGAATTTAATGTGATAATGGCAGGCCTGTATTTCAGCACAGCAGCCGATGAAAAGATAAAGAAGCCTTTCAGAAGTGCATTAAAAACTTTAAACTGTTTTTTCAAAAACTTTAAATTTCACCAAAATTAGATAATAATAAAGGATATTAATATCCTTCCTTAAATCATCACTGTTGATTGTAAAATTTTCAGTAGTGTTTTATTTTATTTTTTTTAATTGAGATTTAGATTTTAGATTTCACCTCATTTGTAGTGATTTTAATGTTTTTTTAATCTTTCTTTTATCTTTTCTTTTAGCATGTAGTATTTTTTTAGTTTCCACCTACAAGATGATTGTGAGTTGTAGGAATGGAGGAAAAGGACTAAGAAGTAGGACAAAAAATGTCCCAATATGACCTATTCTGTGCTTGGCTGCATTTTTAACAGTCTCCCATCATCTCACTTGATGAAAGGATATCCTTCAACAAAAAGGAAACGCACATTCACACGCTACTGTAATACCGAGTACAGATGGCTCTTTTGTTAATTTGGAGTAATCCGATCACCTCCTGAATGATTTGTCATTCTGGAATTACTAGGGCGTTTTGACAGTGTCCACAGCACTAATACTAACAGTATCCGTTACACAAACTTGTTCTGCTAGTTTGCTATTGTTAGCGCTGCTTAGAGCAACTTTGACATTTTTATTTTTTACAGCTTTCTTTCATTCACAATCTGCTCAGCATATGTGGCCTTGTTCTGTGGCATCCGGTATCAAATCCATAAGTAATTCCCCTTTGGGAGATGCCTATTACAGCTTCTGCTGAGCAGCTTCACTGACCCAACTCTGGGTTATGTTGTTGCTCAAGACAATCTCAACAGTAGTTGAGTTTAGGTCACATCTCCAGCACAGATTATCCTTTGCACACTAATATACTGCCCCTTAAAGTCACAACTTCTTTTCCATCTACGCCTGAATTGAAGTTGTTTCACCTGTTAGGCAGATCGTCCATGTTTTGTGATCCTTAGCTGATTTTTTCCCCTGGCGTTTTTCAGAGCTCTTTATATTTAGCCACAAAAACGCCTCCTGAAAATTTCACAAGTCACATCTCTCATCACACAAACTACCACATCCACTTATCTAAAAATGATTCAGTGGTTAAATGTCAGAGCTGTCCATGCCATTAAGGCCAACATGTTTGAAGGAAGGACACCCTTGCCTGCCCTCCCCCTCCTCCTCCTCCTCCTCCTTCTGTCTCTTCTGATTCCTCTCGCTCTCTCCCTTCCCCTTCCTCTCTCCCCTCAGCTTTCTCATCATTTACCTCCCCCCACCCAACCCAGGCTGGTTTGAGGGCTGATGTGCAGACCTTGTCATTCAGATTAGGGCCACATTGTCAGCTCAGGGCCCTTCTCTCTCTAGTTGCGTGTCCTGGATCTTTCTTCCTACTGTCACCCTCGTCCTGCGGCCAGAGAAGACCTTATAAAGCGACATTCCTTCTCATCCACTTCTGTCAATTCCAACGCTGTCACTCAAATCACTGTTC
The DNA here is from genome assembly GCF_026936395.1 of Plectropomus leopardus. NCBI lineage: Eukaryota > Metazoa > Chordata > Actinopteri > Perciformes > Serranidae > Plectropomus > Plectropomus leopardus. Next base: position 18,132,575 of record NC_142180.1, read on the forward strand.
GGGAGAGAGGAGAGAGGCCGAGTTAGTGGTGTCCCTCGCAGCAAGGACTGTGCTTTTTGGTCCGAGCTTGGGTGATGTGTCAACAGCCAACAAACTAAATTTTGATTGAGGTATTTTGAGTTGTGATTATTTTTTTGTTTTTTGCTCACAAATGACAGGCTTTTCAGAGGGCTGAGATATACAAGGAATGACAACAAATAAGCAGCTTTTGTGATCTAAAGGAGAAAAAATAAGCAGCACACTCTTTGCTGTCAGGCATGTAGTAGAAATCCAAGCCTTAAAAAAAAAAAAAAAAACTTCAGATGATAAAACTGTTTTGCTTTACAGTAAAGACTCAGTGTTATTTTTAACTCTTGTATTTTCTGTGTGCAGTGAGGATTTGGCAGGACATGAGATATCCACCACATCATCTTAGTCACTCCTTATCCTGCTGTAAAGAGCTGCAGCACCATATGTATCATCTGACCACATCTTGACTCACTGCCACAGTTTTATTGTCAGGTCGTATCTAATTGCTACAGCAGCTCTGTGGCATTTGATTTTCCTGCTTCTCACAAACTCTGCGCTTCATATTCTCATAATGAGCAACGATGAGTCAGCAGTGTATAATAAAACCATTGAACAAGATGGCGGACAGTTTCTTTACTGGTATCTGTGCAAGAAGAAAAAAAACAAAAAAAAGTCTATAGCGCCACATCATAGCAAAACAAAATAGGCTATTGATCTGGGTGAGTCGACAGTTTCGTACCCAATGTCTTTCTCATCTTCCACCTTGCGTGAAGCCCTCAAGTCATGCTGGTGCCTCTCTAGAGACTGCGCTGCCGTGCTTTAATACAGCACATGGTGACTAGCTCCAGCCTCCGCCCAGGTGCTGTGTTTACTAAAGCCCGCTATGAGTCAGGAGTTTCAAGATGACTTCCCTTTTCAAACTGCTACTTGCATTGAGGTAAAATCCTATACGCTGATGCTGTCTTTGGTGTCATAATGAAGAAGTGTCATGGAAGATAATAGTCCATACAGCACTCAATGCCATTGCAAGGATTTAAGAAGAAGTGGGGCAAAGCTAGTTCTACTTATTTGGTTTTATTTTTTATTTTTTTTTTTTGCAAGGGCTTTGGTAGAAGAAAGCACAGGGGATAGACATTCTTTTAATATTAATCTGATAATACATTGCACTTTACATATATTGCAGCATGTTTGTTCATGTATATGAATCCTTATTCATGTCTCTTGTCCTTAGGTACAGTGTGTGAATGGCGAAAACCGAGAATGCAGACAAAAAGCAGAATTAGGTATTAGGTGCAATGTATGCGTGCATCTATCTATCTATCTATCTATCTATCTTTCTGTCTGTCTGTCTGTCTGTCTGTCTGTCTGTCTGTCTCTCTCTATATGTATATATATATATGTATATATATATGTAAACCCTGGATGTACCAGCACTGATGTAAAAAGATACAGAATGATATTCCTTTTATACTTTTGTAGTTATCTGATGAGCCTCAGATAGCATCATCAAAGTATGGTAAAACACTCATGACTTTTTCAGTGTCCTTCCCGCTCACAGAATGAAAGAGCGATTTACTGAGAGAGGGTTAGTGTTAGAAGCCTTTCCACCCACAGAGAAGACTTGCTCCCCCTGCATCTCTAAGCAGACTGTCATCCCCGGTCACCATCAGGTCTGTGCTCGCCCGAGTGAACATTCAACGCTGTCGGTGAGTTTGAGCTAAATTGAAAAAACCATCGACCGTTGATTGTACCCTGTGGCCAGCCTTTGTCACTCAGCATCTCAAAAAAAGAAGAAGAAGGAAAAAAAAGAGGTGAAACATGCAGACACCTGCACACAGGCCTGGCCAGTGGAAAAATTACACAGAGAGCACTGCATCCATCCATCCTCCACAAACAAACAAACAAAAAATATTTTCAGCTTCCAAACCCCAGCAAAGGTCACAATCAACATTCATTGCTGTCGGTGGGTTTAACTGTGTGGAAGAGCTCACTGAACGATGAATGCAACTGTGTCCCAGATTTCATCCAAACGTCATAAGGAATAGCATCATGATATGCTGATGATGGCATTATTTATTTCTCCGCCTGCCCCTCCACCCCCACCCCCTGTGCCTCCTACCAACAACAGCCACACACAGGCGGTATGAACTGACAGGCAGTTCAGATTGCATCTCGATCAGGCATGCTGAGGCGTAGGGGTCCGAGTCTCACTACAGAGGAGGAGGAAGAAGAAAAGGAGATCCAAGAGATAGTTTGAAGAAATGACCTTTAAAGAAAAATGTGGCTTGCATTGCATCTACAGTCTGATAAATGATTTAGTTGTTGTAAATATTACATGAAAAATAAACAGAAAGAATGTTGAATATGAATAGATGCATTTCAAAATGTTAAGTGACCTTTTTTAGATAAAAAAAAAAAAGTTAGTCATTAAAGGTCCTAATTTTATCAACAAAAATATTCAAGATAAAAACATCAACTAAACCACTCAAATGTAAGTATCAATGCTGTTTTTTATGTAAAGTGTAGGTTAGTAGAACAGGCACTTTAGCGGCTTCTAAGTCTTAGACCTGTAATTTTAAAATGAGCTGTTTATATAACATGGGATAAAATATGAACTTGCTTTTCATTCATGTTTAACATGTTTTTCTGCCTGACAACCTCTCCAAGAACCATTAAATTATAGTACTTAGCTTACTTAGTATTTGTTAAAATATCACACAGTGGGTTTTTTGTGTGTTTTATCAAATAAAATCACCAGTTTGGTCCTTAACCATGTGGTGGGTCTTTCTTTGTTGCAGTATTTGGTTTGGTTTAAGGAGTTGTGAAAGTGATGGGGTTGGATGTAAAAAAGACAAAACCCTGTTCTTTAAACATTCAGAGAAGTAGAAACAATCTGCTGCTGATTAATGCTGCTCAACACTGATCTAATGCTTATTTATAGTATTCATTGGTACTACTGACTATTGCTGAGCTTCTTTTTTTTTCAGTAACAGTTGGATAATTACTTTGGACTTTTTATGTCATATTAATATATTGGCTCTCACTTCAAATTTTCCTGATAGAACAAATTTAAAATTCTGAATTTAGAAAAAGTCTTATATGCTATTTAAATTGATTATTCAAATTTACAGTATGTCTTTATATAAATTATTACTAACTAGAGGATAATGTGATTAATAAATAAATACACTAAATGACCGAAGTACTTCATTGCAACATTTTTTTTCTGTAAGGATTGTGTAAACAACAAAATGAAAAGAACATGCAAGTGGCAATGACAGCAACCCCGCAAAATGTTTGTTTTTTTTTCTTCTTAGTGTTAATCTTGCCTCCTTATTGCCTGAATTGATTTAGGCCTGAGAGTCTGTAGACCAGAGTTCTTTAAAATGATAAGATTAAAATGTTTCCTTATCATGTAGGGTTCAATTACATAAGTAAAATATATATTTTGTTTTTTGGTTATAGCCAGCTGCTTATTCAGCTTGCCCAACTAAGAACACTAAATGCAATTTGAGATATTGCATAGTTCCAGTAAATAAATTTCAACCATTTGTATTTTTGCAAGCAAATTTACTATGTGTGTTTGTGTGTGTGTATTTGTGCTACGAATGATTACAGTAATGGTAAAGTTTGTGCCTTGAAGTTTATCTGCTGATAAAGTTTGGCTCAGTCTGTAAGAGATTGAAGCGTGCCGATAAAACACCTGTACATAATGAGGTACTGACTGACTTTCAGAGTCTGCTAGGAGAGTTATATGGTTGTTTCTGCAGGCTTCTGTTCTGTTCTTTTCAGGAAAGTACCTGCACAGAATTTGAAATGAAAGACTGAACAGAGCTAATTCTGTATCATAACCACTGCTTGACCAGCAGAAATGAGGAGTAGTTCTAGTTCAAATGGAAAATTCCCCTTGACGTGGTCTTTTAGTTTCATTTACGCATCATTGGTCATAACTGTGTGTGTAAGCTTTCAAAATAACCCTGCATCATGATACTGCAGACATACAGCATCCTTTTTTTAAAAAAAATAATATCTTACTGCCATTATATGATTTATGTTTTTACACAATATGTATTCTGCATATTTAGGATCATTATCTCAAGTCCAATTTGTGTTTGGAAGAGCAAATATTCAGATATGCAGGCCTGCTCAGTCAGGTAATATATTGTCTCACTAAGCCACGGGGCTGACAGTTAACACGAATATATTCAAGAGGACACTTATTGTATAAACCACAATGATGCTTGTAAGAAAATATTGGCTAACTGCTAGCAAGAAGCTGTAGATCTATGAAACTGAATGAGTCATGATAACTGTAACTGAAGACCATTATTACCAAATTACGTGCTCATTTAAACAAGAGAGAAAATCAACTCATCTTTGCAAAGCAAAGAGCACACTAAAGCGTAAAGTATGTGTGTGTGTGTGTGTGTGTGTGCGTGCGTGCGTGCGTGCGTGCGTGCGTGCGTGCGTGCGTGTGTGTGTGTGTGTGTGTGTGTTTTGGCAAAATGGCAACATTTACAGAGATTGTTTTCCAGAACTTTACAGATGTTTGTTGTGAAATTAAATTCAGTTTTTGAATATCTTATCAAAGAAACGTATACGACTCAGACAATTAGACACATATAGCTGTTTGCAATATTAAAACCAAACACAAATGTTAATTGTTTTTTTATTCACTGACAGTAAGAAAAACATTTGATGTGACTTATGATCTTATGACCTTCAGAATATTTTGTTCTGTAGCTAAAAGATCTGTAATGCATCTCATTTCTATTAATTTATACACAAATTGTGCTACTATGTGAAATGTGTCAAAAGTCATCCTGGAAAATGTAAAGATTCAGATCACCTGCAGAATGGCAAGAGCATTTGAACTTTTTAAAATGATGAATGAGATCTTTTCAAGCAAGGACTATTTACATCAAAGATTTAATTTTGATTTGAATATCTGTACTGTCTGTATTATACACTAATATTCAGACACTAAAACCACAAAAGATCTTTTTTTTTTCTAGTTTCACTGGAACCTTCTGGGATGTGTTCCAGCACTGGATAACTAATAATGTCCAAAACTGGAGAAGAAAAAGGCTAAATTTGGAATTAATAATTAGATCATTTTTGCAAAATGTTTAAATTGCAAGTGTCGCTTTCTCAAGATCACACCCATATTTTTTGCTTTCCAAAAGTAATTAAAATATTTAAAAGAACATCAAAACACTGTAAAATGACAAAGGCCATGAATCTTAATTAATTTCTATGTACCCTAGTTTCTTGATGAACGTGTAGTTTTTTCTTTTTTTCTTTTCTTTCTTCTTGGGTTTATGTTTTATGATTTACTTTTTGGTTGACTGGTTGCTTGTGGCTGCTGCTCTTGATCCATTCAAAAATGTGAACATGGCTATGGTGTGCCTTTTTTTTTTAACTTATCTTATTTGATGCTCAAACAAAAAAAGTTTTCTGACAATCACTTCATCCCCGCCCACTAGGCAATGAAGTAGCACATGATAAGTCAGAAGCAGAAGGCAGAGAGAGGGAGGTCACACAACTTAAAAATTCACAACAATTTAACCTTTGGTGGAACAATCCAGAAAATAATAATAATAAAAAGCAATCTGTTTCTGCTTGATGCTTCTCCAAGGCTTAATATAAACTTTTGAAAAAGAAAAACTAAAAACAGCAATTTTTCTGACATGTCATATTTAGATATTTTTTCGAAATACTACACTATGGCGTTTTTGGCCATTTTTTCAACATGCTAATTTATGAAGTTTTTGGAGTGTTTTTGCCTTAATTCCCACTTTGTATACTACAACAGGTCTCTACAAACTATTATATGTCGTTTTCGGCCATTTTTATGACATGTCAAATTTTGACATTTTTGACATACTATACAATTGCGTTTTTGGCCATTTTGTCAACATGCTAATTTATGATGTTTTTGGACTTTTTTGGCCTTCATTATCACTTTGTATACTATGACAGGTCTCTACAAGCCAAACTATGTCATTTTCAGCCATTTTTATGACATGTCAAATTTTGACATGTTTCGACATACTATACTATGGCATTTTGGTCATTCTTTCAACATGCTAAATTAAGAAGTTTTTGTAGAGTCCTTTTATACTATACAGAGTGGTAATAAAGGCCAAAAAAGTACAAACTATAATATGTCATTTTCAGCCATTTTTATGACATGTCAAATTTTGACATTTTTCGACATACTGCTGCCATTATTTCAACATGTTAAATTATAAAGTTTTTGCACTTTTTTGGCCTTCATTACCAATTTGTATATTACGACATGTCTCTACAAGCTATAATATATCTTTTTAAGCCATTTTTATCACGTCAAATTTCAACATTTTTCGACATACTATACTATGGAGTTTTCTACGATTTTTTAACATGCTAAATTATGAAGTTTTTTTTTTACTTTGTCTTCATACTGCTGCCATTATTTCAACATGTTAAATTATAAAGTTTTTGCACTTTTTTGGCCTTCATTCCCACTTTGTACAGTATGAGAGGTCTCTAAAAGCTATAATATGTCGTTTTCTGCCATTTTTATGACGTCAAATTTTGACATATTTCGATATTATACTATGGCCTTTTTTGCTATTTTTTCAACATGCAACATTTTTTCAACATTCAAATTTTGACATTTTTCATCATACTATACTAGGGTGTTTTTGGCCAATTTTTTAACATGCTAAATTATGAAGGTTTGGGGTTTTGGGGGCCTTTATTCCTACTTTGTATACTATGACAGGTCTCGACAATGTATAATATGTCGTTTTCAGCCATTTTTATGACATGTCAAACTTTGACATTGTTCGACATACTACACTATGGCTTTTTGGACATTTTTTCAACATGCTAATTTCTGAATTTTTGGGACTTTTTTGGCCTTTATTCCGACTTTGTATACTATGACAGGTCTTCGAGCTGTAATATATTGTTTATAGCCATTTTTATGACGTCAAATTCTGACATTTTTTGACATACTGTACTATGTTGTTTTTCGACATTTTTTCAACAGGCTAATTCATGAAGTTTTTGGACTTTTGTGGCCTTCATTACCACTTTGTATACTATCGCAGGTCTCTACGAGCTATAATATGTCGTTTTCAGCCATTTCTATGACATGTCATATTTTGACGTTTTTCGACATACTATACTATGGTGTTTTTGGCCATTTAGTCAACATGCTAAAACATAAAGTTTTTGGATGTTTTTGGTCTTTATTCCCACTTTGTATACTATGACAGGTCTCTACAATCTATAATATATTGTTTTCAGCCATTTTCAGGACAGGTAAAATTTTGACATTTTTCGACATAGTATACTATGGCGTTTTTGGCCATTTTTTCAAAATGCTAATTTAAGAAGTTTTTGGAGTTTTTTGGCCTTTATTACCACTTTGTATACTATAACAGGTCTCTACAAACTATAATACATCCTTTTCAGCCATTTTCATGACATGTCAAATTTTGACATTTTTCGACATACTATACTATGGCGTTTTTGGCCATTTTTTCAACATGCTAATTTATGAAGTTTTTGGAGTTTTTGGCCTTTATTCCCACTTTGAATACTATGACAGGTCTCTACAAGCTATAATATGTCATTTTCAGCCATTTTTATGACATGCCAAATTTTGATATTTTTCGACAAATCATACTATGGTGTTTTGGGCCATTTTTTCAACATGCTAATTTATGAAGTTTTGACTTTTTTGGCCTACCGGGACCCTTTTTAACGGGTAGATAGCCCAGACAAGCCCCCACGTAAGTTATAAACCTAGCTCACAATGGAGAAAAGGGAAGTAACACACATACAATCGTTGGAGGGGATTGTGAATTAAGGTGTATTTATTAAAAAAAAGAACATGTTGATATTAAGTGGAAAACGAATAAGAGCCACCAGGTGCTGTCAAAACAATGAAATAAATATAACAAAAAGAGGATTCTTTAAACGAAACTGGAGCTGACTATCTAAAATTAAAGATTACAGAAACTTAAATATCTCTAAAACAAAACCTAACTAACTAATCTAGTGAATCAGTGAAAAACAGAAAGACAAATAACCAGCTGTCCTGAATCTTGTTAAACTAAACAGAGAAAAAACCTATGGTGAGTGCAATACGAAATCAGTATGGTTCTTTTACACTGGCCCAAATCTCGGACGCGCACAGAAATCAAGTTCTCTTACAATTTACACAAAACTAAAGCAACAAGGTAACAATGAGGAGGTACGGGTGGTGTCTACCCCCATTAGTTGAGCACACCAGACTTTTATAATCGCCGTCCCTCCCGGATTGGTGGAGCCCCGCACCGACCAACCACACCAATCACCAGCCACTTGAAAGGACATGCCCTCTGGAGACAGCTGTAACTCAATTTGCTGGTTGGACACACACACACACACACATATACATACATACACATACCGCGGCAGGAGGAAGTGGAGTTTACAGCTCAGGGATGCAACAATTACCTCTTTGTATATATGACAGGTCTCTACAAGCTATAATATGTTCTTTATAGCCATATTTATGACATGTCAAATTTTGACATTTTTCGACATACTTTACTATGGCGTTTTTGGCCATTTTTTCAACATGCTAATTTAGGAAGTTTTTGGAGTATTTTAGCCTTAATTCCCACTTTGTATACTATGACAGCTCTCTACAAGCTATAATATGTTGTTTTCAGCCATTTTTATGACATGTCAAATTTTGACATTTTTTTTCGACATACTATACTATGGCGTTTCTGGTGATTTTTGCTATATGCTAATTTATAAAGTTTTTGGACTTTTTTGAACTTTTTTCCCACTTTGTATACTATGACAGCTCTCTACAATGTATAATACATCGTTTTCAGCCATTTTCATGACATGTCAAATTTTCAAATTTTTCGACATACTATGCTATGGCGTTTTTGGCCATTTTTTCAACATGCTAAAACATAAAGTTTTTGGATGTTTTTGGCCTTAATTCCCACTTTGTATACTATGACACATCTCTACAAGCTATAATATGTTGTTTTCAGCCATTTTTATGACATGTCAAATTTTGACATTTTTCGACATACTATACTATGGCGTTTTTGGGCATTTTGTTCAACATGCTAATTTATAAAGTTTTTTGAGTTTTTTGGCCTCTATTCCCACTTTGTATACTATGAAAGGTCTCTACAAGCTATAATATGTTGTTTTCAGCCATTTTTATGACATGTCAAATTTTGACATTTTTCGACATACTATACTATGGCGTTTTTGGCCATTTTTTCAACATGCTAATTTATAAAGTTTTTTGAGTTTTTTGGCCTTAATTCCCACTTTGTATACTATCACAGATCTCTACATGCTATAATATGTTGTTTTCAGCCATTTTTATGACATGTCAAATTTTGACATTTTTCGACATACTATACTATGGCGTTTTTGGCCATTTTTTCAACATGCCAATTAAGGAAGTTTTTGGAGTTTTTTGGCCTTAATTCCCACTTTGTATACTAATGCAGCTCTCTACAAGCTATACTATATTGTTTTCAGCCATTTTTATGACATGTCAAATTTTGACATTTTTTTTCGACATACTATACTATGGCGTTTCTGGTGATTTTTGCTATATGCTAATTTATGAAGTTTTTGGACTTTTTTGAACTTTTTTCCCACTTTGTATACTATGACAGCTCTCTACAATGGAAAATACATCGTTTTCAGCCATTTTCATGACATGTCAAATTGTCAAATTTTTTGACATACTATACTATGGCGTTTTTGGCCATTTTGTTCAACATGCTAATTTTATAAAGTTTTTGGAGTTTTTTGGCCTCTATTCCCACTTTGTATACTATGAAAGGTCTCTACAAGCTATAATATGTTGTTTTCAGCCATTTTTATGACATGTCAAATTTTGACATTTTTTTTCGACATACTATACTATGGCGTTTCTGGTGATTTTTGCTATATGCTAATTTAGAAAGTTTTTGGACTTTTTTGAACTTTTTTCCCACTTTGTATACTATGACAGCTCTCTACAAGCTATAATATGTTGTTTTCAGCCATTTTCATGACATGTTAAATTTTCAAATTTTTCGACATACTATACTATGGCGTTTTTGGCCATTTTTTCAACATGCTAATTTATGAAGTTTTTTGAGTTTTTTGGCCTCTATTCCCACTTTGTATACTATCACAGATCTCTACAAGCTATAATATGTTGTTTTCAGCCATTTTTATGACATGTCAAATTTTGACATTTTTCGACATACTATACTATGGCGTTTCTGGTGATTTTTTCAACATGCTAATTTATGACGTTTTTTTGGAGTTTTTTGGCCTTAATTCCCACTTTGTATACTATGACAGCTCTCTACAAGCTATAATATGTTGTTTTCAGCCATTTTTATGACATGTCAAATTTTGACATTTTTTTTCGACATACTATACTATGGCGTTTCTGGTGATTTTTGCTATATGCTAATTTATAAAGTTTTTGGACTTTTTTGAACTTTTTTCCCACTTTGTATACTATGACAGCTCTCTACAAGCTATAATATGTTGTTTTCAGCCATTTTCATGACATGTCAAATTTTCAAATTTTTCGACATACTATACTATGGCATTTTTGGCCATTTTTTCAACATGCTAATTTATGAAGTTTTTTGAGTTTTTTGGCCTCTATTCCCACTTTGTATACTATCACAGATCTCTACATGCTATAATATATTGTTTTCAGCCATTTTTATGACATGTCAAATTTTGACATTTTTCGACATACTATACTATGGCGTTTTTGGCCATTTTTTCAACATGCTAATTTATGAAGTTTTTGGAGTTTTTTGGCCTTAATTCCCACTTTGTATACTATCACAGATCTCTACAAGCTATAATATGTTGTTTTCAGCCATTTTTATGACATGTCAAATTTTGACATTTTTCGACATACTATACTATGGCGTTTTTGGCCATTTTTTCAACATGCTAATTTATGAAGTTTTTGGAGTTTTTTGGCCTCTATTCCCACTTTGTATACTATCACAGATCTCTACAAGCTATAATATGTTGTTTTCAGCCATTTTTATGACATGTCAAATTTTGACATTTTTCGACATACTATACTATGGCGTTTTTGGCCATTTTTTCAACATGCTAATTTATGAAGTTTTTGGAGTTTTTTGGCCTTAATTCCCACTTTGTATACTATCACAGATCTCTACAAGCTATAATATGTTGTTTTCAGCCATTTTTATGACATGTCAAATTTTGACATTTTTCGACATACTATACTATGGCGTTTTTGGCCATTTTTTCAACATGCTAATTTATGAAGTTTTTGGAGTTTTTTGGCCTTAATTCCCACTTTGTATAGTATGACAGCTCTCTACAAGCTATAATATGTTGTTTTCAGCCATTTTTATGACATGTCAAATTTTGACATTTTTTTTCGACATACTATACTATGGCGTTTCTGGTGATTTTTGCTATATGCTAATTTATAAAGTTTTTGGACTTTTTTGAACTTTTTTCCCACTTTGTATACTATGACAGCTCTCTACAATGTATAATATGTTGTTTTCAGCCATTTTCATGACATGTCAAATTTTGACATTTTTCGACATACTATACTATGGCGTTTTTGGCCATTTTTTCAACATGCTAATTTATGAAGTTTTTTGAGTTTTTTGGCCTCTATTCCCACTTTGTATACTATCACAGATCTCTACATGCTATAATATGTTGTTTTCAGCCATTTTTATGACATGTCAAATTTTGACATTTTTCGACATACTATACTATGGCGTTTTTGGCCATTTTTTCAACATGCTAATTTATGAAGTTTTTGGAGTTTTTTGGCCTTAATTCCCACTTTGTATACTATGACAGCTCTCTACAAGCTATAATATGTTGTTTTCAGCCATTTTTATGACATGTCAAATTTTGACATTTTTTTTCGACATACTATACTATGGCGTTTCTGGTGATTTTTGCTATATGCTAATTTATAAAGTTTTTGGACTTTTTTGAACTTTTTTCCCACTTTGTATACTATGACAGTTCTCTACAATGTATAATATGTTGTTTTCAGCCATTTTCATGACATGTCAAATTTTCAAATTTTTCGACATACTATACTATGGCGTTTTTGGCCATTTTTTCAACATGCTAATTTAGGAAGTTTTTGGAGTTTTTTGGCCTCTATTCCCACTTTGTATACTATCACAGATCTCTACAAGCTATAATATGTTGTTTTCAGCCATTTTTATGACATGTCAAATTTTGACATTTTTCGACATACTATACTATGGCGTTTTTGGCCATTTTGTTCAACATGCTAATTTATAAAGTTTTTTGAGTTTTTTGGCCTCTATTCCCACTTTGTATACTATGAAAGGTCTCTACAAGCTATAATATGTTGTTTTCAGCCATTTTTATGACATGTCAAATTTTGACATTTTTCGACATACTATACTATGGCGTTTTTGGCCATTTTTTCAACATGTTAATTAAGGAAGTTTTTGGACTTTTTTGAACTTTTTTCCCACTTTGTATACTATGACAGTTCTCTACAATGTATAATATGTTGTTTTCAGCCATTTTCATGACATGTCAAATTTTCAAATTTTTCGACATACTATACTATGGCGTTTGGCCATTTTTCAATATGCTAATTTATGAAGTTTTGGAGTTTTGGCCTTTTTCCCACTTTGTATACTATGAAAGGTCTCTACAAGCTATAATATGTTGTTTTCAGCCATTTTCATGACATGTCAAATTTTGACATTTTTCGACATACTATACTATGGCGTTTTTGGCCATTTTTTCAACATGCTAATTTATGAAGTTTTTGGAGTTTTTTGGCCTTAATTCCCACTTTGTATACTATGACAGCTCTCTACAATGTATAATATGTTGTTTTCAGCCATTTTCATGACATGTCAAATTTTCAAATTTTTCGACATACTATACTATGGCGTTTTTGGCCATTTTTTCAACATGCTAATTTATGAAGTTTTTGGAGTTTTTTGGCCTTAATTCCCACTTTGTATACTATGACAGCTCTCAACAAGCTATAATATGTTGTTTTCAGCCATTTTTATGACATGTCAAATTTTGACATTTTTTTTCGACATACTATACTATGGCGTTTCTGGTGATTTTTGCTATATGCTAATTTATAAAGTTTTGGACTTTTTGAACTTTTTCCCACTTTGTATACTATGACAGCTCTCTACAATGTATAATATGTTGTTTTCAGCCATTTTCATGACATGTCAAATTTTCAAATTTTTCGACATACTATACTATGGCGTTTTTGGCCATTTTTTCAACATGCTAATTTAGGAAGTTTTTGGAGTTTTTTGGCCTCTATTCCCACTTTGTATACTATCACAGATCTCTACAAGCTATAATATGTTGTTTTCAGCCATTTTTATGACATGTCAAATTTTGACATTTTTCGACATACTATACTATGGCGTTTTTGGCCATTTTTTCAACATGTTAATTAAGGAAGTTTTTGGACTTTTTTGAACTTTTTTCCCACTTTGTATACTATGACAGCTCTCTACAATGTATAATATGTTGTTTTCAGCCATTTTCATGACATGTCAAATTTTGACATTTTTCGACATACTATACTATGGCGTTTTTGGCCATTTTTTCAACATGCTAATTTATGAAGTTTTTGGAGTTTTTTGGCCTTAATTCCCACTTTGTATACTATGAAAGGTCTCTACAAGCTATAATATGTTGTTTTCAGCCATTTTTATGACATGTCAAATTTTGACATTTTCTTGACATACTATACTATGGCGTTTGGGTGATTTTTGCTATATGCTAATTTATAAAGTTTTTGGACTTTTTTGAACTTTTTTCCCACTTTGTATACTATGACAGCTCTCTACAATGTATAATATGTTGTTTTCAGCCATTTTCATGACATGTCAAATTTTGATATTTTTCGACATACTATACTATGGCGTTTTTGGCCATTTTTTCAACATGCTAATTTATGAAGTTTTTGGAGTTTTTTGGCCTTAATTCCCACTTTGTATACTATCACAGATCTCTACATGCTATAATATGTTGTTTTCAGCCATTTTTATGACATGTCAAATTTTCAAATTTTTCGACATACTATACTATGGCGTTTTTGGCCATTTTTTCAACATGCTAATTTATGAAGTTTTTGGAGTTTTTTGGCCTTAATTCCCACTTTGTATACTATGACAGCTCTCTACAAGCTATAATATGTTGTTTTCAGCCATTTTTATGACATGTCAAATTTTGACATTTTTCGACATACTATACTATGGCGTTTCTGGTGATTTTTGCTATATGCTAATTTATAAAGTTTTTGGACTTTTTTGAACTTTTTTCCCACTTTGTGTACTATGACAGTTCTCTACAATGTATAATATGTTGTTTTCAGCCATTTTCATGACATGTCAAATTTTCAAATTTTTCGACATACTATACTATGGCGTTTTTGGCCATTTTTTCAACATGCTAATTTATGAAGTTTTTGGAGTTTTTTGGCCTTAATTCCCACTTTGTATACTATGAAAGGTCTCTACAAGCTATAATATGTTGTTTTCAGCCATTTTTATGACATGTCAAATTTTGACATTTTTCGACATACTATACTATGGCGTTTTTGGCCATTTTTTCAACATGCTAATTAAGGAAGTTTTTGGAGTTTTTTGGCCTTAATTCCCACTTTGTATACTATGACAGCTCTCGACAAGCTATAATATGTTGTTTTCAGCCATTTTTATGACATGTCAAGTTTTGACATTTTTCGACATACTATACTATGGCGTTTTTGGCCATTTTTTCAACATGCTAATTAAGGAAGTTTTTGGAGTTTTTTGGCCTTAATTCCCACTTTGTATACTATGACAGCTCTCTACAAGCTATAATATGTTGTTTTCAGCCATTTTTATGACATGTCAAATTTTGACATTTTTTTTCGACATACTATACTATGGCGTTCCTAGTGATTTTTGCTATATGCTAATTTATAAAGTTTTTGGACTTTTTTGAACTTTTTTCCCACTTTGTATACTATGACAGCTCTCGACAAGCTATAATATGTTTTTTTCAGCCATTTTTATGACATGTCAAATTTTGACATTTTTCGACATACTATACTATGGCGTTTTTGGCCATTTTTTCAACATGCTAATTTAGGAAGTTTTTGGAGTTTTTTTGCCTCTATTCCCACTTTATATACTATCACAGATCTCTACATGCTATAATATGTTGTTTTCAGCCATTTTTATGACATGTCAAATTTTGACATTTTTCGACATACTATACTATGGCGTTTTTGGGTATTTTCTTTAACATGCTAATTTATAAAGTCTTTTGAGTTTTTTGGCCTCTATTCCCACTTTGTATACTATGAAAGGTCTCTACAAGCTATAATATGTTGTTTTCAGCCATTTTTATGACATGTCAAATTTTGACATTTTTTTTCGACATACTATACTATGGCGTTTCTGGTGATTTTTGCTATATGCTAATTTATAAAGTTTTTGGACTTTTTTGAACTTTTTTCCCACTTTGTATACTATGACAGCTCTCTACAATGTATAATATGTTTTTTCAGCCATTTTCATGACATGTCAAATTTTGACATTTTTCGACATACTATACTATGGCGTTTTTGGCCATTTTGTTCAACATGCTAATTTATAAAGTTTTTTGAGTTTTTTGGCCTCTATTCCCACTTTGTATACTATCACAGATCTCTACATGCTATAATATGTTGTTTTCAGCCATTTTTATGACATGTCAAATTTTGACAGTTTTAGACATACAATACTATAGCGTTTTGGCCATTTTTCAACATGCTAATTTATGGAAGTTTTTGGAGTTTTTGGCCTCTATTCCCACTTTGTATAGTATGACAGTTCTCTACAAGCTATAATATGTTGTTTTCAGCCATTTTTATGACATGTCAAATTTTGACATTTTTTTTCGACATACTATACTATGGCGTTTCTGGTGATTTTTGCTATATGCTAATTTATAAAGTTTTTGGACTTTTTTGAACTTTTTTCCCACTTTGTATACTATGACAGTTCTCTACAATGTATAATATGTTGTTTTCAGCCATTTTCATGACATGTCAAATTTTCAAATTTTTCGACATACTATACTATGGCGTTTTTGGCCATTTTTTCAACATGCTAATTTAGGAAGTTTTTGGAGTTTTTTGGCCTTAATTCCCACTTTGTATACTATGACAGATCTCTACATGCTATAATATGTTGTTTTCAGCCATTTTCATGACATGTCAAATTTTGACATTTTTCGACATACTATACTATGGCGTTTTTGGCCATTTTGTTCAACATGCTAATTTATAAAGTTTTTTGAGTTTTTTGGCCTCTATTCCCACTTTGTATACTATGAAAGGTCTCTACAAGCTATAATATGTTGTTTTCAGCCATTTTTATGACATGTCAAATTTTGACATTTTTCGACATACTATACTATGGCGTTTTTGGCCATTTTTTCAACATGTTAATTAAGGAAGTTTTTGGAGTTTTTTGGCCTCTATTCCCACTTTGTATACTATGACAGTTCTCTACAAGCTATAATATGTTGTTTTCAGCCATTTTTATGACATGTCAAATTTTGACATTTTTTAGACATACTATACTATGGCGTTTCTGGTGATTTTTGCTATATGCTAATTTATAAAGTTTTTGGACTTTTTTGAACTTTTTTCCCACTTTGTATACTATGACAGCTCTCTACAATGTATAATATGTTGTTTTCAGCCATTTTCATGACATGTCAAATTTTGACATTTTTCGACATACTATACTATGGCGTTTTTGGCCATTTTTTCAACATGCTAATTTAGGAAGTTTTTGGAGTTTTTTGGCCTTAATTCCCACTTTGTATACTATGACAGATCTCTACATGCTATAATATGTTGTTTTCAGCCATTTTTATGACATGTCAAATTTTGACATTTTTCGACATACTATACTATGGCGTTTTGGCCATTTTTCAACATGTTAATTTATAAAGTTTTTGAGTTTTTGGCCTCTATTCCACTTTGTATACTATGAAAGTTCTCTACAAGCTATAATATGTTGTTTTCAGCCATTTTTATGACATGTCAAATTTTGACATTTTTTTTCGACATACTATACTATGGCGTTTCTGGTGATTTTTGCTATATGCTAATTTATAAAGTTTTTGGACTTTTTTGAACTTTTTCCCCACTTTGTATACTATGACAGCTCTCTACAATGTATAATATGTTGTTTTCAGCCATTTTCATGACATGTCAAATTTTGACATTTTTCGACATACTATACTATGGCGTTTTTGGCCATTTTTTCAACATGCTAATTTATGAAGTTTTTTGAGTTTTTGGCCTTAATTCCCACTTTGTATACTATGACAGCTCTCGACAAGCTATAATATGTTGTTTTCAGCCATTTTTATGACATGTCAAATTTTGACATTTTTTTTCGACATACTATACTATGGCGTTTCTGGTGATTTTTTCAACATGCTAATTTATGACGTTTTTGGACTTTTTTGAACTTTTTTCCCACTTTGTATACTATGACAGCTCTCTACAATGTATAATATGTTGTTTTCAGCCATTTTCATGACATTTCAAATTTTGACATTTTTCGACATACTATACTATGGCGTTTTTGGCCATTTTTTCAACACGCTAATTTATGAAGTTTTTGGAGTTTTTTGGCCTTAATTCCCACTTTGTATACTATCACAGATCTCTACATGCTATAATATGTTGTTTTCAGCCATTTTTATGACATGTCAAATTTTGACATTTTTCGACATACTATACTATGGCGTTTTGGCCATTTTTCAACATGCTAATTTATGAAGTTTTTGAGTTTTTGGCCTCTATTCCCACTTTGTATACTATCACAGATCTCTACAAGCTATAATATGTTGTTTTCAGCCATTTTTATGACATGTCAAATTTTGACATTTTTTTTCGACATACTATACTATGGCGTTTCTGGTGATTTTTGCTATATGCTAATTTATAAAGTTTTTGGACTTTTTTGAACTTTTTTCCCACTTTGTATACTATGACAGCTCTCTACAATGTATAATACATCGTTTTCAGCCATTTTCATGACATGTCAAATTTTCAAATTTTTCGACATACTATACTATGGCGTTTTTGGCCATTTTTTCAACATGCTAATTTATGAAGTTTTGGGAGTTTTTTGGCCTTAATTCCCCACTTTGTATACTATGACAGCTCTCGACAAGCTATAATATGTTGTTTTTCAGCCATTTTTATGACATGTCAAATTTTGACATTTTTCGACATACTATACTATGGCGTTTTTGGCCATTTTTTCAACATGCTAATTTATGAAGTTTTTTGGGTTTTTGGCCTTAATTCCCACTTTGTATACTATGACAGCTCTCGACAAGCTATAATATGTTGTTTTCAGCCATTTTATGACATGTCAAATTTTGACATTTTTTTCGACATACTATACTATGGCGTTCCTAGTGATTTTTGCTATATGCTAATTTATAAAGTTTTTGGACTTTTTTGAACTTTTTTCCCACTTTGTATACTATGACAGCTCTCGACAAGCTATAATATGTTGTTTTCAGCCATTTTTATGACATGTCAAATTTTGACATTTTTCGACATACTATACTATGGCGTTTTTGGCCATTTTTTCAACATGCTAATTTAGGAAGTTTTTGGAGTTTTTTTTGCCTCTATTCCCACTTTATATACTATCACAGATCTCTACATGCTATAATATGTTGTTTTCAGCCATTTTTATGACATGTCAAATTTTGACATTTTTCGACATACTATACTATGGCGTTTTTGGGTATTTTCTTTAACATGCTAATTTATAAAGTTTTTGAGTTTTTGGCCTCTATTCCCACTTTGTATACTATGAAAGGTCTCTACAAGCTATAATATGTTGTTTTCAGCCATTTTTATGACATGTCAAATTTTGACATTTTTTTTCGACATACTATACTATGGCGTTTCTGGTGATTTTGCTATATGCTAATTTATAAAGTTTTTGGACTTTTTGAACTTTTTCCCACTTTGTATACTATCACAGATCTCTACAATGTATAATATGTTGTTTTCAGCCATTTTCATGACATGTCAAATTTTGACATTTTGACATACTATACTATGGCGTTTTTGGCCATTTTTTCAACATGCTAATTTATGAAGTTTTTGGAGTTTTTTGGCCTTAATTCCCACTTTGTATACTATGACAGCTCTCTACAAGCTATAATATGTTGTTTTCAGCCATTTTTATGACATGTCAAATTTTGACATTTTTCGACATACTATACTATGGTGTTTTTGACCATTTTTTCAACATGCTAATTTATAAAGTTTTTTGAGTTTTTTGGCCTCTATTCCCACTTTGTATACTATGACAGCTCTCTACAAGCTATAATATGTTGTTTTCAGCCATTTTTATGACATGTCAAATTTTGACATTTTTTTTCGACATACTATACTATGGCGTTTCTGGTGATTTTGCTATATGCTAATTTATAAAGTTTTGGACTTTTTGAACTTTTTTCCCACTTTGTATACTATGACAGCTCTCTACAATGTATAATATGTTGTTTTCAGCCATTTTCATGACATGTCAAATTTTGACATTTTCGACATACTATACTATTATTTTTCAACATGCTAATTTATGAAGTTTTTGAGTTTTTGGCCTTAATTCCCACTTTGTATACTATCACAGATCTATAATATGTTGTTTTCAGCCATTTTTATGACATGTCAAATTTTGACATTTTTCGACATACTATACTATTTTTCAACATGCTAATTTATGAAGTTTGAGTTTTCACTTTGTATACTATGACAGCTCTCTATATAATATGTTGTTTTCAGCCATTTTATGACATGTCAAATTTTGACATTTTCGACATACTATACTAGCGTTTTGATTTTTCAACATGCTAATTTATGTTTTTGGACTTTTTTTTTTAATTCCCACTTTGTATACTATGACAGCTCTCTACATGCTATAATATGTTGTTTTCAGCCATTTTATGACATGTCAAATTTTGACATTTTTGACATACTATACTATGGCGTTTTGGCCATTTTTCAACATGCTAATTTATGAAGTTTTGGAGTTTTTGGCCTTAATTCCCACTTTGTATACTATCACAGATCTCTACAAGCTATAATATGTTGTTTTCAGCCATTTTTATGACATGTCAAATTTTGACATTTTTCATACTATACTATGGCGTTTTGGCCATTTTTTCAACATGCTAATTTATGAAGTTTTTGGAGTTTTTTGGCCTTAATTCCCACTTTGTATACTATCACAGATCTCTACAAGCTATAATATGTTGTTTTCAGCCATTTTTATGACATGTCAAATTTTGACATTTTTCTTCGACATACTATACTATGGCGTTTCGGGTGATTTTTGCTATATGCTAATTTATAAAGTTTTTGGACTTTTTTGAACTTTTTTCCCACTTTGTATACTATGACAGTTCTCTACAATGTATAATATGTTGTTTTCAGCCATTTTCATGACATGTCAAATTTTCAAATTTTTCGACATACTATACTATGGCGTTTTTGGCCATTTTTTCAACATGCTAATTTAGGAAGTTTTTGGAGTTTTTTGGCCTCTATTCCCACTTTGTATACTATGAAAGGTCTCTACAAGCTATAATATGTTGTTTTCAGCCATTTTTATGACATGTCAAATTTTGACATTTTTCGACATACTATACTATGGCGTTTTTGGCCATTTTGTTCAACATGCTAATTTATAAAGTTTTTTGAGTTTTTTGGCCTCTATTCCCACTTTGTATACTATGACAGCTCTCTACAAGCTATAATATGTTGTTTTCATCCATTTTTATGACATCTCAAATTTTGACATTTTTTTTCGACATACTATACTATGGCGTTTCTGGTGATTTTTGCTATATGCTAATTTATAAAGTTTTTGGACTTTTTTGAACTTTTTTCCCACTTTGTATACTATGACAGCTCTCTACAATGTATAATATGTTGTTTTCAGCCATTTTCATGACATGTCAAATTTTCAAATTTTTCGACATACTATACTATGGCGTTTTTGGCCATTTTTTCAACATGCTAATTTATGAAGTTTTTTGAGTTTTTTGGCCTTAATTCCCACTTTGTATACTATGACAGCTCTCGACAAGCTATAATATGTTGTTTTCAGCCATTTTTATGACATGTCAAATTTTGACATTTTTTTTCGACATACTATACTATGGCGTTTCTGGTGATTTTTGCTATATGCTAATTTATAAAGTTTTTGGACTTTTTTGAACTTTTTTCCCACTTTGTATACTATGACAGCTCTCTACAATGTATAATATGTTGTTTTCAGCCATTTTCATGACATGTCAAATTTTGACATTTTTCGACATACTATACTATGGCGTTTTTGGCCATTTTTTCAACATGCTAATTTATGAAGTTTTTGGAGTTTTTTGGCCTTAATTCCCACTTTGTATACTATCACAGATCTCTACATGCTATAATATGTTGTTTTCAGCCATTTTTATGACATGTCAAATTTTGACATTTTTCGACATACTATACTATGGCGTTTTTGGCCATTTTTTCAACATGCTAATTTATGAAGTTTTTGGAGTTTTTTGGCCTCTATTCCCACTTTGTATACTATCACAGATCTCTACAAGCTATAATATGTTGTTTTCAGCCATTTTTATGACATGTCAAATTTTGACATTTTTTTTCGACATACTATACTATGGCGTTTCTGGTGATTTTTGCTATATGCTAATTTATAAAGTTTTGGACTTTTTTGAACTTTTTTTCCCACTTTGTATACTATGACAGCTCTCTACAATGTATAATATGTTGTTTTCAGCCATTTTCATGACATGTCAAATTTTCAAATTTTTCGACATACTATACTATGGCGTTTTTGGCCATTTTTTCAACATGCTAATTTATGAAGTTTTGGGAGTTTTTTGGCCTTAATTCCCCACTTTGTATACTATGACAGCTCTCGACAAGCTATAATATGTTGTTTTCAGCCATTTTTATGACATGTCAAATTTTGACATTTTTCGACATACTATACTATGGCGTTTTTGGCCATTTTTTCAACATGCTAATTTATGAAGTTTTTTGAGTTTTTGGCCTTAATTCCCACTTTGTATACTATGACAGCTCTCGACAAGCTATAATATGTTGTTTTCAGCCATTTTTATGACATGTCAAATTTTGACATTTTTTTTCGACATACTATACTATGGCGTTCCTAGTGATTTTTGCTATATGCTAATTTATAAAGTTTTTGGACTTTTTTGAACTTTTTTCCCACTTTGTATACTATGACAGCTCTCGACAAGCTATAATATGTTTTTTTCAGCCATTTTTATGACATGTCAAATTTTGACATTTTTCGACATACTATACTATGGCGTTTTTGGCCATTTTTTCAACATGCTAATTTAGGAAGTTTTTGGAGTTTTTTTGCCTCTATTCCCACTTTATATACTATCACAGATCTCTACATGCTATAATATGTTGTTTTCAGCCATTTTTATGACATGTCAAATTTTGACATTTTTCGACATACTATACTATGGCGTTTTTGGGTATTTTCTTTAACATGCTAATTTATAAAGTTTTTTGAGTTTTTTGGCCTCTATTCCCACTTTGTATACTATGAAAGGTCTCTACAAGCTATAATATGTTGTTTTCAGCCATTTTTATGACATGTCAAATTTTGACATTTTTTTTCGACATACTATACTATGGCGTTTCTGGTGATTTTTGCTATATGCTAATTTATAAAGTTTTTGGACTTTTTTGAACTTTTTTCCCACTTTGTATACTATCACAGATCTCTACAATGTATAATATGTTGTTTTCAGCCATTTTCATGACATGTCAAATTTTGACATTTTTCGACATACTATACTATGGCGTTTTTGGCCATTTTTTCAACATGCTAATTTATGAAGTTTTTGGAGTTTTTTGGCCTTAATTCCCACTTTGTATACTATGACAGCTCTCTACAAGCTATAATATGTTGTTTTCAGCCATTTTTATGACATGTCAAATTTTGACATTTTTCGACATACTATACTATGGTGTTTTTGACCATTTTTTCAACATGCTAATTTATAAAGTTTTTTGAGTTTTTTGGCCTCTATTCCCACTTTGTATACTATGACAGCTCTCTACAAGCTATAATATGTTGTTTTCAGCCATTTTTATGACATGTCAAATTTTGACATTTTTCTACATACTATACTATGTCGTTTTTGGTCATTTTTGCTATATGCTAATTTATAAAGTTTTTGGACTTTTGAACTTTTTCCCACTTTGTATACTATGACAGCTCTCTACAATGTATAATATGTTGTTTTCAGCCATTTTTATGACATGTCAAATTTTGACATTTTTCGACATACTATACTATGGCGTTTTTGGCCATTTTTTCAACATGCTAATTAAGGAAGTTTTTGGAGTTTTTTGGCCTTAATTCCCACTTTGTATACTATGACAGCTCTCTACAAGCTATAATATGTTGTTTTCAGCCATTTTTATGACATGTCAAATTTTGACATTTTTTTTCGACATACTATACTATGGCGTTTCTGGTGATTTTGCTATATGCTAATTTATAAAGTTTTGGACTTTTTGAACTTTTTCCCACTTTGTATACTATGACAGCTCTCTACAATGTATAATATGTTGTTTTCAGCCATTTTCATGACATGTCAAATTTTGACATTTTTCGACATACTATACTATGGCGTTTTTGGCCATTTTTTCAACATGCTAATTTATGAAGTTTTGGGGTTTTTTTGGCCTTAATTCCCACTTTGTATACCATGACAGCTCTCTACAAGCTATAATATGTTGTTTTCAGCCATTTTCATGACATGTCAAATTTTGACATTTTTCGACATACTATACTATGGCGTTTCTGGTGATTTTTTCAACATGCTAATTTATGACGTTTTTTGGAGTTTTTTGGCCTCAATTCCCACTTTGTATACTATGACAGCTCTCTACAAGCTATAATATGTTGTTTTCAGCCATTTTTATGACATGTCAAATTTTGACATTTTAGACATACTATACTATGGCGTTTTGGCCATTTTTCAACATGCTAATTTATGAAGTTTTTGGAGTTTTTTGGCCTCTATTCCCACTTTGTATAATATCACAGATCTCTACAAGCTATAATATGTTGTTTTCAGCCATTTTTATGACATGTCAAATTTTGACATTTTTCGACATACTATACTATGGCGTTTTTGGCCATTTTTTCAACATGCTAATTAAGGAAGTTTTGGAGTTTTTGGCCTTAATTCCCACTTTGTATACTATGACAGCTCTCTACAAGCTATAATATGTTGTTTTCAGCCATTTTTATGACATGTCAAATTTTGACATTTTTTCGACATACTATACTATGGCGTTTCTGGTGATTTTTGCTATATGCTAATTTATAAAGTTTTTGGACTTTTTTGAACTTTTTTCCCACTTTGTATACTATGACAGCTCTCTACAATGTATAATATGTTGTTTTCAGCCATTTTCATGACATGTCAAATTTTGACATTTTTCGACATACTATACTATGGCGTTTTTGGCCATTTTTTCAACATGCTAATTTATGAAGTTTTGGGGTTTTTTTGGCCTTAATTCCCACTTTGTATACCATGACAGCTCTCTACAAGCTATAATATGTTGTTTTCAGCCATTTTATGACATGTCAAATTTTGACATTTTTTTTCGACATACTATACTATGGCGTTTCTGGTGATTTTTGCTATATGCTAATTTATAAAGTTTTTGGACTTTTTTGAACTTTTTTCCCACTTTGTATACTATGACAGCTCTCTACAATGTATAATATGTTGTTTTCAGCCATTTTCATGACATGTCAAATTTTGACATTTTTCGACATACTATACTATGGCGTTTTTGGCCATTTTTTCAACACGCTAATTTATGAAGTTTTTTGAGTTTTTTGGCCTTAATTCCCACTTTGTATACTATCACAGATCTCTACATGCTATAATATGTTGTTTTCAGCCATTTTTATGACATGTCAAATTTTGACATTTTTCGACATACTATACTATGGCGTTTTTGGCCATTTTTTCAACATGCTAATTAAGGAAGTTTTTGGAGTTTTTTTGCCTCTATTCCCACTTTATATACTATCACAGATCTCTACATGCTATAATATGTTGTTTTCAGCCATTTTTATGACATGTCAAATTTTGACATTTTTCGACATACTATACTATGGCGTTTTTGGGTATTTTCTTTAACATGCTAATTTATAAAGTTTTTTGAGTTTTTTGGCCTCTATTCCCACTTTGTATACTATGAAAGGTCTCTACAAGCTATAATATGTTGTTTTCAGCCATTTTTATGACATGTCAAATTTTGACATTTTTTTTCGACATACTATACTATGGCGTTTCTGGTGATTTTTGCTATATGCTAATTTATAAAGTTTTTGGACTTTTTTGAACTTTTTTCCCACTTTGTATACTATCACAGATCTCTACAATGTATAATACGTTGTTTTCAGCCATTTTCATGACATGTCAAATTTTGACATTTTTCGACATACTATACTATGGCGTTTTTGGCCATTTTTTCAACATGCTAATTTATGAAGTTTTTGGAGTTTTTTGGCCTTAATTCCCACTTTGTATTCTATCACAGATCTCTACAAGCTATAATATGTTGTTTTCAGCCATTTTTATGACATGTCAAATTTTGACATTTTTCGACATACTATACTATGGCGTTTTTGGCCATTTTTTCAACATGCTAATTTATGAAGTTTTTGGAGTTTTTTGGCCTTAATTCCCACTTTGTATAGTATGACAGCTCTCTACAAGCTATAATATGTTGTTTTCAGCCATTTTTATGACATGTCAAATTTTGACATTTTTTTTCGACATACTATACTATGGCGTTTTTGGCCATTTTTTCAACATGCTAATTTATGAAGTTTTTGGAGTTTTTTGGCCTCTGTTCCCACTTTGTATACTATCACAGATCTCTACATGCTATAATATGTTGTTTTCAGCCATTTTCATGACATGTCAAATTTTGACATTTTTCGACATACTATACTATGGCGTTTTTGGCCATTTTTTCAACATGCTAATTAAGGAAGTTTTTGGAGTTTTTTGGCCTCTATTCCCACTTTGTATACTATGACAGTTCTCTACAAGCTATAATATGTTGTTTTCAGCCATTTTTATGACATGTCAAATTTTGACTTTTTTTTTTGACATACTATACTATGGCGTTTCTGGTGATTTTTGCTATATGCTAATTTATAAAGTTTTTGGACTTTTTTGAACTTTTTTCCCACTTTGTATACTATGACAGCTCTCTACAATGTATAATATGTTGTTTTCAGCCATTTTCATGACATGTCAAATTTTGACATTTTTCGACATACTATACTATGGCGTTTTTGGGCATTTTGTTCAACATGCTAATTTATAAAGTTTTTTGAGTTTTTTGGCCTCTATTCCCACTTTGTATACTATGAAAGGTCTCTACAAGCTATAATATGTTGTTTTCAGCCATTTTTATGACATGTCAAATTTTGACATTTTTCGACATACTATACTATGGCGTTTTTGGCCATTTTTTCAACATGCTAATTTATGAAGTTTTTGGAGTTTTTTGGCCTTAATTCCCACTTTGTATACTATGACAGCTCTCTACAAGCTATAATATGTTGTTTTCAGCCATTTTTATGACATGTCAAATTTTGACATTTTTTTTCGACATACTATACTATGGCGTTTCTGGTGATTTTTGCTATATGCTAATTTATAAAGTTTTTGGACTTTTTTGAACTTTTTCCCCACTTTGTATACTATGACAGCTCTCTACAATGTATAATATGTTGTTTTCAGCCATTTTCATGACATGTCAAATTTTGACATTTTTCGACATACTATACTATGGCGTTTCTGGTGATTTTTTCAACATGCTAATTTATGACGTTTTTTGGAGTTTTTTGGCCTTAATTCCCACTTTGTATACTATGACAGCTCTCTACAAGCTATAATATGTTGTTTTCAGCCATTTTTATGACATGTCAAATTTTGACATTTTTTTTCGACATACTATACTATGGCGTTTCTGGTGATTTTTGCTATATGCTAATTTATAAAGTTTTTGGACTTTTTTGAACTTTTTTTCCCACTTTGTATACTATGACAGCTCTCTACAATGTATAATATGTTGTTTTCAGCCATTTTCATGACATGTCAAATTTTGACATTTTTCGACATACTATACTATGGCGTTTTTGGCCATTTTTTCAACACGCTAATTTATGAAGTTTTTTGAGTTTTTTGGCCTTAATTCCCACTTTGTATACTATCACAGATCTCTACATGCTATAATATGTTGTTTTCAGCCATTTTTATGACATGTCAAATTTTGACATTTTTTTTCGACATACTATACTATGGCGTTCCTAGTGATTTTTGCTATATGCTAATTTATAAAGTTTTTGGAGTTTTTTTGCCTCTATTCCCACTTTATATACTATCACAGATCTCTACATGCTATAATATGTTGTTTTCAGCCATTTTTATGACATGTCAAATTTTGACATTTTTCGACATACTATACTATGGCGTTTTTGGGTATTTTCTTTAACATGCTAATTTATAAAGTTTTTTGAGTTTTTTGGCCTCTATTCCCACTTTGTATACTATGAAAGGTCTCTACAAGCTATAATATGTTGTTTTCAGCCATTTTTATGACATGTCAAATTTTGACATTTTTTTTCGACATACTATACTATGGCGTTTCTGGTGATTTTTGCTATATGCTAATTTATAAAGTTTTTGGACTTTTTTGAACTTTTTTCCCACTTTGTATACTATCACAGATCTCTACAATGTATAATATGTTGTTTTCAGCCATTTTCATGACATGTCAAATTTTGACATTTTTCGACATACTATACTATGGCGTTTTTGGCCATTTTTTCAACATGCTAAATTATGATGTTTTGGGCTTTTTTGGCTTTCATTTCCACTTTGTATACAATGACGCATCTCTAGAAACTATAATATGCTGTTTTCAGCCATTTTTATGACATGTTAAATTTTAACATTTTTCGACATACTATACGATGGTGTTTATGGCCATTTCTTCAACATGCTAATTTATAAAGTTTTTTGAGTTTTTTGGCCTCTATTCCCACTTTGTATACTATGACAGCTCTCTACAAGCTATAATATGTTGTTTTCAGCCATTTTTATGACATGTCAAATTTTGACATTTTTTTTCGACATACTATACTATGGCGTTTCTGGTGATTTTTGCTATATGCTAATTTATAAAGTTTTTGGACTTTTTTGAACTTTTTTCCCACTTTGTATACTATGACAGCTCTCTACAATGTATAATATGTTGTTTTCAGCCATTTTCATGACATGTCAAATTTTGACATTTTTCGACATACTATACTATGGCGTTTTTGGCCATTTTTTCAACATGCTAATTTATGAAGTTTTTTGAGTTTTTTGGCCTTAATTCCCACTTTGTATAGTATGACAGCTCTCGACAAGCTATAATATGTTGTTTTCAGCCATTTTTATGACATGTCAAATTTTGACATTTTTTTTCGACATACTATACTATGGCGTTTTTGGCCATTTTTTCAACATGCTAATTTATGAAGTTTTTGGAGTTTTTTGGCCTTAATTCCCACTTTGTATACTATCACAGATCTCTACATGCTATAATATGTTGTTTTCAGCCATTTTTATGACATGTCAAATTTTGACATTTTTCGACATACTATACTATGGCGTTTTTGGCCATTTTTTCAACATGTTAATTAAGGAAGTTTTTGGAGTTTTTTGGCCTCTATTCCCACTTTGTATACTATGACAGTTCTCTACAAGCTATAATATGTTGTTTTCAGCCATTTTTATGACATGTCAAATTTTGACTTTTTTTTTTGACATACTATACTATGGCGTTTCTGGTGATTTTTGCTATATGCTAATTTATAAAGTTTTTGGACTTTTTGGAACTTTTTTCCCACTTTGTATACTATGACAGCTCTCTACAATGTATAATATGTTGTTTTCAGCCATTTTCATGACATGTCAAATTTTGACATTTTTCGACATACTATACTATGGCGTTTTTGGGCATTTTGTTCAACATGCTAATTTATGAAGTTTTTTGAGTTTTTTGGCCTCTATTCCCACTTTGTATACTATGAAAGGTCTCTACAAGCTATAATATGTTGTTTTCAGCCATTTTTATGACATGTCAAATTTTGACATTTTTCGACATACTATACTATGGCGTTTTTGGCCATTTTTTCAACATGCTAATTTATGAAGTTTTTGGAGTTTTTTGGCCTTAATTCCCACTTTGTATACTATGACAGCTCTCTACAAGCTATAATATGTTGTTTTCAGCCATTTTTATGACATGTCAAATTTTGACATTTTTCGACATACTATACTATGGCGTTTTTGGCCATTTTTTCAACATGCTAATTAAGGAAGTTTTTGGAGTTTTTTGGCCTTAATTCCCACTTTGTATACTATGACAGCTCTCTACAAGCTATAATATGTTGTTTTCAGCCATTTTTATGACATGTCAAATTTTGACATTTTTTTTCGACATACTATACTATGGCGTTTCTGGTGATTTTTGCTATATGCTAATTTATAAAGTTTTTGGACTTTTTTGAACTTTTTCCCCACTTTGTATACTATGACAGCTCTCTACAATGTATAATATGTTGTTTTCAGCCATTTTCATGACATGTCAAATTTTGACATTTTTCGACATACTATACTATGGCGTTTCTGGTGATTTTTTCAACATGCTAATTTATGACGTTTTTTGGAGTTTTTTGGCCTCTATTCCCACTTTGTATACTATGACAGCTCTCTACAATGTATAATATGTTGTTTTCAGCCATTTTTATGACATGTCAAATTTTGACTTTTTTTTTCGACATACTATACTATGGCGTTTCTGGTGATTTTTGCTATATGCTAATTTATAAAGTTTTTGGACTTTTTTGAACTTTTTTCCCACTTTGTATACTATGACAGATCTCTACAATGTATAATACATCGTTTTCAGCCATTTCCATGACATGTCAAATTTTGACATTTTTCGACATACTATACTATGGCGCTTTTGGCCATTTTTTCAACATGCTAATTTATGAAGTTTTTGGAGTTTTTTGGCCTCTATTCCCACTTTGTATATTATCACAGATCTCTACATGCTATAATATGTTGTTTTCAGCCATTTTTATGACATGTCAAATTTTCAAATTTTTCGACATACTATACTATGGCGTTTTTGGCCATTTTTTCAACATGCTAATTTAAGAAGTTTTTTGAGTTTTTTGGCCTCTATTCCCACTTTGTATACTATCACAGATCTCTGCAAGCTATAATATGTTGTTTTCAGCCATTTTCATGACATGTCAAATTTTGACATTTTTCGACATACTATACTATGGCGTTTTTGGCCATTTTTTCAACATGCTAATTTATGAAGTTTTTGGAGTTTTTTGGCCTTAATTCCCACTTTGTATACTATGAAAGGTCTCTACAAGCTATAATATGTTGTTTTCAGCCATTTTTATGACATGTCAAATTTTGACATTTTTTGACATACTATACTATGGCGTTTTTGGCCATTTTTTCAACATGCTAATTTATGAAGTTTTGGGGTTTTTTTGGCCTTAATTCCCACTTTGTATACCATGACAGCTCTCTACAAGGTATAATATGTTGTTTTCAGCCATTTTCATGACATGTCAAATTTTGACATTTTTCGACATACTATACTATGGCGTTTCTGGTGATTTTTTCAACATGCTAATTTATGACGTTTTTTGGAGTTTTTTGGCATTAATTCCCACTTTGTATACTATGACAGCTCTCTACAAGCTATAATATGTTGTTTTCAGCCATTTTTATGACATGTCAAATTTTGACATTTTTCGACATACTATACTATGGCGTTTTTGGCCATTTTTTCAACATGCTAATTAAGGAAGTTTTTGGAGTTTTTTGGCCTTAATTCCCACTTTGTATACTATGACAGCTCTCTACAAGCTATAATATGTTGTTTTCAGCCATTTTCATGACATGTCAAATTTTGACATTTTTCGACATACTATACTATGGCGTTTCTGGTGATTTTTTCAACATGCTAATTTATGACGTTTTTTGGAGTTTTTTGGCCTTAATTCCCACTTTGTATACTATGACAGCTCTCTACAAGCTATAATATGTTGTTTTCAGCCATTTTTATGACATGTCAAATTTTGACATTTTTCGACATACTATACTATGGCGTTTTTGGCCATTTTTTCAACATGCTAATTAAGGAAGTTTTTGGAGTTTTTTGGCCTTAATTCCCACTTTGTATACTATGACAGCTCTCTACAAGCTATAATATGTTGTTTTCAGCCATTTTTATGACATGTCAAATTTTGACATTTTTTTTCGACATACTATACTATGGCGTTTCTGGTGATTTTTGCTATATGCTAATTTAGAAAGTTTTTGGACTTTTTTGAACTTTTTTCCCACTTTGTATACTATGACAGCTCTCTACAATGTATAATATGTTGTTTTCAGCCATTTTCATGACATGTCAAATTTTGACATTTTTCGACATACTATACTATGGCGTTTTTGGCCATTTTTTCAACATGCTAATTTATGAAGTTTTTTGAGTTTTTTGGCCTTAATTCCCACTTTGTATACTATCACAGATCTCTACAAGCTATAATATGTTGTTTTCAGCCATTTTTATGACATGTCAAATTTTGACATTTTTCGACATACTATACTATGGCGTTTTTGGCCATTTTTTCAACATGCTAATTTATGAAGTTTTTGGAGTTTTTTGGCCTTAATTCCCACTTTGTATACTATGACAGCTCTCGACAAGCTATAATATGTTGTTTTCAGCCATTTTTATGACATGTCAAATTTTGACATTTTTCGACATACTATACTATGGCGTTGTTGGCCATTTGTTCAACATGCTAATTTATGAAGTTTTGGGGTTTTTTTGGCCTTAATTCCCACTTTGTATACCATGACAGCTCTCTACAAGCTATAATATGTTGTTTTCAGCCATTTTCATGACATGTCAAATTTTGACATTTTTCGACATACTATACTATGGCGTTTCTGGTGATTTTTTCAACATGCTAATTTATGACGTTTTTTGGAGTTTTTTGGCCTCAATTCCCACTTTGTATACTATGACAGCTCTCTACAAGCTATAATATGTTGTTTTCAGCCATTTTTATGACATGTCAAATTTTGACATTTTTCGACATACTATACTATGGCGTTTTTGGCCATTTTTTCAACATGCTAATTTATGAAGTTTTTGGAGTTTTTTGGCCTCTATTCCCACTTTGTATAATATCACAGATCTCTACAAGCTATAATATGTTGTTTTCAGCCATTTTTATGACATGTCAAATTTTGACATTTTTCGACATACTATACTATGGCGTTTTTGGCCATTTTTTCAACATGCTAATTAAGGAAGTTTTTGGAGTTTTTTGTCCTCTATTCCCACTTTGTATACTATGACAGCTCTCTACAAGCTATAATATGTTGTTTTCAGCCATTTTCATGACATGTCAAATTTTGACTTTTTTTTTCGACATACTATACTATGGCGTTTCTGGTGATTTTTGCTATATGCTAATTTATAAAGTTTTTGGACTTTTTTGAACTTTTTTCCCACTTTGTATACTATGACAGATCTCTACAATGTATAATACATCGTTTTCAGCCATTTCCATGACATGTCAAATTTTGACATTTTTCGACATACTATACTATGGCGCTTTTGGCCATTTTTTCAACATGCTAATTTATGAAGTTTTTGGAGTTTTTTGGCCTCTATTCCCACTTTGTATATTATCACAGATCTCTACATGCTATAATATGTTGTTTTCAGCCATTTTTATGACATGTCAAATTTTCAAATTTTTCGACATACTATACTATGGCGTTTTTGGCCATTTTTTCAACATGCTAATTTAAGAAGTTTTTTGAGTTTTTTGGCCTCTATTCCCACTTTGTATACTATGACAGCTCTCTACAATGTATAATATGTTGTTTTCAGCCATTTTCATGACATGTCAAATTTTGACATTTTTCGACATACTATACTATGGCGTTTTTGGCCATTTTTTCAACATGCTAATTTATGAAGTTTTTTGAGTTTTTTGGCCTTAATTCCCACTTTGTATACTATCACAGATCTCTACAAGCTATAATATGTTGTTTTCAGCCATTTTTATGACATGTCAAATTTTGACATTTTTCGACATACTATACTATGGCGTTTTTGGCCATTTTTTCAACATGCTAATTTATGAAGTTTTGGGGTTTTTTTGGCCTTAATTCCCACTTTGTATACCATGACAGCTCTCTACAAGCTATAATATGTTGTTTTCAGCCATTTTCATGACATGTCAAATTTTGACATTTTTCGACATACTATACTATGGCGTTTCTGGTGATTTTTTCAACATGCTAATTTATGACGTTTTTTGGAGTTTTTTGGCCTTAATTCCCACTTTGTATACTATGACAGCTCTCTACAAGCTATAATATGTTGTTTTCAGCCATTTTTATGACATGTCAAATTTTGACATTTTTCGACATACTATACTATGGCGTTTTTGGCCATTTTTTCAACATGCTAATTAAGGAAGTTTTTGGAGTTTTTTGGCCTTAATTCCCACTTTGTATACTATGACAGCTCTCTACAAGCTATAATATGTTGTTTTCAGCCATTTTCATGACATGTCAAATTTTGACATTTTTCGACATACTATACTATGGCGTTTCTGGTGATTTTTTCAACATGCTAATTTATGACGTTTTTTGGAGTTTTTTGGCCTTAATTCCCACTTTGTATACTATGACAGCTCTCTACAAGCTATAATATGTTGTTTTCAGCCATTTTTATGACATGTCAAATTTTGACATTTTTGACATACTATACTATGGCGTTTTGGCCATTTTTCAACATGCTAATTAAGGAAGTTTTGGAGTTTTTTGGCCTTAATTCCCACTTTGTATACTATGACAGCTCTCTACAAGCTATAATATGTTGTTTTCAGCCATTTTTATGACATGTCAAATTTTGACATTTTTTTTCGACATACTATACTATGGCGTTTCTGGTGATTTTTGCTATATGCTAATTTATAAAGTTTTTGGACTTTTTTGAACTTTTTTCCCACTTTGTATACTATGACAGCTCTCTACAATGTATAATATGTTGTTTTCAGCCATTTTCATGACATGTCAAATTTTGACATTTTTCGACATACTATACTATGGCGTTTTTGGCCATTTTTTCAACATGCTAATTTATGAAGTTTTTTGAGTTTTTTGGCCTTAATTCCCACTTTGTATACTATCACAGATCTCTACAAGCTATAATATGTTGTTTTCAGCCATTTTTATGACATGTCAAATTTTGACATTTTTCGACATACTATACTATGGCGTTTTTGGCCATTTTTTCAACATGCTAATTTATGAAGTTTTTGGAGTTTTTTGGCCTTAATTCCCACTTTGTATACTATGACAGCTCTCGACAAGCTATAATATGTTGTTTTCAGCCATTTTTATGACATGTCAAATTTTGACATTTTTCGACATACTATACTATGGCGTTTTTGGCCATTTTTTCAACATGCTAATTTATGAAGTTTTGGGGTTTTTTTGGCCTTAATTCCCACTTTGTATACCATGACAGCTCTCTACAAGCTATAATATGTTGTTTTCAGCCATTTTCATGACATGTCAAATTTTGACATTTTTCGACATACTATACTATGGCGTTTCTGGTGATTTTTTCAACATGCTAATTTATGACGTTTTTTGGAGTTTTTTGGCCTCAATTCCCACTTTGTATACTATGACAGCTCTCGACAAGCTATAATATGTTGTTTTCAGCCATTTTTATGACATGTCAAATTTTGACATTTTTCGACATACTATACTATGGCGTTTTTGGCCATTTTTTCAACATGCTAATTTATGAAGTTTTTGGAGTTTTTTGGCCTCTATTCCCACTTTGTATAATATCACAGATCTCTACAAGCTATAATATGTTGTTTTCAGCCATTTTTATGACATGTCAAATTTTGACATTTTTCGACATACTATACTATGGCGTTTTTGGCCATTTTTTCAACATGCTAATTAAGGAAGTTTTTGGAGTTTTTTGTCCTCTATTCCCACTTTGTATACTATGACAGCTCTCTACAAGCTATAATATGTTGTTTTCAACCATTTTTATGACATGTCAAATTTTGACATTTTTTTTCGACATACTATACTATGGCGTTTCTGGTGATTTTTGCTATATGCTAATTTATAAAGTTTTTGGACTTTTTTGAACTTTTTTCCCACTTTGTATACTATGACAGCTCTCTACAATGTATAATATGTTGTTTTCAGCCATTTTCATGACATGCCAAATTTTCCAATTTTTTGACATACTATTCTATGGCGTTTTTGGCCATTTTTTCAACATGCTAATTTAGGAAGTTAATTTAGGAGTTTTTTGGCCTCTATTCCCACTTTGTATACTATCACAGATCTCTACATGCTATAATATGTTGTTTTCAGCCATTTTCATGACATGTCAAATTTTGACATTTTTCGACATCCTATACTATGGCGTTTTTGGGCATTTTGTTCAACATGCTAATTTATGACGTTTTTTGGAGTTTTTTGGCCTCTATTCCCACTTTGTATACTATGAAAGGTCTCTACAAGCTATAATATGTTGTTTTCAGCCATTTTCATGACATGTCAAATTTTGACATTTTTCGACATACTATACTATGGCGTTTTTGGCCATTTTTTCAACATACTAAAATATAAAGTTTTGGGATGTTTTTGGCCTTAATTCCCACTTTGTATACTATGAACGGTCTCTACAATCTATAATATTTTGTTTTCAGCCATTTTTATGACATGTCAAATTTTGACATTTTTCGACATATTATACTATGGCGTTTTGGCCATTTTTTCAACATGGTAATTTATGAAGTTTTTGGGGTTTTTTGGCCTTAATTCCCACTTTGTATACTATGAAAGGTCTCTACAAGCTATCATATGTTGTTTTCAGCCATTTTCATGACAAGTCAAATTTTGACATTTTTTGACATACTATACTATGGTGTTTTTGGCCATTTTTTCAACATGCTAATTTATGAAGTTTTTGGAGTTTTTTGGCCTCTATTCCCACTTTGTATACTATGACACTTCTCTGCAAGCTACAATATGTTGTTTTCAGCCATTTTTATGACATGTCAAATTTTTACATTTTTCGACATACTATACTATGGCGTTTCTGGTGATTTTTTCAACATGCTAATTAAGGAAGTTTTTGGAGTTTTTTGGCCTTAATTCCCACTTTGTATACTATGACAGCTCTCTACAAGCTATAATATGTTGTTTTCAGCCATTTTCATGAGTGGGCCATTTTTTCAACATGCTAATTTATGAAGTTTTTGGAGTTTTTTGGCCTCTATTCCCACTTTGTATACTATGGCATATCTCCACATGCGATAATACATAGTTTTCAGCCATTTTTATGACATGTCAAATTTTGACATTTTTCAACATACTATACTATGGCGTTTTTGGCCATTTTTTCAACATGCTAAAACATAAAGTTTTTGGATGTTTTTGACCTTTATCCCCACTTTGTATACTATGACACATCTCTACAAGCTATAATAAGTTGTTTTCATCCATTTTCATGACATGTCAAATTTTGACATTTTTCGACATACTATACTATGGCGTTTTTGGCCATTTTTTCAACATGCCTAATTAGGAGGTTTTTGAATTTTTTTGTCCTTAATTCCCACTTTGTATACTATGACAGTTGTCTACAAGCTGTTATATGTTGTTTTCAGCCATTTT
Organism: Plectropomus leopardus; assembly: GCF_026936395.1. Classification (NCBI taxonomy): domain Eukaryota; kingdom Metazoa; phylum Chordata; class Actinopteri; order Perciformes; family Serranidae; genus Plectropomus; species Plectropomus leopardus. Next base: position 18,169,667 of record NC_142180.1, read on the forward strand.
TATGACATGTCAAATTTTGACATACTATACTATGGTGTTTTTGCCCATTTTTTAGACATGCTACATATGATGTTTTTGGACTTTTCTCCCACATTGTATAGCATGACAGGTCTCTACAAGTTGTAATATTTCATTTTCAGACATTTCTGAAAATGTTTATCATAGAATGTCAAAATTTGACATTTTTCAGCATGCTAAATATTTGTGTTTTTGGCCATTTTTACCACATTCTACGCTATGGTATGTCTTGGCAAGCTATTTTATGTGGTTTTAAGCTGTTATTGGGACATGTCATATTTTGACATTTTTCACCATACTATGTCAATTTTAGTCGTTTTTTCGACATGCTACATTAATGTCTTTTTGGCCGTTTTTACAATATTCCATTCTGTGGTGTGGCTTGCCAAGCTACTTTATGCATTTTTTTCAACTGTTTTGCCAAAAACACCATAATAAAGCATGCTGAAAAAAGCGACTGAGAATGTCATACCATAGTATGGCGAAAACTTTCAAAATGTCCCAAAAACTGCTGAAAACCACATAAAATAGCGTGTCACGACACCCCATAGCATAGAATGCTGCAAAAATGGCCAAGACACTATTATAAATCATGTAGAAAAAAGGGCAGAAAATGCAAGACTATACTATGCGAAAAATGTCAAAATATGACATGTCCCGAAACCAGCTGAAAAGTGCATAAAACAGCGTGTCAAGACACATCATAGTATAGAATGTTGCACCATAATATAGCATTTCGAAAAACGACCGAAAATGATCATAATGTAGTATGGCGAAAAATGTCAAAATATGACGTCCCAAAAACAGCTGAAAACCGCATAAACACTCGAAACTGCTTCAACATACTGCACTATGACTTTTTTCAACAGTTGGAGCGATCACTTTTCGACCATTTTTTATGAAGTTTTTCACTGATCTTCCCATCTGATGAAGACCCTGGAGAGGCTGGTCTCTGTCCATTTCCACTCCTGGGTCAGCTCATCAATGCATCCAATTCTGTTTGCCTACCAACCTGTCATCGGAGTGGATGACTCAGTCATCTTCCTCCTCCATAGAGCTCTCTCTCACCTGGAAAAGCCTGGGAGCACTGTGAGAATCATGCTCTTTAATTTCTCCAGTGCTTTCAATAAAATACAGCCTGTGCCTCTGAGGGACAAGCAAGAGCACACAGGGCGGACCCCCACCTCTCATCCTGGATACTGGACTACGTCACCAACCGACCACAGTACGTGAGGGCTGAGGACTGTATGTCTGACATGTTGTTCTGCAGCATGGCGGCCCCGCAGGGAACCGTCTTAGTCCCTTTTCTCTTCACCCTCTACACGGCAGACTTCATGTACAGCTCCACGAACTGTCACCTGCCAAAGTTCTCGGAAGACTCAGCAATTGTCGGCCTCTCCACAGATGAGGATGACACAGAATACAGAAAACTCACCAATAACTTTATGGACTAGTGCAAGCGAAACCACCTCCAGATCAACACGGGAAAAACCAAGGAGCTGGTGGTGGATTTGAGGCCCAGACACGACCCCACACAGCGGTGAACATCCAGGGAATGGACATTGAGATAGTGTCTTACAAGTACCTGGGTGTTCACCTCAACAATAAACTGGCCTGGACTGATAACAACACTGCACTTTACAAGAAGGGCCAGTGCAGACTCTACCTGCTCAGTAGACTCAGGTCTTTTGGGGTACATCAAAATGTCATAGTTTAGTATGCTGACAGTTAGTTTAGTAGGTGTCAGTTAGTCCACTTTTAGTCTTGTCTCTGTCTGGGCTGACAGGAGGGCTCGTTGGACTCGTTATTCGTAGTTCATCGTCAACTTAGTTTGTCTTTGTATTCATACTCATTTATTGTACTTGTATTCCTTGTAACTGTAATCATAATTGTATACTTATACTTTTATTTGTATCAAACGTTTCCTAATTGAAGCATCAACCAGTGTCTCCATCCTTGAAGAGGAAATCACGGAAAAATCATTATATCACTTTGTCCACTAGAGGGACACCAAAGAACAGGACATAAAAAGGACCAAAGATCCAACCAGTTCATGCCATTTGAATTTTTCTTTTTACTACATTTACATAAATGGAAAATAAAGGGCAAGAAACTACAGCAGTTGCAGAGGAGCTCACCGATCACAATAACCAGTGTGCACTTCATTACATGTATGCAGAAATTTATAACTGTGCACATGAATGATAGATTTGTTTTAGGTAATTTAACAAGAAAACCTATTTAACATACAGCAGCTCACAATGAAGGGGCTATATTTTTCTATCCATGAAGACTGTTAAAAGTTTCTACCAACCTATTCGTTTACTATTGATGGTTTTGTATTTAAATTACCGTAGGTAATTACATACTGTACATGACAGTCATTTCATAATTATAAGTAAAAACAGACCGGTTACTTCCCTATATGATGATCTAATCCTTTGATATATATATTTTTTCAAACCTTGGAATCTGGATGAAAAATATATATTTCGAAAATACAAAAGGGTATTTTTAATTGTCGATATTAATTCCTTTTGTGTAAAATAAAGAATATGTGCAGCTTCCAAATACTTAATGAAGTGTAGAAACCTGAGCTGATAATGAACAGTTTTAAAGCTGCCCTGAACATAAATGTGTCGACCATGAGAGGGAGACAACTTTTCAAGAAAAGTGACTTCAATTTGGCATTGACATAACTAGCTAACACAGGTATGCAAATTGTGACACCAAATAACAGCTGCAACCCTGTGATGTTAACTAATCTGCTACTAACTTGGACAGTCTACTGATCTAAACATAAGTGCTTGTGTATGGCCAACAAACCTAAGAATCCAGTTTCCAGTTTTTACAGTGTATATCGTTATACTGATACTTAAAAAGTACAAATGCATAAATGCCTATTACTATTGGCCACTATCAAATCAATCGCTTGCCTGCAATGCATAAAAAATAGCACAACAAACAAAATGGAACTCTAGCCATGTAAACACATTAAGATTAAGACACAAAACATGAAGTTTCTAAAACTACACACTTCACTGTTGATTTATCCATGAAAACTATCATGCTAAGTACCAGTAAAAAGCTCCTGCTAAACTCATCATCATATCTTTTTTAATACCAAAGATCTAAGTGATTAACTACCACGCATCCTGTAAATAATGCTCTCCCAGCTTTTTTTGTAAAATATTTTTACGGCATTAGGCATCATTGTGTTTTGGTGCAGTGCAACACCAGCTAATCTGATTCTATGGAAATGTGTTGGAATTGGCTGAGGATCAATTTGAAGAAGTAGTTAGTACTAAAGTAGTCAAGACGAAAAGCAGGTATGTTTTTGGATTCCACCCTCAAATCACTTTTTGTTAAATCTGGGCAAATTAAAAGCGATGTTATGAGGAAATCCATCTCTAATCCAAATAAAGCAAGCCATGCAAAACAAGCAAGATGATCTTAACTGACAAGTTTAAAGAATGTAGATATTAGCAGAGGATGTTGGATGTTTGACAAACTGTATAATGCTGAGTGAAGGAGAGATCAGAGTTCATTTTTCGCAAAAAGACAATTTTCTGGTGGATAGCAGCAGCAGTAACCCAACGTTTAAACGCAAAATTGTTCAAAGGACTTTTTTGTACCCCAAACTAGTGGTATCTCCCCCTTTGTGCATTGGTGTGTTGCTGCTCTTCATACACCCTCCACTGGGGGTCTCTACTGTCTGATGTCTGCTGGTCTGAGCTGCCTCTCACCCTCAGCCAGGAAGATCTGCATGGCCCGGTAAAGCAGGTGGACGCCCAGGTCCCGTTTCTTCTTCGCTTGCCAGGTGGAAACCACACCATAAAAATCCCCTCGCTTCTGATTGGTGAGCATCTTCAACCCTGGGACAATTAGAGAAGGTTATTGACATCATCATTTATTTTCACACGTGGAAAAAAAAAATGGTACAGAATGGAGTGCAATACAATATAAGAGACATGTGAAGGGACACCTCAAGTAAGCTACCTAGAGCGGGAGGGGGCAATAACATGTCATCCATCAAAAACAACAAAACAACATGATGGTCTGGAATAATGTTCTCAGTTTGCCATTTCATTTATGTTCATTTATGGATAGTCTTCTGGAAAAATGGACACGTATGCCTCACAGTCTAATGTCAAAAATGTGGCAGAGTGAAGCTGCAGTCTATCAAAAAAAATTTAGAAATTAAAAATTCCATAATAAAATGTCATGGTCATTTGTGAGATTACAAGTTGATTTCACATTTGATTTCTTTAAAAGAGCGAAAAGGTTAGATTACAAGGTATATGGTAGATTTATTGGTCATTTTTTAAATATAGTTTAAAAAATTAAATTAAAATTCATCCTTCAATTCTTTTAGAGTTGAAGGAGGAGTTTAGTAGTCTCACAGCCTGGGAAGAGAAGCTGCTCTGTAGCCTAATGGTTCTGCAGCGGATACTTCTGTATCTTTTTCTCAGATGGCAGCAGGGTGAACAGACTCTGGCTGGAGTGGCTGCTGTCTTCCAGCATCTTTTGGGCTCTGTGCAGACACCTCACTTCACTGAGGTCACTGATGCTCTGTAGATGGGAACCAGTGATGTTCTGGGCAGTTTTAATCACCCGCTGTAGAGCCTTCCTGTCCTGGGCCGTGTACAAACCATGCCAGTTAGTAATGTTTCCAGTCAGTGTGCTTTCTATTGCTCCTCTGTGGAAGTTAACCAGGATCTTGCTCTGGAATTTAGCCCTCCTAAGTTTCCGTAGGAAGTAGAGCCTTTTCTGTGCTTCTTTAACCTGGGTGGTGATGTGTGATGATCAAGATAGGTTCTCAGTGATGGTAATTCAAAGGAGCCTATAGCTGTTCACCTGCTCCACCTCAGCTCCACTGATGTAGACAGGGGTGTTTGTCCAGTCAATCCAGAACTGACTGGATGATTTACCACCCTGATACAGTGCAGATGGGGGATGAATACTCAAACTTACCAAGGGGGTTACATCCCTGTTTGTCACATTACAGAAAATAACTGGTAACAAGTTTCATCTCCTCTGTACTCACCGATGGCCTCCACCATGCAGGCCTCTCTAGTGTAAGCCTCCACTGGAATGACATTCTGGAAACAATGCAGAGAGATGACGCCCTGCTCCGCGTTCCACACCTGAAGGATGTGCTGCACTTTGGGGCACAATTTCTGTCCCACAGAGAAGAAAGGGATCGTGTTTTATATACATATTTCATAGCTAATTCATTTTAATTAAATTAACTGACTGATCACTGTGTGGTACCTTACCTTAGAAGTCTTGTCTCCTTTGAAGTACTCTAAAGCCTCATACAGGTGGCTGTAGGGACGGGAGCGTTTTCCTTTGCCCACATAAAATATAGCGTGGATAAATGTCTGGAAACACTCCTGTGGAGTCATGGTGTGACTGCGAAATGGGAGGTTTTTTGTCACTCTGGTAGAGAAAAAACAAAATCCATTTAATTTTAATTTGGGTGAAATGTGTTCATCTGTATTTTAGAGGTGAGGGTGTATGAGGAGGAAATAAGTCCAAGCTTAAGTTACACAGGAAATGAAACATTACTTAATGTCTGAGACAATTATTATTTTTGATTTCACAGATTGATTGTCTATATTTCCATTCTTTCTATAAAATCAGCCAATGACCTTGTTTTGTTAAGTGTAGTTTTAGTTCTGTTTACGTTATAAAAACTGATATGATAACAAGCCTAAACATATGAGTTTATACTAGGACTAAAATGCAAAAAGAATCATATTGTGATTTTGACAAATACTGTAACTGTGATATGGGTTGTAATTTTTGTGGAAATAGTAATACTTGCATTTCATTTTCATTGGAAAAAAAATCTAAAAATGAAATGGGTGTAGTGCTTTGTTTTTTTTTTTATGCGTGTGTGTGGGGGGGTTGGGGGGGGTCTTTACCAAACAATAATATTCCCTAACGTCTGTAATATGACTTTCGAGCAAGGGCATACCTGTAGCACCGCAATGCTTCATTTTCAGTGCTATGTGGTGACTTATTTTACCTCTATCAAAAAATTGTAGCTCCTGCATTTTGGATATTGTACTTGGCCATATTGTGATTTAGATGATAATTTGATTAGTTGTGTAGCCACAGTTTATAATGTTCACCTTATTGAGGCACTGTTGCAACTTTTAACAAATTATTTTGATTTTTCAACTTTTTTTAATAATCCCGGTGACATTATTAATAAATAATAACCAACAAATTTACTTTCTCTGCTTATGGGACAAAATATCAATATATGAACTCCTGAAGCAAATTCAAAAATGGCAAATCAAGTGGCTGCTTTTCATACACAGCATAGCCTCTTGATCTAATTACAAGCATTGAGTTGTAGACATTTTCATGCTAAATAACGGCATTGAGGCATATTTTTGTACAGTCCATAGTACCTTTCCTAAGAGAGCTTGCAATTTGCCCCAAATAAAGCAAATAAAAACACAAATCAAGAAACAGCGGACCTTGGGTCGAGGAGCACGTAGTTGAAACTGGACTTGATGATGCCCTCTCTCCACTTTCTGTTTTGATCTGGTTGGTCAAACTGCTGGCACAATGCCTGCTCGTCAGCCTGACAGTCAGGCAACACAAAGGTCCGCAGGGCCCGACATAATTCTGGACTATAACCTACATCTACAAAAACAAAAGAAGAGAACACAAGAAAATGGCTTGCTGCGTCAGTGACAGGGTTAATATGCTAAATGATAATAAGTGTATTAATATGCCTCATTCGTTCAGTGCTTCTAATCTAATCCACCCACAAAGTGCTGCCTACTTGAATCCCCCAAACAGTGGTGGTGAGCTTCAGTACAAATAATGAGTTCAATTTTCCATTTTCATGCTTCGTTAAAAGAGTGATTTTACGGTCAACTAAAGGCCACAACTATTTCACTACTTCACAGGGCAAACACCCATTTAAATAGTAACACAATTATGACTTTATTATAAATGACACTTTTACATTCCATTTATCTTCTCCCTCACTTCCCATCACATCCCAAAACTGCTCACAATCCAAACCACAAATTCAGAAATACTATCATTACCTAATCATAGCTCAATTTAGGTAAATAGTAATCAAGAACTTTATATAAAGAGCACATGTGTTACCTGTTTGTGGTTGGTCCAACTGCTTCTGAGGATGTGGTGATTGGGAGTTTGACTCCTGCAACAGGCGGCAAAGCCTTCGCATATAGGTGGGCCTGGTGCGGGAGCTGATGGGGCCCGGGCTCTCCCCAAGCTCTACTAGCTTCAGTCTCAGCTCCTTGTCAGTTATCCCTTTGGTCTCAAGCGACAGCCTGTCCTTATCATGCTCCTCCTTCTGTAACACCTTCTGGGGCCTCTGGTTCTCCTTCCCTCTGCTCATCACATCCGTCTGCATGGAGCGCCAGTCGTAAAGGATGGTCTCCTCACTGCTGGTGGTACTCATGCTAGAGCTGAGTGAGGTGTTTGATGTAGGTGGGACGTGGGTTTCTATCAGCTTGTGGCCCTGTTCATTATCGGTGTAGAGGTACTCCACTGGTTCGTCCAGATCCTGAATGTGTGGACGCCCTCCAGGGGTGTAAGACAGATTTGCCAGGTGCTGTGGCCTGCGGAAGCTCGACAGTCGGCTCATGCTGTACCTGGGGGTGCAGCCAGTGCCTGGAGTGCAAAGAAGATCGGAGTCTTCCCTGGACCTTGATGAAAAATAGGAGGAACTGGATGTAGATGAGACAGAGTCCGGCTGAGAGCTGTAGTCATCTGTGATCCAGACATCTTCTTCTTTTGGGGTATCTTCTTTGTCATTACAAGAGGCATCATTTACCTTTGTCTTTGCTGATGCTTCATCTGTACTTGTCAGGTCATCAGTCAGAAAATCCCTGCCCTCAGCAAGATCGTGGCCTTGCATTGCCAGTAAAATCTCTGCAAGGTTTCTTTCATAAACATCCACTGAAGAGTCCTGGTTTGTCTCCAATACAACTGTATCAGACAAAGTCTGTGATTCACAAGATGAATCATTAACACTCTTGGAGAGGATGAGAGTGTCAGGTTGGCTACTGCCAAAAGTGGAACCAGCTCTGAGGGTGCTGGACTGTGTGTCCTGGCTATCATCAGGCAAGGACTCTCCTTCTGGGATATTCCCTGAATAGGGTGGTGTATTACAAGGTACATGTGGTGAACTGTAAAAGTCTCCACTGCTCTGATATCTGGGCGTCTGGCGGCATGTTCGTATTGGTGTGGGGAGAGTCCCTTCAAAAAGAGAAGATGTGTCGAGGAGGCTCTCTGGGGTTCTGCTTGTTCTCAGTGAGCAGCGACTCAACCTCGAGCGAGTCCTGCCTGTTACAAAAGGACTCGGTGTGAATTGAAGGTTGAAGTTTTTCTGTAATGCCTCAGCTGCTTCATCCAACGGGTTGTCTGCCACTGGCTGGTCAATATGACCTTTACTTGAGGTGTCCTCAACAGGACGGCTACATGCCTCAAATACATCATTGTTTGAGTCTTTTACTTCAGACAGGACCTGTTTATCATGCATACACGGTAAAGGTTTTGGAACCATCTGGGAATCAGAGTCTGTAGAAATCTCAATCTTTTTGTCAGATTCAGTCCCAGGAGACACCTCCACAGCAACAGGGAGTAGGGCATGTCTGGGGTGTATAGAAGCATCCAAAGCACTTGAGTAATGGTCGCTCTCACAACTACTATAATGACTACTACCAGTCCCGCTGCTACTGCTGCCAACATGAGAATGAGTTGGCTGCTCTGGTATATTCACCTGAGCCTCTTTCACATGTTCACCCTCCTTTTCATCATCACTCTCCTCCAAAGCACAGCGACTGAGGACCGTCTTCTCCAAGTCCTCCTCTGTGCTCTCACTGCTCTCCCTGCAAAAAACATAAACATGATCCGGGGATGTGACGTCGATGCCCTGTTTGTGTAAAACAGTGGCCATGCGTTCTGAATCAAGGAAGTCAGAGTATTCGGACATGTCAAAAGGTAAGCTGCCGGTGCAGTGGCTGCCATCAACAACAGGCTGCTGTTTGGGAATTTCAGGACTAAAAACAGGAAAATATTCATCTACATCTCTGAAGCTCACACTCTTACGACTTGCCCTCCTTGACGGAAATGCTGGGAGAGTGTCTCTTCTGGAGAGGGAGATTCTTTCATCAGCTGCAGCAGCGGCAGCATGTTCATTACTTTTTGATGTGAACACATCGTCAGTAAATAAATCGTCCTCCTTAAGGATCGGCAATGCAGCTGCAGGTCCCACTGCAGACATGCGAGTGCTTGATAGTAAGGAGGGACCTTCAGGTGCCCAGTGTAAAGAGGAATTGTTCAAGTCCTGGCTGCGATGCCGCTCAGTGTCCATGTCAGATAGTCTTTTATATGATATTCCTCTGCAATTTGGCCTTCCATTAATGCTAGACAGGTTGAAAAATGATGACCGCCTTGTGCTGCTCAGTGGGGCTTCACCCAAGTCACTTATCATCGATGAGTGGGAACTGAAGCTGTAGTCTGATTCAGGATAGCTGGAGATATCTGTTTGGTCTGAATACACAGCTGTGGAGAGAATACAGAGCCATATAAATTAACAAATTCCTATAGAAGGTAAAAATTGTGGCTGGGAAGCCAAAATTCTTTTAAAAAAAATGTAATTGTAATTCATCTGATCTGGATTTGATCCACTGCTGGACAGACTGACAGATAATTAGCTTTGTAATATGGCTGTTACTATTAAATTTTAGTGCAGTAAATTTAGAAATGATGATAGATTTTAACATAGTATTTTTTTGCCATTGTTACTTATATTTTTAAGGAACAGTATCCAAGGACAATACTGGTAGAGTCAGAGATGTGTGTTTTTGAAATTTGAAGGAATATAACACAGTTATCACCAGAGGTTGCTGTGGAATCGCTGTAATAATTGTGGGACTACTCTGATGTGAAAATCTGCTTGCAGGCATGCACAATGGGAAACACTGGCTGAATATACTGTATATACAAGCAATTTTCAACACTATATATAGTGATATGCATCATTTTCTTCAAGTTTTCCAGTTATGAAATAGCACAAGTTGGATATTTATCTTTGAACTTAAGTGGTAATTTAAATTTGTTTAAGTATGTTGCTGCTTGTTTGTTTTCTTGCCAATTAATATCTATGTTTTGTTTTAATTGTACTCTCAACATATTTATACGCAAGAGAACGCCTTCAATGATTCTTCAAGATTTAAATCAAGGTTGAAAGACAAGTAATGCCCAACAAGAAAAAGGCCTCAAAGAGATTTTCTCACAGTATTGGAACTGAGGGAAGTCATCTTCTTCTGTGTCCACTGATCTGAGCTGGTACTCCTGAAGGAGCTGGGCACATTTTCGATTCTCCTGCTGCTCTGCAAGTTGCCCTGGAGTATTACCTTCCTACATGCATAAAGGTGACATAAACCAAACAAATAAAGTCACACATTGGAAGATATATTGTTACGGCTCTCAGTGTTATCATTAGACTATGTAAAATGTTTATGTGCATGTGTACATTTAACCATGAACTGATAAGCTTGGTCAACTGTCTTAAACTGGATCCATGCACTTCTCTTATAGAAAGTATAAACAACTTCCAAAACAATTCTTACATTGTCTTTAATGCTGGGGTTCCCTCCATTCATCAGCAGCAACTTCAGATTTTGATAACATCCCCACAGTGCAGCGATGTGAAGAGGAGTCAGTCCCTCTGACCTGAGAGAAACACAAGACAACACAACTTACCAAAAGTTATGTTATAATAATTATTATCAGTGCCTCATATCTGTATTTCACATATTTCTAAATGTTAGAGGATACTGGAGAAAGTCACTGCAGGTTTTACATGATCAAAAAAAGCTGAGGTAGATTGCTCAAAATTCTATACAAATTTGATATACACTTACTGATGATGTCTTACAGTCATTTCAGGAGTAATTTCACATAAATTAGTTCTATAGGAATACAGACGGAGAATGTGAAGGGCAACAACATGACATGGCGATTCTTCTTTTTATTGTGAACTATACCTAACATTGGGGTCTGCTCCATATTGCAGCAGAATCTTCAAGCAGCGTGTGTTCTTCTCGCTCTCCTTGCCAGCAGCCAAGTGTATTGCAGCCACCCCTTTACTACCCACCCGATCAGGGCATGCACCTTGTGAAAGAAGCAGCTGCACAGACCTGCGAAGGCAGAGAGATCTTTTACAATTGATGTGTACTGAATTGTGGGATACTGTGTTGAAAACGAGAAGTGTTGCAGTTTGGATAGAAATAGCACTATCACTTATACAATAGCTTGCTGTGTTTGACACAGAAATTCTGAAGACTCACAACACTGACTAATATAAAGCAAAATTACAAGCATCACTAAATATCAGTATCAGTGTTTCTAATACATTTGAATGCCATGTCATAATGTTTATCTGTACTTTACTATTATTATAACCTTAATTTAACCAGGATGATCCCATTGAGATCAGCGATCCAACAATAAATTCACATAAAATCACATAGAACATACATACAACATTTGCACACAGACAGGTTGGACTCAATGGATTTCACCATACTTTTGAACTCAATCAAGGTCACTAAGTTTTGAAGCTTAGGATCAGTCTGGAGATTGTTCAATGTAGCAGAAGCAGAAAACCTGAAGGCCATCTTTCCCTTTTCTGTTCTTACTTTGGGAACTTCAAAACGCAAGAAGTCCTGAGAACGGAGATTGTGTTGTCCATGTTTCAGGATTAGACGATAAATAAGGAGGAGGTTTGCAGATAATGGACTTGAAAATGACAACATACCAGACAGAGGCGACGTGTTGGGAGATGATGTGGACAAATGACAGGTTAGTCTGTAGTGGTGGTGAACAGGAAGCCAAATCATGTAGCCCACTATTTATTTTGCCTCAGAAGACTTTAACTGGGCAACATATTTTCAGTCTTTAGAGATTAATTACAATCTCACAGTGAGCTTTTGCATCAGTGATCATCATTAGGAGCGGTGTTATATTTGGCAAATGCTGAAAATCTGAATATAAACATATACAATTCTATACACAAACCGCACTGTTTATGGGAAACCGTGGTCACAAGCTGATCTCTAATTATGTCATATATTTTCTAAACAATGCTAAAATAATGATCGCGGAACAGAAAAACACATTTCATTAAGAGCTCAGTGGTTTTGAGGACTTCACAGACACCGAACACGCACGAAGTAATTTATTTATGTTAAGCAAGCCATAAGAATATCTTTTCATTCAAACACACAAAAAAGCACATCCTCTATTAAATTAGGTAAATAACATGGGAAACGTGCGATACGGCTACTGACGTTAGTTAGCGTTGCTAATATGCGCTGTCGCGTCTCATCAACAAAAGGCATGTCCGGACAAAGCATCACCTTGGGTCTCCATCGTTCACAGCTTTGCACAGTTGACTTTCGAGCCCCGTCGTCTTTCGATCCATGTCCTACGTTATCCGTTTACAAAAGATATCTGGTCGTACATCAGCCCATGGCGTGCAACAAACTATGAATAACCTTTTATCGAGGCTAGCTAGTTAGCTAAGATAATAGCGACTGATGACCTGCAGTAACCTTTTCGCTGCACACATAAAACTACGAATGTGTATGCAGTCAGTGTGTATTATCCTTAGTCTCGTCCCTTAAACACTCGGGGAGAAGTACCGTTGTTGTTTTCAAACTCTGAAGGCCAGTTATTTATCCACGTAAACAAGCAGCCACACGACTATTTTGGTTGAAATTCCCTCCAAGCTTACAGAAACCTCCTCCTTTCTGGTGATAAGCGGAAGTCCCGCCCTTCAATGTCTCTGATTGGACAGCTTTCTCATTTCCCCCAATCAGGTTGAGACGTTACTTGAAAGGGAGGTTCATGATTTAGTCGGTACTCATGTCTTTATCACTTATCATTGTGGTGCTTACTACCTCTTTGTACCTAATGTTTGAATAAAACATGTCGTCCTCTATAAATGAATGATTCAGTTATTAAGTAGCCTATGATAGTCTGACTACACAGAATTGGTTCCAATGCACCATTTCAGAAAACCCTCATTTTTAATAGGCCTATGTAGCCTAATTTATTTTTCTGAATGACCTATTGCACTTGTTTTAATCACTACTAGGCTACCAATGTATCTATTAATTACTACTCTAATGTTTTCTCTGCTGATTCTGTAACAAATAGGCTTGGGTCTTCTTTATGTTCTGGGATGTCTACATTTATTCTTTGGTGATGTTGGTTTCATTGTGTGTCTTTTGTTTTCAAAGCATGGTTGGGTTTTTTTGTTGTTTTTTTTCTTCACAAAATGGCTTTAATTAAATTAAAAAAGTACTGGAGGATTATTAGTAGCCTGATAATCTTTTACAATATGTTGTGAAAGAGAGGCGTGAGCAGAGGTGTAAAAATCGTAAGGTAGGCCTACTTTTCCATTAGGATGAAGAGAGTCAAGAAACGGAGTCCTGTTAGGATGGCGCAGTTCAACAGACTTTCAAAGACTGAGCCATAACATGCATGCAGTATGCAATTTTTTTTTTTTGTCTTACATAATGAAAAATCACTCCTTTATTCAAGGTACTAAAAAAACAATGATTCCAACAAAATTTACATTTAAATAAACTCAGTGAAGTGTTAAAGGTCACAGCTCTATGCTGTCGTTACACTCGTGCTTTTCACAGCAAGGTTATCTGAAAAACAAAAAACTGAATTAAAATGGCTGTGATCTCAAAGTTGTGCAGCAATGCAGCTTTTTAATTGCAAAAAAGTCCATGTGTACAGAATAAATTATTTTTCAATCAAAATGTCGCATAGCACAGTTATTCCAAGTTCACAACAAAGTCCCCAAAGGCTTTCATCTCAGATAGAGCAGAGGGAGAGGAGAAGGAGGCCCATCAGGAGGAGCAACAGGCTGGGGTGAATGGCTCCGGCATGGTCGGTCGGGGGCAGTTTGCAGTCCTCGTAGGGCTCTAGGCAGGCGGCATAAGCCATGACGTGCGCAATGTAGCTCTGTTCCTGGACCCCATGGAAAAGGTGTGACATGGGACCTTTGGCAAAGATGGCTACATCCTCTATGCCATGGGTCTCTGACCCAAGAGGGACGGGAGCCTGCTGACGGTAGTCATTACTCGCTGAGGAAGAATCGGACAAAAGAGCATTATCTTAGTTTTCTGGTACATAGAAAAACTGCAATATATTCATACGTTAAAATCCAAAACCGCTATGCTGTCTTATACAGATCTTTAGCTCGTACTAACAAAATGGAAAATCATAAGTTCCATAACTGTATTCATTGCAGAGCTATTGTAACATCACATTATATTGTAAATAATTAGTCATAATATAAGATCAACACTCTTTACAGTAATTTTTTAGCAACAGGTTTTTGGACAGACTGCTTTGTTGGTCAGATTATCTGACACTCCGTAATGATTATAGGATTAAAATGTCATAGTATTTTAGTGTATTATGTTATGATATGCTTATAATGTAATAGAGTTCTTCTGTTTTTATTAGTGGCTAGAAAAATATATATCTGGTATCTGCTTTGATCCCTTTCATACTTGAAAATATTTTTTTTTCAAAGAATGTGCGATAATTGCTGTCCTTTCAGGAGAAAGGTGCTAACACATTTTTGATTCACTACTCTACAGTAGTTATGCTGTTATACCACAAGATGGAGCTACTAAATAACTTTGAATGCCCGAGAAAGATTATCTGTGCACACTCACATGAAATTGTCTCATTCATATCTGGCCGAACTCCAGTTTGGTATCCTGGTCCATTTCCATACACAGCAGTGGTGAAGTGCTTGTTGTCATCAGCCAATGAGCGAGACACCCCTGTACATCAAAGGACAAATTGGTACCCACACGTTTATTCAAACTTGCAACATTAAGTATTATTCAGTAATTATCACAAAATCTCACAATCCAGCTCTAATCAAATTCTAAGAGTGCAGTTTTACCTAAAACAGAGTTTCCTCTGGCAGAATATCCTCCAAAGGCAAAGACATGGGAATGGTCAGCAGTGACCACAGACAGGGTGTCCAGCTCACTGGTGAGTTCAGCTGCTCGCCCGATCGCCCGGTCAAACTCAACAGCCTCATAGAGAGCTCTTTTGGCCCTCCCTCCATGGTGACCATGATCAATTCTCCCACTTAAAGAAGAAAGTATCTGTCAAACAAGCATGTGTAATCTATCTCTACTGGTAGCAATTAAGATTTTTTCTAAACCCTCATTAATGTTGCATGAGTTTACTGTGACATAACTTAATAGTAGTTATTGATTTGTGAAAATGTACTTATCATACAACTCCAATAATCCAATCAAAACTAAAAAATGTCTCAAAAAGGTTTTTAACTTTCAGTGCATTTAGGTTAGTGCTTCCTTTTAAACATTTAATTTATGGTGTGAAAGGAACAGTTACACTGACACACTCAAGATAACATGCTTGTTTTCTGTTTGGGAAATATGTACAGAAAAAAAATAAACTTATCTTCCACAAAGAGGAAAAATCCCTTTGGGTTCTTGCTGAGAATCTTAATTGCTTTCTCCATCATCTCCGTAAGGGAGGGGTCCATGGACGCGTCACGCTCCAACTCGTAACGGCAGTCTTTGGGTTCAAAGAGACCTAAATGCAGAAAAAGCAGGCCTTATTTTGAAGAACTAAGAAACACGTCCCAGTTTTTTTCAATAGATTTGGCAGTCAGTGCCATGATATGATAAAATGTGCACAATACTACTTTTTCTGAAAAAATAAATAGGGAAATAAACAACTTGGCTTAGAATTGTAAAGTGAGGCTGTAAAAGAGAAATTCATCTCATGCTTTCTAAGTGAGACTCTGTTTGATTAACCCTATTTGTACAAGTTCAGGCAGTCATTTAAGCACCAAATTACTTGATTGATTGTCAAAATGATGAATTTTACAGTACTTCTTACCCATCAGGAAGTCTGTATTTGCAGGATTGATGGCATCAAACTCAGCTTTGTTCCAAACATATTTGGCATTCTGTAGACAATGTACAACAACAGAACAATTAAATGGAAGTTTGGAGGGAAGAATTGTAAACATTACCTTTAAGATAGCTAATTTAACAATTGTAAGTTGTTGCTGCCAGAGGGAAAGTGATAATCATTCAAACTCAAACCTGAGGCGATCACTAAATCTACTATGTACCTTTTTGTTCTTCATCCACTCCGCAATAAGATTTTGTCCATCATTTCGGTCTCCTGTATAAGTTGGATATTCTGGATCTTGTATTGTTCTTGGAAACATGTACTGACGACCTCCACCAAGAATGACCTGGATCAAAACACATCATGACAGTTTATATACATATTTTAATACTCAATTAAATTCAAACAGATTCTCTAGTCCACAGTGATGTCCCTATTAACTCCCTTACTGCCCCTTTGCTCTACATGTGTTGTCCAAGCAGCTATTGTTTTGGATCCTTATTTAGTTAATTATTGCAAGGTAATCGTCAAATCCTACATGTCTGGTAATGATCAAATTGTTGACCTATAGTTTCCTAGTGGTTTATTTTATAATATGTCAATGTAAATTTAGTTATCCAGGTTAAAAAACCAAGAAGTAATGAGTCAATCATAATTTTCTCACCAAAGATGCTGTATGTGCATGTACTATCTGCATAGCCCCAGATAGGACTTCCATTTAGTGGGCGCTCTACTGTTTAAGTGCTACAGAAATACCATTTAAATTAAGGCTTACATTTATCTCTGTGTTATGAACTAGCTGGTAAGCAATGTCACGGCAGCCATTTTGGATCGCCTCAGCGCTGAGGTCAGAGTCAGAGTACCAGCCTCGGTTGGCAGTGTGAGCGTAGTTTGCACCGGGAGAGGCATGCTGCACTCTGGTTGTAGTTACAATTCCTACAGACTTTCCTGAAACACACAGAGAGTAATGCAGATATTTTCTTAATACTCTGCATATTTACATGGACATATAGTACATAATATATTATGATACATAAAGGGAAAGTTATCTAGCACCAAAAAAGGATTCAAATTTGTTTCAAACTACATTAAAAACAGACACAATGTATCACAACAATGTAGATGACAAATTCCATGTTGATTTCGCATTTGGATAGGGAGCCAGGAGACACACTATAAACTGCCCAGTAAACCATATATTAAACCATATATTTTTAAGAATATTTGATGCCGTTCTTAAAAACCATTTAGAAATAAAGGACAGATGGTGTGGTCAGTAGCCTAACATCTGTCTAGCATGTAAAAACCAGTAGAAACATATATATGAAAGTTATGCAGTGATACTGATCTATGTCTTTCATGAATAACACATCAATAAGGACTCATTTAAACAGTAGTGCCAGAATAGATAGAGTTCTAAATGAAACCAGTATAAAGCAAGGCTGTGTGAACCTGAACCTACCTGCTTTCTTGGCTCGGTGCAGAACTGATTCAACTTCGTTCCCGTACGTAGCGCTACAGTTGTACCTTGGGGTGGCGGCTGTGACACCCAGGGTGCCGTAGTTTGCCTTCACACCACATAAATAAGCTGTGGCTGTGCCAGCGCTGTCAGGCATCTGCTGGTCCACATTGTATGTCTTCAGGGGTCAAAAAAAGTCACAGACATTAACATGGGCATTTATCAGGTGTTCTTTTCCACAGTTACCTACACTGAGATTATATTCTTAGATTACATGTACTCAACTCATACAAGTGTTACATTCTCATCATTTATCATGTCCATGGTGGACAAATGTTATCTTCATATTGTTCATGCTGACAACACTGCCTGTATTTCAGAATTCATTGACATTTCATGAAATTGTGTTGCCAGTGTTGTAAGCCAAGAGTCAGAGCCAAGATAAAGTGCTTGCAGGCGACTTCTATCACCATGGCATGATTGTAATGACAGCTTATCCGATGTCAAAATACAGCCTGCTCCCATTAAAACAAAGAGCTTTTTCCAGCTTCAGCAAAACATACAAGTGTTGTTGTTAGCGTGGAATGCCTTTCCTCTGATAAAGCAGACCTTGCTGCTTCACATCAAATCATTCTGTAGTCGAGGTTTTTGTCAGTGAAATGTCAGTTTGTGCTCACTAACTTTGTGACAGGTGGCTGTTTAAAAGTGGGTAGTTGATAATCACTTTGAAAATAAGTAATCAAATTCCTGCTGGCTGGGAAAAAAGGGAATGAAAATGACCCAACCCAGATAATAAACATTATGTCAGTTTTAAATGAATGAATGTAAGGATAAGCTAGGAATTCTACTTATGAGTTACTTTAATGTACACATCACTCTGTGACAGTGCAGTATATATGTGGCACTTTACAAAATTGGTTGTTGGTGATAGTAATAGTAATCCTAATTCTTCTGGTCTACCATAACTGCATGCATTTTCTTCAGAGAGTTAAAATACACATTCCTATGTCTGAATGTGTTGATCAGAGTGGGCTGACCTTAGACAGCGCCAGGTGAGTAAAGGTATCCATAACCAGACTGGTCTCCTCCCCAGAATGTCCTGCCAACTGGCCTTTGAGGATGCGGGCAGCCGTCACTGTTGGTATCCCCATACCTGGAAACAGGTGGAAACACACCTGACTATTAGATAACATCACCCAGGCAGGCACAGAGCTGCCATTGTGCTCTGTGGACCTCATAAGGCTCAGTTGATGTGAGAGTTTAAAGGTTGATGAAAGACATCTGACTTATTTATAATAGCAAATGTTTTAAAAATATGCAAGAATATTTCACATTTCTTCTTAAATCAAACTAGGTGTTTACATACAAGAAATTGGTGTTAGTGTTTTGGGGCATAAACATAGAAAGTGAAAATAAATAAATAGATGGATAAATAAATAAATACAAGTATTCCAAAAATCAACAGATGTGAACATAGGCTAGAATAAAGCTATAATAAAAAATATGACAAAACTAGTATGAAATATGTACAATATATTATCTTTTGCAAATTTAATTCTACTTTTTTTTAGTTAAAACTTCAGGGCATCTATATTATTGCAAATTACAGATTCAGACTGGATGGAACATTACAGCCAAGAACCTGGCTCCATAAACATGTCACTTATGGGGTGATTAAGTGTTACTGATCAATCCCAAACAGTGATAAAATCTTCAATGTGCTGCTATCAGCAGGTATGTGGGTTGGGGTGGAGGCAGCTGCAACCATAAATCCATAATTGATCCATAAATTTTTGATGTGTGCAGTGGTGCTGTCAGATACTGATCCTGGATTGAGTTAACAGAGGGGAGTAAACAGTAATGATTGTTTTTTATGTAGCTTGCAGGTCATGGCTGATGTATAAATGTCACATTAGCCTGTCTTGCATAGTGTCTTCACATGGATTTTTCAAATTGTTTTATTTGGCTATATATACACACACACACACACACACATACATATATATATATATAATGGAAAAAGTTCACTCTGCTTCCATTTTTTTTGTTTTTTTCAGCATTTGTTTTTAAGCATAATCTTTTAACAAGTTAACAAACCATATCAGTGATTCTAGCATTAAGGGCATAAACGTCCAACCAAATTCTAAAATGTTAGCTATGTATGGGACTTTTTCAGCTCTTTGCAGGGGTTAACCTCTCATAGTGTTCAGATCAGTTAAGGACACATAGCTACATACGCAGAGTAGACTGTGGTTTAGCCTCAGTTGATTTTATTATAGTTGGCCTTCCAAGCAGAAATAACTGCTGATGATCAGATGTCAACATTCATCTCCTTCTACCCATAAACCCATGCTTTTGGGGGCCACATTTGTTTTACATTGCATTCCCTCTTTTTGGTGAACTGCACCACAATAATGATGACTCTCACATTTTTAAGCCATAACGGCGTCTTCTCACCTGAACAAACAATCTGAACAGAAAGAGAAAATGCTCCATAAATCGAGGAAACCTCTTAATGCAAAGAGAGCTTGTTTCTCAGACTCACCGTCCCCAAGGAAGAGGATGAGGTTCTTGGCTTGGTGGAGATTAGGTTGAACATTAATGGCAGTGTGAAGAGCCTGTCTCCCTTTGTTGTTCCAGTAGCTGGCATGGAGCTCTTCCTCTATGAGGAGGGAAAGAAAGGACAATGTAATAGTGCTGTCTACAATAAGTGTCTTAATTAAATGCATGTTTGTTTACATTTTAAAAATGATACCAGTCATCCAGGTGACACTTTATTTAGTGTGACATGCAATGACAGGTGTATAAACACAGATTCTTACATCACTATCATTCACTATCATTTACAATAAGAAATCAAATGAGCAAAGTAACAACAATGGAACGGATCCTTACCTGAAATAGACAAAGTCCATTGCACAGATATGAAAATCAATAATCCAGTAAAAATTAGTTTATGTTTGTTGGCCATGGTAGTGACTTTATGTGAGTTTAAAAAAGTACGAGACATCTCATCCACACACTGAAGTCCATTTATAGCTGCAGTCAAGGAGCAAAGGGCACATGGAGGAGTCATTCAACCTGAGCCACACATTATACACACAATTACATGCACACAGGACAAGGACAAAGTCAGTACATTTCTCCATATTCTTATGTAGGTATTCAACATCGTATGTGTGGATAAGATGGCATTTCAGATGAATCATTTCTAGGCCCTGTTGTTCAAAAGAATAATTTCAAATTAAAATGTTTTGGAAATCCTGTGTTTTGCTGGCAAGGATCAGCTAATTATAAAGTGATAAATGAAAGTTAAGATTAAGTATTTTTTGTTTGACATTGACAGTTATTTGGAGGATTGTTTAGTGGGGAAAAAATCCTATAGCCTTTTAATGAAATTAATTTATCGTTAGCCTAATGTCTACTTGATCTACTTTTTTTTTCTTTTACTGCATTTTGTTCCTGAAATCCATCCTGAATCCACCCTTCTGCTGGGATGAGGATAATCCTGATTTTGTTTTGTTTTGTGGTTTTGTGGGGTTTTTGGATGGAAATGTATCTTAAAAATGTTTTGAACAACGCAGACTCAAAGCTTGATCCAGATCAAAATAAAGACAAATAAGGTGTTCTTATCCTACGACGGAGGATTAGGGCCACATTAAGGGAAAAAAAAAAATTATTTACGAGATTAAAGTCATTAGTTATGAGAAAAAAGTCATTATTAATGAGAAAAAAGTCATTATTAATGAGAAAAAAGTCATTATTTATGAGAATAAAGTCATAATATTCAAACCTGCTGCTTTTGGAGACACTTGTTAACATGAGGGCTACGGAGGATTTGGTTGAGTTGTATTTTAGGATAGGTTTCACAAACAAGGAGACACTTAATCTTTTAGCACATCAGCATCACATTATCATAAGTATCAGGACTTTAAAAAGAATATGCAAGAAATTGCATCTTTTCCGGTGAAAGAACCAGCCGGACTTGGAGGATGTTGCAGAGGGGTTTCGTTGTGTCTCAAGAAACAAATCCTCCGTAGCCCTCATTTTGACAATGGTCTCCAAAAGCAGCAGGTTTGAATATTATGACTTTATTCTCATAAATAATTACTTTTTTCTCGTTCATAATGAGTTTTATCTCATTAATAATGCCTTTTTTCTTGTTAATAATGACTTTTTTCTCGTTAAGAATGAGTTTAATCTCGTAAATAATGACTTTTTTCTCATTAATGACTTTTTTTCTCGTTAATAATGACTTTTTTCTCGTTAATAATGAGTTTAATCTCGTAAATAATGAGTTTAATCTCGTAAATAATGACTTTTTTCTCATTAATAATGACTTTTTTCTCATTAATAATGACTTTTTTTCTCATTAATAATGACTTTTTTCTCGTTAATAATGACTTTTTTCTCGTTAATAATGAGTTTAATCTCGTAAATAATAACTTTTTTCTCATTAATAATGACTTTTTTCTCGCTAATAATGAGTTTTTTCTGGTAACTAATGACTTTAATCGCGTAAATAATTAATTTTTTTTTTCCTTAATGTGACCCTAATCCTCCGTCGTATTATCCAATTTCTTTTTTTTTTTTTTTTTTTAATTTTGAACAACTGATTATCAAAATTCTACCCAATCCAGAGCTAAAATCTGCAGAAGATGAGTCAAATTTGGACTTCCTAAACAAATGGAGGAACATTTTGAGAGGATTCCTCACAACAGCTGCTGTTAGCTTAACATCTGGCCTAACACCTCATCAGTAAAATGCACACAAGGTTTATTAATCATTAATCTTAACTGTAATCTAATGAATCGGTTATCTGTTTTTATTGGTGTTTATTAGTTACAAGTAGAAGCAGCTTTACTCAATATTGTCTTACAGGCATTATAAATCATTGTGTAATGATAATGATGATTACAGTGTTTTATAGGACCAGATTTTATTACACATTACACTGCAGTTTTACAAACCTCAACAGCTCATATTTGAGCTTTGTTAAAACAGTTTTCAACAGAATTCACCATTTATTTGATTTTGTGGCAGAATTAATTGATAACATGTGAGTCTCTGTGTGTGCAGGTGAGGCCAACTGGGATGTTTTTCAGCAGTGTGGTTAAAAAAAAATCCTCAGCACTTTTACACTGACTGACCGACCTTGTGTTTCAGACAGACCATCGCAAGGTCACGTAATCTGTCTCTCTCTTGCTTGTTTTTTTGGTCAGTATCATCATATGAATATATCACAGGAAAAGGTTATTTGAAATGAAAAAGACGTCTACTTGACAGAGTTGATAGCACTTTGGTCAAACATTGTTAAAATTACATGAATATATAACAAAATAATCAAAGCATATTAATGAGCATGAGACAGACAAAGCTTTTAATTGATTCTGTTGTACAAAATGACGTCAAGTTTCTCCCAGTGGATAGGATTTTGGAGCATCTATTGACATACATGATTTAAAATGTTTACATAGTACAGAGCTACTACACGGTTGGTCCACGGAGAAGTTTCAGTTCCGCAACCTCAAGACAAGAGTCTAGACACTAGACCTTAAGTGGAAATGTTATCTTGAATGTTGTTACAAAAATGCATTTTTATGGAAAGGTAAGAGTTAACCCTTGTATAAGTGTGTAATTGAAATAGGCCTATCACTCAAGTGTATGAATTGATGTAAAAATGTGTTCAGCTGCTCTGTTTTTTTGTGAATACATGATTACCTGATTGTTTTTTGCATGATGTGTGTTTATGTGGTGATTTGTTGTATTTCCAGTGTTTACAGTGTATTTGGATTTTGGAAACTACTAGTGTGTCATTACATCTCCCATGTGTGCTTGCAGGACATACTGAATACTATAGTTGGATTTTAACCTGTTACAATGTGATGATTCCCTTGCATCAAATGTTTAGATTGATTAAGACTACAGGCCAATCACTTGGCTTTTTTAATGCTTACATTAGACCTAGTTGTGAGAAACCTATTTTTCTGAATTTTTTTTTTTAAAAAGAGATCAGCAAATGCCGATATAAGAACGTCTAAACAGTTAAAAGTATGCACATAAATAGTCATGTGCACAAACGTATATTCCTGCGTGAATGGAGAAAGGACTAATTAAGAAAAGGTGATTCTTTTTCCATCCTTATTTACGTTACCATTGCAAAAACACAGTACAAAAATACATTGACAAAATATTTGCTTATAAAATACATTCATATACAATCCAAATAGATTACATATCAAGTGATCTGACAAAAACAGATTATCTATTTGGAACCAATGAGGTCAAGATACAAATTTGATTAAGAAAACAATAAAATAAAATAAAATAAAATAAAATAAAATAAAATAAAATAAAATAAAATAAAATAAAATAAAATAAAGTAAAATAAAATAAAATAAAATAAAATAAAATAAAATACAATAAAATAAATTAAAATAAAATAAAATAAAATAAAATAAAATAAAATAAAATAAAATAAAATAAAATAAAATAAAATAAAATAAAATAAAATAAAATAAAATAAAATAAAATAAAATAAAATAAAATAAAATAAAATAAAATAAAATAAAATAAAATAAAATAAAATAAAATAAAATAAAATAAAATAAAATAAAATAAAATAAAATAAAATAAAATAAAATAAAATAAAATAAAATAAAATAAAATAAAATAAAATAAAATAAAATAAAATAAAATAAAATAAAAGCTACATATTTTTCACTCCTGAAGGAGGTACAGCATTTCTATGAGTTTATGAGTGTAAGGTGTGTTGGTGTCGCAGCTTTGGCATGGCACAGTGGCTCATAGTTCAGGTTTCTGCTACCGTCATATAGTCATTTATTCCATCTGGACAATGACGATCACCTACATCAGCAGCTGTGTGTCTTGTCTAAATGTCCACAAGCTGAACAGTGAGCCCTCAGCACGCTTGCTTGTGTGAAGTTCTGCTGGGTGAAACCTAAGATTAATGTGTAAATCGTGAATTAAAGCCTCTTGCAAATGTTTGATTGCTCTGAGCGAGAAGCAGGCTTGGAAAGTTTGTATTTAACTTTGGAAAACAAGAAGAGGACAAAAAATCTTACTAACTAATGAAAGAACTAGTTTGTGCAAGTTAGTATTCATGCGTTAAATACAGGTTTGAAATAGTCCTTGTGATGAAAATGCAATGGCAGCAGTAGCACAGAGTTTTTCTTAAACAGCCGCGTGCATGTGAAATAATGTAATGCATATGTGTCTACGTTCTTGGCTGCAATGCCTTACTGTTAGTTTGTATTTTAAAAGGTGCCACTACATGCTTGTTTAAGCCTGAATTTTGTATGCTCTCTAGGGTGAAATCTCATGTGAAAGCACACTGCGTGATCAGGACGTATGAGGTTATATTTCTGTTAACACATGCTGTAATGCATGTTAATCCCTGCGTTCTGACATGCCAGCCTGTGTGCATACAGTGAATGTGTGTGCATGTACATTATGAATGTTTAGTGCATTAAGTGTCTCTATTGCTGCATGCATACAATGTATTTTGCGTGTGTGTTGTGTGTATGTGTTATGGGGGTCATCTGAGTAACCAGAGGAGGCTAAGCAGGCCAAACAGGAGGCTCGATGTTGTGTTCACACACCCGCTTGAGGTGTGACTGTGGGGGTGAGGAGGGCAGTCTGTGTAGGGCTCTAAGCAGGCAGCATAGGCCATGACGTGTGCCACGTAATTCTGCTCTTTCACACCGTGAAACAGGTGAGCCATTGGGCCTTTGGCGTAGATGGCCACATCTTCCCCGCCATGCGTCTCAGCATCCAACGGGACGGCAGCCTGCTGCATGTACTCCTCGTCGTCTGGAGAGAATTGAGTGTAGAATGTAGCAAAACAAGGCAACTCTCAGCTTGGATCATCAACTTGTAACACTAAACAGATGCTTTTATAGACTGTGTCACCATAAGTTAACCATGATGTCAGTCCAGATTGATTTTGTTCTACACTGTGACTGTGTCACCCACAAAACAGCAGAGTATTTGCTGAGACATGAATATGACTGTTTGCTCACAGCACTGGATTTCCTTTGTTTGTCAGTCCGAATACCACCGAGTCCACAGAGCACCTTTGGATAGCTTTATGGTTACATACACCTCATGGATGTTTTGTGGCTGTTGCCCATAAAATGGTGTTGTGCAAATTTTCTGTAATTTACCTAATTATATTCAATTACAACATTTTCAAACCCCAGGAGATAATTTAGATCATTTTGATGAAATAACTGCATTTACTGCCTGAACTTTCTAAAGTGTACTGACAGATCCAATAACTTTTTCCTCCCCCAAAACCAAAGCCAGAAAACTTGTAGTGAGTGTTCCTTAAGTTATAAATGAATAGTTAAAGGGCCATTTTGTAGTATTGTTGATTGATTGTTCCAAACTTTTATTACATTTGGCTAATCATACCGCTACTTCTCAAAATATGCTGCAATAGGTTTTGGCCTCATAGTCTTCATTATAATATAAATCCTGAGTTTTACAGCGCTTCATAATACTCCACATGGATACATAAAGTTATAGAAATGGGATGAGTGTGCATTATGGAGACACAACTACTGGCTGCAAAGACATGAAGTGATGCCAGTCCATTCAAAAAGACAAAATTGGTGATTCTAAAAGGTAATTCATTCCCGCACAGAAGTATTTCCACCTTCAAGCATATACACATGCATGGAATGATTAAAGCGAATGGTGCAGAACAAGAGGAGGAGGAGGAACTGGATTGTTGCTCTCCAGTGTTCCACAAAGAAATACAAATAGTTTTTTTCTAAGTACAGTTACATGCACACACTGAAGCCTGCGCAGAGAACAGACGACAGCGCAGTTAATGCCACAAACATCGTATTTCATCTTTGCTTTCCATAGAAAAACACAGGCATGACTCAACCGTAACCACATCAGTTCACGCTGTCTGTGCACACATCAGCACAGACGAGTGCCACATCTGAAAGACATTAGTTTGTACTTACAATAATCCACCATTGTGATGTTCCCTCTGGTTCCATTTATATGGACATAACCCGGACCGTTGGCGTAAAGGATGCTGGTGAAAGGCATTTTGTCATCGGCTTTCTTTGGTGCCAGACCTAAGTAACAAGAAATGGTAAGAAAGTAACTGAAATAATGATACATCTGTCACTGTATCTTTCGACATATAAGCAGAATGAGCACACAAACTCACATGTACTTTATAAGACAATACAAATTAAAAGTTTTCATTTGGAAGTTACACAACTGCAATATAAAATATTATGCAATCAACCCCTTTAAACTAATCATTCTGGGCGAGTTCTACTACTTTCCACATATGGTTTGCGTCCAAATCCAAATCCACTTTATTGTTCTTTGCTTTCTCTCCCCCCACACTCTGTAAATTTAATGTGCCTAAGCATAAATTTTATGCCAATTACAATATAGACTGCAAGTTTTTCCAACCATACCAAAGATGGGATTCCCTCGCGGAGTGTTACCACCGAAGGTGAAGACATGGGAGTGATCAGCAGTGACCACAGTGAGAGTATCAGATTCTTTGGTTAGCTGTGCAGCACGCTGAATGGCTTGGTCAAACATTACAGCTTCTGTCAGTGCCAGTTTGGCAATGCCGTCATGGTGGCCATGATCGATTCTACCTCGTAACAGAACAAGACAAAACAAGTAAATTAGACTTGGGCCAAAACATCTCACTACTTCAGCTCCATCCATCCATCCATCCATCCATCCATCCATCCATCCATCCATCCATCCATCTTCATCTGCTTATGCAGGGCTGGGTCGTAGGGACAACAGGCTAAGCAGAGTACTCCAGACGTCTCTCTTCTCAGCAACACTTACCAGCTCCTCCTAGGGGACCCTGAGGTGTTCCCAGGCCAGATGAGATATATAATCCCTTCATCCTGTTCTGGGTCTACCCAGGCCTCCTACCAGTTGGACATGCCTGAAACACCTCTAACGGGAGGCGCCCAGGAAGCATCCTGATCAGATACCCGAACCACCTCAACTAGCCCCTTTCGACGTAAAGGAGCAGTGGCTTTACTCCGAGCTCCCTCCTGATGTTTGAGCTCTTCACCCTACCTCTAAGGCTGAGCCCAACCACCTTATGGAGGAAACTCATTTTGGCCGCTTATATATGCAATCTCATTCTTTCGGTCACTACCCAAAGCTCATGACCATAAATGAGGGCTGGAACATAGATGGACGAGTAAATCGATAGCTTTACCTTCTGGCTCAGCTCCCTCTACACCACAATGGTCCAGCAGAGTGCCTGCATTACTACTAACGCCATTCAAAAGCGCCTATTATGCATGCTCCAATCCTCACTTGTGCACAAGACCATCTCAGGGTCCAGTGCAACTCCACACTCATTGTAGCAGCAGCTAAAGGGAAAATGCTTATTTGGTGATG
This sequence comes from Plectropomus leopardus, assembly GCF_026936395.1. Lineage (NCBI taxonomy): Eukaryota > Metazoa > Chordata > Actinopteri > Perciformes > Serranidae > Plectropomus > Plectropomus leopardus. The sequence goes on from NC_142180.1 coordinate 18,197,574, forward strand.
CTTTATATTGGTTTTGTCTTATATTTTCAAAAACAAGTGTTGGGTGCTGTCAGGTAATCTATCTTAAAGACAAAATTCAAATATTAAAGGCTGAATACCCTGTTTTACACTGACAGATGTGTATTTTTTTATTATCTGGTAAAGAAGCTAGACTTTTTTAGGGTTACAAAAGTCACTTAAAGGGATAGTTTAGGATTTGTGAAGTTGGGCTGTAAGAGATACTTATGCATATACAGTGTATTACATACAGTAGCTAGCATTCGTTGCACTCCCAGTTTGCTGAAACAGACAAGGTTCGCACCACACAGGGGTTGATATCAAAACGTATTTTAGCCACTTTAAAAAAGGCCCACCTAAAACAGTTAATATGAAACTAAGTGATGCTATATTTAGAATATTTTTTCACCGCTTTACCTCGCTGTCACATAGCCTTTTCCTTTGGTGCTACATTTCTCATCCACTGATGGTCAGCTGTTTGGGTCAGAAAGTGCTGCTGAAATGATCTGACTGAAATGAAACTTCACGTTGAAAACACTCTCGATACAGGGTCGACTTAGAAAGATATTGTTTTTTTTAGGTAGGCCATTTTTTGAAGTGGCTAAAAATATGTTGTAATGTAAGCCCCTCTAAACAGCATGGTAATGCTGAACTGCGGGGTTCGTGCCTCATCTGTTTCTGCAAACCAGGAGCGCACCAACTGCCAGCTACTGTATAATGACTGACTGTACATAAGTATGTCATACAGCCCCACTTCAAAAGTCCCGAACTATCACTTTAAGGTATAAATTATCATTATCATTATCATTATCATTATTCTTCATAATTCCTATATTGACATTCTCAGTAAGATTTTAAATTAGAGGTCTGTTGAGTACTCATCTTCTACAAACAGGAAGTATCCTTTTGGATTCTTGCTGAGGATTTGTATGGCTTTCTCTGTCATCTCAACAATGGAGGGGTCTCGTGTGTGGTTACGGAAAACCTCAAATCGCATGTCCTTTGGCTCAAACAGACCTGGAACCACCAAAGAGAAGGGAAAAATATTTTAAAAGTACTACAGGTAAAGTTCAAGGTGAGAAAAAAAACATCAGACTGAAGAATTGATAACATTCTTAGTTAAAATTCAAACCACTGAATCCCACGTATTCATAAATCAATCACAAAATAAGGCGCATAGTATTTCTGTTGTGAAAAGTTCATAACAGTGGTTCTGCTTAAAACATTCAAAATGTTCAGACAAGCCATTCCATTGTGACAAACATGCTTCATAATGCTAATAATAAAAATAATGAAACTGAATTGATTACAGATAGTACAGATCTATATGTAAACCATACATGAAAGCAATATCACTGTACAGGTGTGATTACGATTCTGTCACATCTGTATCACAGAAAGGAACGTGGCCTTTGGTTTTTATCACTCTACTCTGGGTGATAATGCCAGCAAACTGTGAATTTACAATATACTGCCATGATTACTTTACATGGCAGTAAAGATCAAAATCTGATGTTACTGGAATCCTCTTGTGTCTGGACCATTCATTGTTTCGTAACTTCGATAAGTTTATCTGGCAACACCTGTTGTGTGTATAAGAGTGTATATTATGTGTGCATACATTGTTTTATGGGTTTTTTTACTTGCTGTCTATCAGTTTTGTGTATGATACTGTATATGTGTGGGTTTTTTTTTACATTGCAGGCTCTGCCTACCTACCCTGCTTGATATCTGTCTGTACTTACCCATGAGCCGGTCAGTAGCTTTAACATTTATCTCATCAAAGTCCTTCCTGTGCCAGACATAGTGTGACTTCTTGTTCTGAAAAAAACAAAAAAAAACTTGAATGTGTGACTAACATCTTAAAATATATAGAAATATCTAACAGCAATGTTAAATATTCCTACAGGTTTAGCCTTTAGCCACACGTCAATGAGGTTCTTCTTGTCTCTGCGGTCCCCCTTGCGAGAGTTGGAGGTTGGGTACTCGGGGTCTGGGGTGCCTTTTGGTGTCATGTACATCCTCCCTCCTCCCAGAATCACCTTAAAGGGACACCAGACAGAATGAGATCATGAAACTGAGAAGTTATCCTTTGAATCCCTAGAATTTGTACTACTGGGGTGCCATTTCATCAGATATCATACTAACTGTTGAGTGTGTACATTTTCGTCAGATATCATACAAACCATACATACAATCATACGAGGATACATTGCAATTCTATAAGTTATGAAGGTCAGGTTAGGAAGATGAAAAATGAAAACGTGTTTTAAAAAATAAATGTGTGGAACGGAGTTGTTCTTACATACATCAATGTCAACATTGGTGACCAGTTGGGTTGCAATGTCGACGCAGCCCTGCTTGCGGGCGCTGGGAGGAAGATCTGCATCACTGTACCAACTGCGGCTGACAGAGTGGGCATAAGCAGCGGCCGGGGAGGCATGCTGGACACGGGTGGTGGTCACTACACCAACTGATTTACCTGGACAACGCAGAGACACAAAATCAAAAGGTAGAGGTTTTACAGCAATTACAGGCATATGTGAAGGTTGCTCTTTGTGTGCTGTTGGTACATGTTAACAACCAACAAATAACTATGGGACCTTAAGCACATTGGAGGTTTACTTGTTTGAAATGTTCTCAAACACAGAACTGCTCTGGAGTTAAAAATAATGATGCTGGCTCAGTTCTTACTGTAATGGGTGTAGCCAGAGTCCTGTTGTCTTTTTCTGACTGTATGTAATGAAGCCCGGGGGGAGAGGTAAAAGAGGTTACACCTAACTATATAACTTATTGCTCTCTAGGAAAAAAAAGTTTTTATGGCAACGAATGAGGGAAAATGGAAATCAAAGCTCTAGTGTTTGCTGGTCCAATTATTACTAATTTAAATAAAAGAGCTCTCAGTATTTTTGCATTTTAAGGTCTCTCATTTTTTTTAATGTTTTCATTTCATTGGAAAACGTCTCTCTTTTTGGTAGAAATATACAATAGTTCAAACTTTATGTGGCTTATTCCAGTACATTTTAAATACAATACAATAGTTATCCAGGTAGCTACTGTATCTACCATGTAGTACACTGACATAAAGACGCATAAAGGCTATCTATGGGCCAAATAACACATAGCAAATGTAACTCAAACATCTTGTCCACTGCAAAAACATTACAGTATTACTTTTAAGAACTACTATAGAAACACCACTAAAAATGTATTATTGTAGTAATTCTGTTTTTTTGGAGTGCACAATAGGAAATTCCGACATTCATGCTAATGAGTAGGCTACAGTGATCAATACTAAAGTTACAGTTATACTGTAGTGTTTATGAAGTGTAAGGGCTTAGTGAGAATAATATTTCTAATAATGGACACTAGTGATCCCTCATATGTGAATGCAACCCAATATGAAATGATCTCTCAATTGGACATATTCTGAACATTAAACTATATCTGGTGACGCTGTATTAGCAGCTAGGGAACATGCTTATCAGATGATTGCTTTATTCCTCATATTTTATTTTAAGGCAGATATGGTCATTGCATATCATGAGGTAAGTATTTGATTGACCTTTCCATCACCAGCAAACCAAGTCATGTACTTACCTTGTGCTCTAGCACGCCTTAGTACTGAGTAGACCTCATTACCAAAGGTGGTGTTACACTCGTAGGCCACTGCATTGGCACTGAGCCCCACTGTCTTAGCGTTGGCCTTCACCCCGCAGTGGTAGGCTGTAGCTGTGCTCGCGCTGTCTGCTACCTGCTTATCCACACTGTAGGTCTGTGGGGTAGAAGTACACAACATTAAAAGACAGAACAGAACATGTAAAGTATTTTCATTTCTATGTTATGGGTCAGAACACAGAGCGACCAACGACTCTGACTACTCAAACTCCCTCACATTACAATGACGACTATATTTGGCCATCAAGCTGAATCCATCTTTTCGTCACCTTAAAATTATAAGGTTCTATCTGACATTTTTGTGAAAATTTAGTTACTCATATATTCTTATTCTGTGACAACTTGTTAACATTACTTGAGGTGTGTTTTTTAAGTTATATGCATTTTTTAAAAATTTTTATTTGGAAAAGAAAAAAGTTTATATCATTATTGCATTATTTTGAATGTAAAACTTTGAAGCTCTACATCTCAAAATTGCTCAGAACATAGATAAAACCTCAGAATTCTACGGTGGCATTTTATTTGACTTTGAATCAGTTTTCACTATTTCTACCACAGTGTCAGCATTTTCATTTAAAGTGTTGGTTTGAGCTAAATCCTTTGAGAATATCTTTTCACACAAAGGCTTGAGTACTTAAGTCAGAGCGGGATGGTATGGGGCAAGATGCAACATGTTAAGAGAACAAAGCAAAAAGGACACACAACAATAAGCCACTAACCCATCCTGCTTTATACCATTCAACCACTCTCACTGTTTATTTTTTCTCCCACTCTCTCCATGTGTCACTCCATTTACCAAGCAACGTCATACACGCACTACATACACATGCTTGAATGACATACCCGAGTGTATTAGCACGTGTTATCTTCCTCTCTTACACACAACTACAAACACACGCATGCACACAGAAACACATGTGTACTGAGCGTCTGACAACAAAACTCATCCTTGGAGTCAACTGTTATCAGTGTTGATGTGTGTGTGTGTATGGAGGCAATTCAATACAGGTCACAGAGTGCAAAAGCATAATACTATAAAAACTTAACTTTGATCTGTTTCCATTTCATTTCAACATTTTTCTACCTTGGCATTAAAGTCCTTTTACCAATTCAAACTTACAACTCCAATGTGTTTGAGAAAATAAAACCTATCCCTATTACAAGTTATGATAAATGTTACACCGTAATCAGATATGAACATGTACAGCTATTTACAGGTAAATAAAGTATACGTATTTTTATATTCCAAAGGATGATTAAAAATAACATTTAACGCACAAACTGCTGGGAAATATTGTTGGAAAGGTTTTATCTAAGTGGTAAAGCTTTAAATGATGTATGCAGCAGATGAAAAATGTAGCAATCAGGACAACACAGACAAGAGCATTGATTTTCAAATTTTTCTTTCTGAGAAATGGGAAATAATTCATAAAACACAGCTGATGTTATACGATGAAACCCTGCTGGTTCTTTTCAAATTAGAAAATGTATTGTCCCCATTTTGATCATATGTTGCATAATGATTGACGAACTACAGGTCAACAATGTCATCTTGTTACCTTTGACAGTGCCACATATGGGAAGGTGTCCATGGCCAACATTGTCTCCTCCCCTGATCCGCCCTCCATCTGACCTCGCAGGATTCGAGCTGCCGACACTGTGGACACACCCATGCCTGCGAGACAATGATTTACAGGTAAAGTCACTGATATGGTCCAAATATTTTTTTTTCAGCTTAATTTTTATAGTTTCATGACAAAGTGAATGACATAAAGAAGCAATGATTTACAAATCTGTATTCTGAATGTATTCACATTATGAGAAGGTTTTGCTGTTCTGACACTACCAAGTCAAGAATACTGCTCACAGTTTAGTTTGCAAACGTTTAAAAACTCCAGACCAAAAACATTAAAATGTGTTTGTTTGAAAAACTGAAAGATTGACGGAAAAAAATGATTCAGTAATTCTCTAAGCAAACTCAATGAAAGCATGGCAGGGCCATTAGCATCAACTGAATCCACAAATGGACAGGGCATTTAGGGCAGTGGTTTTCTAGGAGAACCACATTTTGAACAAAATCATCATACAGACAAATTCTGACTCTTCCAGACCACGATTGGTAGAGCATATAACATATAAACACACTTAAAGATGTTGCAAGGTCACAATCTGGAATATATCACAGAAAACATACATACTTTGATTTTGTAAATCAATTAAGGGACCTTTTTAATCTCTTCCTGTGGTCCACGATTGGATTTCACCCTTGATGCTAAAAACCATACTTTACAAAACCCATGTCACGGTGATGCACTTAACTCTCCTCTCAACATCACAGTCATAAAACTGAAAACATGCTCTGGGCGGGGCATAACTGGAGAGATGCACAAAGAAAACTCGAGCCTCGACCACCCAGATTTGTGACTAAATAGGTTTGATTTAAAGCAGATACTCTGGTAGTTAACAGGAAAAACACTCTTAAATCTCTGTGCCTTTAGCTCCCCTTACAAAAAAAATCTTTCATGCCTCACCGGCTGTAAATATACCACACCAGTGACAATTAATGTGAAAAATTTTCCAATCAAATCTGATCCAGATGGAAACTTTCCCCAACTGGCAGTAATTGTCCCTTTGGTAGACAGTACATCAAATGCCAGACTACAACACTAAGATATGTAGCATGTCAGGAGTGGATCTTCTAAATTGTTGGCAACTCCTTGTATTGTTAAGGACAAAGGATTTTACAAAGGTCTCGATTCTGTTTGAGTTGTGCACATGTTTGAGGATGTAAATGAATCAGCATGGCACAAATCATGTCCTGCTGTTGGTTTCCCTGCTATTCAGCTGATCACCAATTCAGTGTGCCAAAAACATACTGACGTGCCAACGATGGCAGTGAAAAAGAATGTTAGCAAGAAAACATGGATGTAAACATAGAATATCTAAAAAATCAAATTTGAAAATGCTTTGTGAGGAAGAACATGCACTCACACAAAAACACAATGCAAACTTCAGCAGGTTGTTCTACTTAATCTACAAAATAGACACAGTTCGAGACAGTAACACTGAAACATGAGCAATCTTTTAGAGTCATTTTTCTTGCCCCCTGACAAATGTATTCTCGCTTTGTTATGGTCTTCCCCAGCCCGAGACGGATAAATCTTTATCTTTTGCTGCAAAATTTTCACTGTTCACAAGTTAATTCCTACCTTTACAAACAAAAACAATAAGCTAAAAGGCACCAAATTGCTCTGTAAAGCTGAAGGTAACTGTACAGAGTGCTGCAGAGATGACATTTATTTTTAGGCCAACACAGAAACTGCCCGGGTTCCCATGACAGAAATCCATTGTTTGTTTTGATTTTGGATTAGTGCAGAAAACATGCTCTGTGGCAAACACAAGGTTATGATACTCACAAGTTTTGTTTAGAAAGATTGTCTTCACAATTAAATTTTTGAAGCGTAAATGCAATCACTAGAGGTAAAAAGCTAAAGGTAGGTTATAAACAAATCACACCATGGTCGCGTGACTTCAACGTTGCCATCACAAGGAGGCTGTAAAGCTGTGTTCGACATAATCACTCTGAGGTCTCATTAAGTTAGCAGTCTTTTTTGTTTTCTTTGTTTGTTTTTTATAAGACATGTAAAAGCTTAAAAATTCATGGGTGGGGTATTCACTAATTTATTTATTGCTGTTTTATAAGTCAGAAAACAAAACATGAAAGTCTCCTCAGTTTGTGTTAACCACTGACCTTTTTTCAGGCATTTTACCAAAGAAAAAATACCCATTGACTTTAAGACAACGAAACTGGGAGTGCTAAAATGCAAACTTATCTTTTTAGGACGTATTTCTACAACATTCCATAATGAGTGCTACTTGGTTAGGATTAGAGAACAATCACTTTCATGATTAAATTAAATCAGCATTGGCTGTTTATAGAAGATGACATGTGAACTTCTCCTTTCTAAGAAGTTAATGTCTTTCAAGTCATTACTCACATAAGTCCAAGAATTATCTGGTCAAGTCTATGACTAAAGCAAATGACTAAAGTTGTCCAAAGGTTTATTATGACTACTTGTTCATCATAATATAGACACACGCTTGCACAACCACTCATTGACCAAGCCACAAACAAAGCAAACACACTGCAACTGAATATACTTGGGCATTGTCTTGCATATTGAGCTGTCTTTGTCATTGAGGCTGAAAGTCTTTTCAAAATTTAACCACAACCGAGTCAGTGCTGAACATTTGCTGGAAAAGATTTCATAATGATAGCATAACCTACCGTCGCCGAGAAACAGGATAATGTTCTTGGCCTGGTGCTCCCGAGGGCGGAGTTTCAGCGCAGCATCCAGTGTTGCCCTGGCCTGAGCATCCCAATAAGCTGGTTCTTTCTCAAGTTCATACAGTGCTGCTCCATGGAAACACACACATAAGTGGAGAATGAGATGAGTATTTGGGAGCGTGGATGGATGTGAGCGGGTCTTAGAGATTTCATAGGTTTGTATGTGATATTGACTGCTTAGTATGTGTGGGTGTGTGGTGTTTGCATGCGCGGAATAGTAAAGCTCCAGTACAGAGAAGTGAATTCAAGTGTGTCCGTGGATGCCTGCACACATGCACTTCTCTCTGCCTTTTTCTGACACTTTGACTTATTTTTGGCTTTTGGGTTAGACAAGAGAGGAGGTTTCTCAAAAGGTGTCAAAATGACGAAAACAGCTAAAAAGACACTTGCCCAGAACATACAGGAAGGAACATTTCTCCGGCCACGCAGCAAAACAACGGAAAGACAAACAGCCTGTCCCACATTTTACATAAACAGGGAGACACAGGCAAAAATATACTCACACACGCTTTTGTGCATTGACACTAACCCATTACGCCTACATACCTGAGTTCCAGCCACAGTCTGTCCTCACACACTCGCCCTTTCTCAGGTTGAGGTTACCTGCTTGAGTCCCTCTGTGCGTCCATTTGTCTGCCCACAAAGTGCTACTAATATCCCAACCGCAGGCAGCAATAATAACTCTGTCGTCTCCTCACCTTGGCTCTCCATAGCAGCCCGGCCCACAGCCAACAGCGTGGGGCCCAGGAGGATGAGCAGAAGATTGGGGGCCCTGCAATGTGGCGTATGCATCTCTAATCCGCACGACCTGGAGGCTGGAGAGGTTGACACAGCCAGCTTTCAGAGCGGCACAGCGAGACCAAAAGACACAGGCACAGGCAGAGAGTGTGTGTGGCTGCTAAGACCTCCGGCCCTGCCTTTTTAAAGCCCCGCTGGGTGTGTAGTAAGGAAGGGCCCTAGCCAGCTCATAGGCTTAGAGCCACAAAAGAGGGAAGAGAAAATGTGAGTGAAAGAGGAAGAGCCAGGGGAGAGGGAGAGGGAAAGAGAGAGAGAGAGAGAGAGAGAGAGAGAGAGAGAGAGAAGCTGGGACCACACAAGAGTGTAGTAGCATCACAGCCCCTCGACTCACTTTGATTCCTGAAAATGCACCACCCTTGTTTTATTGTTTTAAAAGGAACTCTCATGACCCCCACCTCCCATACACACACACACTCTAAGGTGTGTGTGATAGAAATTTAAATGGTTCTTTGATGTGGTAAATGTATAATGGCTCTTTTTATGCAGGAGCCTTTAACAAGGAGAGAAAAAAATGGCTACCCAATTTGTGTTGGCATCCATCATGACAGAAATCATAACTGTGTCTTTTTCCATTTCTTTCCCCCCATCTCCTAGAAAAACAGTCCAAGGAGAGAAAGGGAATGAGGTCCAAGCTATTCTTGAAAATATCATGACTGAGTCTTGATGTGCTCTGCTTTTCAAGTCAGGAAAATGGTCATATTTCCATTTCCTCCCCTCTGAATTTTTGCATTTAAAAGACCCCAATATTTTCCCTTCTTCACCAAGTTGTCTTGGCTGGTTTTTCCATGGGATGTGAAGCTGGGCTAGCATTTTTCTTCCGTGAGGTAGTGGAGACCGCCTGCAGAATGAAAATGCCTCTCTTCTACGCAAACACAACAGTTAATGTGTGAAATGAAGTGAGTTGGGCCAACTTTGTTCCACACGGCCAGAAGAATCAAATTCCCGAGGAATGGGTCCTCGCCTCGTGAACCCGCGAGGCTGAATCTCGTTACAATTCAGAGCTCCGGAAGACCTCTGCTTTTTGCCAACCACTCAGCCATTGCCAACAGGGGTTTGCAGTGAGTCACATGTGCCTAATCAAGACTGCAATAAAATCATAGCAGCAATCTCGGTAAAGAGGCCTCACATGATGTGGCCCCACACCACATGAACTGGAAACACCAGCGGCAATGTGCAAGAACAGGAAATCTTGTGGAGGCATGTCTGTCCATCCATTTGTTATGGGTTTGCCCCTGAGAGAAAGTCTATCTTATGTTGCGAAAGTCAAATTAGTTTCCTGCAAGACAAGTGTAAACACCTGGTGGCTGTTTTAGGTCTCAGCATGGATCATCCATCCACCAAAAGGTGCTTAGTCGCTTTTGTTTGCTGATTATATGGCAAGCTTGAATGCTCGTGGGAAGGCAGTAAATTCCTGGGAATTTAGAATGTTGATGTAAACAAAGCAAAGTGCAACAACAATTTGAGATTACTATACTTTGTATAACTTTTAATTTCTGATGTTCAACATGTAGTATCAAAAATCTGATCAGCTAACTCGATCAACTATGAAAAAAAAAAATGAAAAATTAATTTCTATTAATAAATTATAAATTAATTTTTTTAAAACATTTGTACCACCTACCTATAGATAGATATCTATGTTTCCTGTTGAAAAGCAAAACATTTCATATTTTTTATCCCCTTAAGTAATGCTGTCATGACTACCAGTAACTATTTTTCTGGCCTATGACGCAGAGCAAGTGTATATGGTATATTTATAGTGTAGCAGATGGTAACTTGTGTGACATATTGCGATCACGAAGCAGAGGAAAACATACAGTGGGGGTCTTTTCTTCATCATGCAGGGTGTTCAAACTGATTTCCTGTTCTACCCAACCTAAAAAAGCATGTTCATGTACCTCAAAAGGATCCAATCTAAATAATTATTCATTATACTAATACTGTAATGCCAACTGTTGCTAGATTGAATTGTTTTAAATCTATTACGGGTGTGACTTCTCTTAAATGGTGAATATTTCACAGTGGAAGTTAAGTCTACCCTTGTGCTACAGCATCTTTTTCCTTCTTTTTTGCATCTTTTGGTTTCTGCTTGAGCAAGAGTTTGCTTTTCTCAGGTGATGCTGCATGTTTGCCAGCAATTTCAGAAAGACACTCGGCAATTTCTACACCTCCTCCCTTTCTCCAATGTAAGACTTTGAGGAGCAACAGACCAACTACAAATTCCTTTGAGAGGTTCCTGACTGAAAATCTGTCCTCCCACTGTTCCTCGATGACCTGTCAGTTGGCATTCTTGTGTGCAAGATATAAAACATGTAATGTTGATACCCTGTTCTCATAATCAAAGAAAGGAAAAATAAATAATATATATTGCAAAATTAAGAATTGGGAATCCTGATGGACTTATATGGTTTAAGTCGTTGACCATGTAAACATAAAATCTGCCATTTGACTCCAGTTAAGGGTCTTTTGCAGCTTTCTATTGTCCCAATATGTTCTCATTCCAAAGCAATTATTCTAAACAATTCCCCTCAAAATGGAAGTATGAATAAATGAAGTTCATTTCAGAGGTTGCCCTGTATGGTTGATTTGCACTTTAAACAGTCATACTAGTACATAGAAACATACATTGTTTTTGCAATTACACACATACGTCTTCTCACACACACAAGTTCTCCACAATTCCAGCATCTGGATTATGAGTCAGACTCCCCTAAAAGTAAATTACAAATGTTAGACTCGCCTGTGCTTCCCTTCCCTCTGCCAGGCTCCTTTAACTTATAGATTCTGTAAATTACAGTGGTAAGCCAAACTTCTGTGTCTAGATTACAACTCATGGAGGGCAATGTTTAACTTCAGGTTGTCAAAGCGAGGATACGCATGTGGGTAGTGCCAGACCCCACAACCACACTTTCAAAGAAAGAGCCAAATATTTCCCCGTGGCTTTTTAGGAAAATGGTTTTAAAAAGGAATTTTTGAGATATGACAAAGATAGTGGAGACGGAGATGGAGCTAAGAATACTGATGGCAAAAGTTGTAGATGCTTGCGATGGTATCTTAATGAAGAAAGGGTCAGACATTCAGCAGGGAAAGAAAAAGACGGAGGAGACAGACAGACTGCAAGATCTTAAAGAGAATAAAAACAGAGACAGCACTGGTGGAACAATTAAACTAAGTCTGCAATGATGCCTGTGATCTATTTTGGCCTCGTCACAAATCCCCCCCACCCCCCACCCCACACACACACACACACACTCCCCACCCCCCCGAACACACTCGTAGAGTGACATCCACAAGACAGATGAAGAATATATCTAGATCAATTTTAAGAGGTATCATAAATGATGTAACCCTTTTTCATGTGAAGACTGAGATCCCATCCCAGAACAGTTGGACGGCCAGTCATAAAAGGTTTTACTGCCAGCATGCTACTCAATTGGGGGACAATTACAAGTGAAGTACAGAGAGACCCAACGTCCTGACTCAAGTCAGCTCACAGCAGCTAGGGCAAGAGATTGCTACCTAAACATCAAACAGTCTGACAGCTTTGAGAAGTGGCCCCTTTTAGTTCTTAATTGGACTCATAAAGGAAATATGGAGTTTATCCTAATTAAGCTATAGCGTGCGTACATGTGTGTGCATCTGTGTGAAATGGTGAGAGAGTAAATTAAAGAGACTGGCTGAGCAAGAAGCACAGAACATGTGAGCATGAGAGAGATTAAAAGAAATGTCTTTGTGTATTAGAAAGACAGAGTGTGAGTGTGTGTGTGTGTGTGTGTGTGTGTGTGTGTGTGTTCTGTCTCTGCGCTGTGTTATAATTGTCCATGGTTTGTTATGTCTGACTTCAGACCTAAAAGTTATGACATGGAAAAAGATTGCAGTAAACTCATATCCAGACTTACAGTATTGCTCCAGTTTAACTGTGTGCATTAAAGAATATATTGCATTTGACATCATGTCATAAAGAAATATGCTGTATGCTTTCATGCACATACAGTAACCACATCAAATATTTGCTAATGAAAGTTGGTCTGCCAACCTTTGCCCTTTTTTCTCACTCTCTCAGCAACATCACAAATATAAAATTCGGACTCACCTGTGCTGCCGCATCCAGTGAGGAGAAGTAATCTTATCAACAATATCATCTTGTGTCTGAGTCATAAAACCTCTCCAGCTATCAGACTTATTTCTGTTTTCCTTAAAATGTTCTTTCCTTGTATTGCTCCTCTTCCGCCTCTCCTGTTTTTTGGGTCTCCAAATGCCTTACAATCTGCTTCTTATACCTCCGTCTGCAACAATGGCGGGCAAAGTTTCTCACCTCCAAGGTATTCAGGGAAGTAACAAATGACTGGTGGTGAAAAAAAAGTTATTTTCCTTCCACTACTACCATTTTGTAGCCTTGGCTTGAATCTTTTGTTTGAGGCACAGATGATGGAGGAGAGGGAAACACTTATTTGGACACACACACACACACACACAGACACACACATATATATCTGCACCACCACCAGCACTCGCCTTTTTACCACTTTGCGTCAGAAATATCCATCAAATCGGAGAGCGGGCCCATTTCCCTCCCCACACTGCCCATCTCTTTCCTCCACAATGCATCAAATCAAAGTGTTTTTCTCTCTCAGTCCTTTGTGGACACGTGTCTGTCAGCAGCTCACACAGGTTACAGCTTTGTAGTTTGCTGCAGTAAATGAACCGGTTTCAGAGGAGTCAAAGTGGGACAAAGGGCTTAAAGGAATGCATGGAAACAAACAAGTGTGTAGATGCTGTAAATTACAAAGACAGGCATGTGAAAATAAACTTGTGCTAACGAGCTAAGTGTTGATTGAAAACCAGGATTATGCAGGAAGACAGAAATCATTGCAAACCACAGAGATGCATTCATATTCAGGATGGCTGAGCATGGTCTGATGGGAGAAAACAAGAGTTTTAATCAACATACACAACCGCGGTGTACCTGCCTCACATTCCTCGCCTCCCACTCAACTAAGCACTCTGCTTACCCTAGATCTCCTCCACATCAAAGAGCCCTCATTACAGACGCCATCAAACATGCACAGAAAGATACGGAGAGGGAGAGAGAGAGCCGGGAGGGAGGAACGGAGGTGGGAGGACAGAAGGGGATGAGGGAGTGCAACCATACGCCTACTGCATACAGACGTATCATTCAAAACAAATCAATTCCAGCTGCTATTTGCCTCACCTGGCAAGACCTTGGACAAGACCAAGCAGAAACATAAGAAATAGCCAAGCAGTTTCCAAAGAACAATGTGCACAAACATTCCCAAAACAGCTTTTATTCTGAGTGAAAGTAAATGAAGGCCAAGATGAATGTTACACGAGACCAATCAGTGTGATGGAGCAGCATAAAATCCTACTACTCTTCCTCATAGCTTTTGTTTTCCCTTCTGAAAGTACGCCAAAGAGAGTTCCCTTTTCCTACATGGCCACCCAGGCGTGATGCTCATGCTTGTGGGAGGAACATTGTGTCAGGTGGTGAGGTTGGGAGACTCTGCGACTGGCGCTTGAGGTCAGACTTGGGTTTATTTTACTAGGCAGGCCTCTGTCCAAAAACATCCTCTGCAGCGTCCTCAGTGTCCGCCAGGTGCTGACCAGACAGAGCCTGCTAGCAGTGTAAGGAGAACTGCTATGAGATGGACTGCTTCTTTCATTCAGCTGGTTTGGCAGTATTCATTTCCATTTACAATTTAGGCATTCAGGTCACACACTCATGCATGGATTACCAATAAGGCATGGGGCTGTCATTTCTTAAGGACCACACTGGACCACCCAAGGGACTGCATCTACTGTGGAGAAATTGGTCATTCCTTGGGTTTAAAGTATACTATGAGCTGCATTAGTGACCTGTATGTAATGCAACAGCCTGCAGTCAGTTCTATGTCTCTGGCACTGTCAGAAAACATGAATAAGCTCCCACATTACAAAAGAAATGTTAAGTAAAGAGGTCTTAACATTCACTGATCCAGAATAAACGTTACTGAGGCAACATAGATGTCTTATTTCTGTTCAGTCTTCATCTGCTGCTCTCAGCACCCATTACACAACTGAGAATACTAGAAAGGGTATCACTCTCCCTGTGAATATTCATGTTCCTCAGAGGATTCACACTATTGACTTTTGGTGATTTCCTGATTTTCCTCTAGCACCACCATGAAGTACACACTTAAAGTTTAGAGTGAAATGTCTTGTCAACCACCAAATGGATTGCTGAGAAATTTGGCACAAACATTTATGTCTCCATCAGGATGAATTACAGTAGTACACCCTTAGCTTTTCATCTAACACAACACATTCTCATTCCAACTCATCGAATATCATCGCTTGGTTAATGCCATTCACATCTATATATGACTCACTAGGTGTTCTCCTGCGCTTGTTGTTGGTGTTCTAGGACAGCGTGTCAATTCACGCCTATTAAAGGCATTGTATCTTTTCGAAAATACACTTGCAGTTGCAGGAAATTTACAGTCCTTGCTCATTGGATGCATGCAGTCTTTTTCAAAATAAACTTTCAACATCAGTAAAACACCTCTTACTTATATTTATTTCTTTGTGCAACACAAGTATGCGGTTATGTTTAGGCAACAAATGCACATTGTTAGGTTTAGCAAAAAACATCATGTTTGGGTTATCGTTTATACAGAATACGAACAGTGGGCTTCCAGGGGAAAGTCTAGGACTTGTTGGACCCATTTACTGCACGTGCCACCCATCCATACCAGCTCCTTAAATTACATTGTTAACAAAAGCGTTTCAAACTGACACCATCCAGCAATGTATCATTCCAGCACGACAGATGCAGTCCGGCCAGCCGGTAATGTATCATACTGCTGCAAAAGGTGCCTAACACTGAAATCACTGATCAAGTGGTAGTATTTGATGAGTTTGGAATGAGAACAGGATATCTAAAACCAGCATTAGGTAAAATTTTGAATTTATCCAATATCTTCAACAGTAATGACACTCCCATCATTCTTAGCTGTAGTTTGTGTTTTGGGCTATTTCAAATGTAAGCATGGTTATATTCTAAACTATGATATTTTAGTATTTAATTTGATGCACTTTTGTACAAAAGAGTAGGCTTATCCCTGAGCCTCACTGCCTGTGAATGCAGCATGTGTGCATTGTGGAATTGTTTTGTTTTTTTTTTGTTTCCATGCTAACAGGAGTCTCGCCTATTTTTTCTGTGTGACACACATAGTTTTCCACAAAAATAGACAGTGAAAATTGTTGTTTGATAATCAAATTGATGTTATACCATCTGTCAATACAGTTTCAAAGTCTGAAGCCCATCTCTAACAGAAATTTTAAAAAAGTAAATATTTAGTTTTAACTCAACCTTTCCTATTTCCATTTCAAATAAAAGCCCTCTGACATGTTTCTGTCAATTTAACTCCTTTATTTGTTTCTTTTTTAAAAAAAATAATTTTATTTAGGTTTTTAGATATATACAAAATACAAAAACAACACACAAAAAAAAAGAAAAGAGAATGAGACACAGAGTCCCTACCCCCAGCCCGAACAAAAGGCCAGTATGTACAGAATATAATACATTATACATCATATATTGTAAATGCATACTTAAATAGACAGTGCAGGTATTACCCAATGCTAATGCCACAAAAAATCCAGCAAAGGCAGGTAGCCACAGGACACCAGATTCAACCACCAGGACCAACAACAAATAAGCAGAAACACACTTAAGGTCCTTTAAATTTAGACAGTTAAAGCACGTAACATGGACCTTAATAGTACTCCAGCCACAAAAATGTAGCGATCATTAAGTAGGTGTACAACAAATCTTTACAAATTTTGAATAAGAGTTAGACAAAGAATATCTTATCTCCTCCAGATGTAGGCAGGAAATCATATCATTGCGCCATCTTTTATAACAAGGAGGGGATGAAGACTTCCATTCCCTCAATATAACCCTCTTGGCTATCACCATGCCAAACATGAGGGCCAACTGACTCTCGTATGGAAGTTGTGAGCAATTTTCAGAACAGCCCAGAATTGCAAAATTACAATCAGGGGTCACTCGCTTTGCTAGTATAACACTGTACCACTGAAATATCTCCTCCCAGAATTTCTTAAGTTTGGGGCACGACCAGAAGAGGTGAGCTAAAGTCCCCTCCTCAGACTTACATTTGTCACATAATTTAACTCCTTTATTTGTTAACATGTTTTTTTACGGTGAAATATTTGCATGACTGTGTGCTTGACAGTGCCATGGTGTACCAACTTTTAATTGTGGAAATACAGCAGCTATAGGTTATAACTATACAATGTTTTCAGTGGAAACACTGTTCCCAGTTCACCAAGGTAGCAGTCACACGCTGCTCATGCAGGCTGTGTGGCCGGGATATTACAGAGCCCCTAGCATTTCCGTAGATGCTTAGTCTTGTTTTTTGTGTATAATATGGGAGCTTTTTCTTCTTCATCATCTTGCCACAGACTAGTACACAAAAACTTTTTTTTTCTGTGGGAAAAATGTCCCTCATACCTAAACATCCTGCAGCCCCCCAGCCCAGCTCTCCACATGCTTGTTGGGGCAACAACTGGGTGACAACAATATTCAGGCTTAAAAAAAAGGTTCAAGGAAACACTTTACTTACTTTGTGTGAGGCCACTGTTTGAAGCTGTGTCTCTGACGTGTGTTTGTGGCACAATGATGTGAATAATGAATGTGAATGCGAGCAAAAGCTGGCAAACAAGTAAATACATTTTAACTTTAATTGACTGTGGAGCATCCCAGTGGAGAACAGATTGTTTCAATCTTTTGTTTTTGACTTTGCTCATTCAGTAAACACATTACTAAAACTTGATTAAAGCCATTTTGCAATGAGTTGGTCATGATGTGTAAAGGCCATGAATATTCTCTGATTGAGAATTTCATAAAGTCCATCATGGAATTAAAATCACCTTCATTATGACCCTCCTATTTCTGCACATTTACATATTACTGTTGCTTTGTAGACTGCATTTAAGCTTTTTTTTGTTGTGTTTCTTTTCCAACAGCGTTATTGTCTCATCTCAGTAGTTGTGCAACTGAGCTCAAAAATGAGTTCCTGCTTTCCCACTATAACTGGTGTTACTGGAAATGTTTTGCATGCAATACTTTCATATCCAACGTCCAATGTACCCATCAATCCAATTTCAATAAAAAATAGTGTTTTGTTTGTTGCACCATGGTAACAACAATGGTTAAGTGACTCATACAGGCTCTTGAAAAAAAGGGGAAGACTATAAGCTGAACCATATTAACGTCCGTTTAAGCCCTCGTGATGTGGAAGGTCTATAACAAACTCTTAGGAACATGGTCAAAGATACACCTACTACACAAATACAACTCTTCTTTGTTTGTCTTTAGTCGGATCTTAAAAAAGGGCAAAATGGAGCGTATACATTGACGAAGTGAGGCTCAGGTAAGGATAAAAGGAAAATTGCAGTAGCAGCAACTGAGGAGTGTTTTACCACAGTCTTATCCTTGACAGGGAGCTTTATATGATATGCGCAGAAACGTAGAAGATTTTGTGAAGTGATTTTGTGTGAGCAGCTAAGACCCTTCTTAAAGGCCCAGTGCATTTTTATGACAATATGAATTGAAATAGCCTATATTCACCTATACAATAAAAAAGAGTTTAAATACTGATGGAAAATCAGCAGCTAGTGTGTTTTCTCGCAAATACGGCAAAGCAAGATAAGTAGGTAAGCCAGCTAACTTTGGTCAGCTCTCTTTCAGCTGAGCAAGATGTCCTTGGGAAACTTAACTGTATAGTTAAACTGCTCAAGAGCAGATTCAGCTCAGAGGATCAGAGAGCCTGTTTAGGCCTGATATTAATATGTGTTTTGGTGATCTGAACAGAAGTGGACAGCCAATCATCATTGTTCACACCTGTGATTATCATGCGTCTCCAGCTGAGCACTTGTATTCAGGTTTCATAACTGCCCTGCGCACAGTTATGTCCATACTTTTACTAGATGCTCTGTTGCATGCTTGCTAGTCACTAACTGGGTTTCCATAACAGATTTGCACAAAAATGATGCAATATTTTAGAAATGTTGATAAAACACAATTGCAAGATGACTGCGTTTCCCTTGAGTGCTTTCTTTTCTCGCAATGTTATGCACTTCTCCTCTCGTGATAACATTCCAAGAAGCATGGTGATGGATGTTAAAAATATCAGCAGGTTTATTTCTACTACAGCCACTAGCCATCATTACTTTCAACTGAAGGTGACCTAGGTGTGTTATACAAGCGATAATGGAAAGGCAAGCCCCTGGTGGGAGCGGCCACATACGAGTAATTTCTGGGAGATAATAATCCACAATTTCACAGAGGAATTGTAGACTCAAAACTTCCAGATGATCCGCTCAACTTTTGAAGAGTTATGTGATGCAGTAACACCTCTTGTAGCGCCTGCTCATGTCCGAGGGAGCCAGTTCCTACCAACAAGCGCATAGCAATAGCATCATGTGACCTATAAAAGCGAGCGATAAAAGCGAAATATGGCTTTTTCGAATCGCCTGAAATACCACCTCATGCAAGCGTAACAACTTTTTTGCTATAAATGGGAGTTTTTTGGGGGGGTTTGGATGTGTTTATATTAGGTGTATTTTATATTCTTAATTTAAATTTGCGCAATTTGAGGGTTAATGGAAACCCGCCTACTGTTAGTGGTAGTATTAGTAAAACTGAAGATATTGCTGTCAGCAGGTCTCCTTCTCAATAGATGGTTGCGCAAAACTTCATCCATTTCAGCATAAAGTGCCACTTGAGGGGAAGTTAAGTCCTGCATGTTTTACATCTCTCCTTGCTGCAGCACAACCTATTCAAATAGTCAACTCATTATGAACTTCTGAAACTGCTTAATGAAAAGCTGGTCATTTAATTCATGTGTTGCAGCAGGGAGAGATCTAAAACACGCAGGACAAATTGTACTCGAGGAGAGGTTTGGAAAACACTGTAACAGACCATTGGCGCACTGTCACAAATTTGATTTATTTACGCTAAGAGACACAGTATTTGTTGCACAACACCTCCCTACGCTGGCTTTAAAATGGTGAATTTAACAAAGAACATGTTTTTTATTTGATTTAAAGCAATATACACACTATGCATTCATTATACCTTACATAATTTATCTATTTACTTACAGAATTTAGACTGTTGAAAATGATGACCACATTTTTGGTTGCTTGCTTGAGATTAATGTTTGTTTTTCTTGTTTGTTTCTTTGTTTGTTTTATATATGTCCCCTAATCAATGCAATTCAATAAAAGATGTGTTACTTGATTTTTTTTTTTGTCTCAGTTACCTAATTTGTCTTCTTTGGCATGTGATCAGCTTTAAAGTAAAACACACCTCTTTTTGGTAATACCTCATTAACAGAAGCAATTAAAAACTTGCTCTGTGAGACTTCATCTACGTTGACAGAGTTGGCATTAACAAGCCAGACAACCAGAAAAGAGACTACAAACTTTGATCTTTTAGCCTCTCTATCAGTTTTAAGGTGATAGCTTTACATTTTGTGCTTTGTTTTTTTTTGGGTACTTTACATCTGGATCACTGACTGTGACTTCAGGACACTAAATGCTATGAATGAGTTGAAGTATTGTTTTTAAGTGGCATGATTACATTAATGGACAGAGACATGTGTGAGTGAAAACTCAGGTCATGAGACTAAAACGTGTAAAAAGACATCTGGAATAACAATTTCAGATAATTGTGTCAAACTAAAGTGAATGTAATAGGATATATACAGTAAATTAGTATCCAGCAGACTGGTGGTGGTGGTGTGCATTTCTTCCACTGTGATGGTGTAGACAGACTGATGACTTATATAATTATAAAAGCTATAAACTGGTGAGTGAGTGTTACGCAGTTTTCTGTTTTGAGTTTGAAACTTAGCCTACATTACTGGAAACAACTATGATATTATATCATTTGTCATTTTTTAAAAACCTCTTCAGCCTTTTCATTTTGTAGATGTATTCCAACTGAATTGTTTTATAAATGTTGTCTCTCAAAGGTCTTGCTTCTAAGTGTTTTTTGCACCTTCCAGTGGCTGAAAAGTGAATTTAACATTCCTCTACAGCATGGGAGTCAACTTTCTTAAAGGTTTCAAACAGCTGCACAGGTTTCCAGCAAATACTCTGTTTTAATCTCTCACCTGAGGCAATAAACTGACTCAGAGATAAGCAAGTTCTTTTGAACTGTGTCTTAGCCTTGTTAAATAATCTATTTCTCATAACAGCAAGCCAAGATAGGAGTAGAGGTTTGTTAAAAAGCCTGGAGAAAAGTGTTGCTTCTATGCTAAGTTTTCAGATGAGACATAGTGTACTAAAATAACTGTACTACGGAAAACATTACAACTGCAGTATTTTGACTGGAAATTAAACAAAAACACAAGCATCACTACAGCAGAGCACTCTAATGCAAATATGACAGTAGTAATGAAAAATTCCCTTCATCTTTATTGGGGGAATCAAATTCTTGTGCGGTGATGATTTTCAGCAATTTCATCACTTCAGTGACAAAGAGGAAACATCAGTCATAGAGGAGAAGGCTTAAACGACAGAGTGATAATGAAACAACTGTTCTAAAATGTTCACACATGGTCTCATTGTATCATGCCTCAAATATTGTGATGCAAAAACACCACCACTGCAAGGAAACCTGCTCTTCTTTCTGCCATTCTGATCATTAAATATGAGAAAAAGTACAAGTCTGGTCAGAGGCTGAAAATAGAGCATTTCTTTAAAAACAGTGTAAGGCCATGTGTTTTTATGCATGTGAGATGACTTCAAGAGCACAAGACAAAATAAGGTGAGGTGCAGCAGATCAAAGTCCTCTGGCTGAGTGTTATTTCAGAGCTATGAGGCAGCTTATCATGAGCCATGGCCTGATTAGGTAACACTGACTGTAATAACATCAGTTATTATCGTAAAAAAAAAAAAAAAGTGGATTACAGTATAAATTCTGCCAGAATAGTCACTAATGCAGATGGCGTGATCAAAAGACCGAGAGTGAGATTGTGTGTGTGTGTGTCTGTGTGTTTATGTGTGCCACAGTCACAGACGCGATGATGAGGGCATGTCTGGGGGCCCTGCATCTGTCGACATTTTCCATCTGCCAGTCTTACTCTGACTGCCTTCAATTAACCCCTGACAAAAACCACAACTGGCTTTACTGCAAAAGCAATCAAGCACCGAACAAATACTGTTTCTGAAAAATTCCTTGCATTTTTTATTGAATAGAGGAACTTGATGCATGGAATCACTCAAGATCAGAAAGAGCCGACCAAAACAGATCTGAATGTACACTCATTATGTGAGTGTCAGGCACACATTACACCACTCTGTATGGCAACCCATGTCCATGTGGCATCATAATACAAATAAACATATGAACACTGAAAATACACCAGCAAGTGCTAATACAATTTAACTAAACACTCTTACACTCAGTCATACTAGTAGCCTATTTATGAATCCTACAAACATAGCTTAAGTGAGAATAGAGCATTTTGGCTCTGAAGCATTTGTTTTTAGGCTTATATGTTAACTGCATTATTTATGACATCACAATACAGATTCAGCACAAATGCATCAAATAATGACTTTCAGATTAAGTTTTTATATATATGTGTGTGTGTGCGTGTGTATGTGTGTGTGAGAGAGAGATGTGTCTTTCAGCTTTTCAATGCTGGTTTGAAAGCTTGTTCCTGTTAGATGAGTAAATCTTTATGCCAGTCCAATCTACTGCTTCATACTCCAGTCCAGCTGGTGGCGGTAGTGCGCCAATTATGTCATGATAATTTGTTGAAAAGCGGAACAAAAGAAAAGCCGGAACCTACCAGTAGTTTCTAGGACAAAAGTTTCCGGCCGACGTTGTTTTGAGTGAAGACCCTTGGAAATTTGCGCTCTAACAAGCATCAATTTTTCGGCTTTATCCTCGAGAGTACAATGGCAGTCCCAGGTCGGTATTCAACATTATTACTGTATATACATTTACATATTCTGATTCAGTACATTTGTAGTTTAATCTGTAAAACTTGTAGCGAACAGAGCAACGCTGTGATATAACAAAGTGATGCTAACCTAAACGTTAGCTTGAGGCTAACAGACCAAACAACCTTTCAACAATTGGTGTTGCCATTAGACGGTGTTTTCCACCACAGACGATTAACTTCACGTTTGTAAAATACACTGCGCTGTGCTTAATAAAAAAAAAAATACATCTCTAGTGCTGCACCGTAGCTTCGCAGCATTTAATAAGCGTTGATGTCATATAGCAGAAATGTGCAACATTATGTGCTACTGATGCGACCGACGTTAGCGTCACTTAAAAACATAAAGAAACACCAAGTTAAAGTTTGGTGTCGTTAACCCTATCAAAGCTTCACTTTGTTGTCGGTTCTTGAATAAATATTAGAAAGATGTAGCAAACTCCAGACTTATTCTTTATGCTGTGATAGGTATTAAATTCGCCTAATATAACTTTAAATGCTGCTATTTAGCCACATGTAGCTATAAAAGTAGATAATGACCTAATAGTCTTGTTATTGGACATTCGTGTGTGCATGTATTATTACTTCGGATACTACAGGACTGTCATCACTCATTATCTCACAGGTCCTAATAAGGACAACATTCGAGCAGGGTGCAAGAAATGTGGATATCGTAAGTAAAGTTTTGACACACGTTTCATCACAGGTTAAAGGAGGGTTTTTGTGTATGTATGTGCTATTAGTAGTGTGTTTAATAACTTAGCTAAGTGTGGGCTTCATTCGTTCATTAGCTGTAGCCGCTTGTCCTCTTAAGGGTTGGGTGGGGGGGGGTCATAGTAAGACTGACACATAGACAGTCAACAATTCACACTCACATTCAGACCTACAGCCAAGTTTGATCACCATTTAACCTGGCCTGCATGTCTTTCAAACCCACACTGACACGGCAAGAACACGAGAAATCCACACAGAGGTTCCCCCCACTCAAGGTCTGAACCCCGTCCCAACCCAGGTTCAAAACTGGGACCCTCATGCTATGAGGCAACAGTGTTATACAATACATAACCGTGCTGCTTAAATGTGGGCTTGTTGAAGTTAATACAGCACCTTTTGTAGAGCTCCAGTGAGGAATTTATGCAGCTCTTACAATCAAATTTAATCCAGATGTATTGATGGTTGAAGGGAGAAGTAAAATTTTGTGCGTTGAGTAATTCATAAATTACATAAATTCATATCTGCCTATAGCCAGTTGAAGCGTGATCATTCTGAAATGTAAACAATATGATTTCCTGCTTTTTCATTTGTCCTTTTCTTTTGGACATTACATTTTTCAGCGGGTCACTTGACATTTGAATGTCGAAACTTTGTAAGAGTTGACCCCCAGAAGGACATTGTCCTGGATGTAAGCAGCACTAGCAGTGAGGAGAGTGAAGATGACGTACCTGCAGCTCAGCGCAATGAGAAACTGGGACGAAGCAGAGGTAAAAGCTGTGATACTAAAAAAAACATAAAAGTCATGCATTTCCAAGAACTGTTAAAGTCATGCACTGGACCAATAGAGGCTAGCAATAAAACAGGAAGGCAGGTCTGCACACTGTAGCTCTTTTAAGTACAATTTATTAGCACATCCACAAGTGACGTTTCAAGCTCTCTCATCAGTCTGAAAAAGAGCATTGGTTCGAAACTTGTGGGTGTGCCAATAAACTGCACTGAGCTACTGTGTGAGGACATTTCTTCACGTGTTAAGTTTTCTACAGTCAGTAATATACTAAATAAAAGACAATAAGATGTTCATTGATGAGGGAAATGTGAATTTGATAAAATTCTCTACTGTCTGCTGTAACAGGCTACAGTTTCTATTTTGCTCTTAAGTTTCTTAGGGAGAGTTAAACAACACAAGAGTTTCATTAGGGGGAAAAATGGCAAATCAATGGGTGGACAGTTTGTAGGGATGAGATGTTTTCCTTTAAGACAGCCTTACTTTGCTGTATTTGCTAAGCTGGGACAAGGTCAGTTTTGCCAAAACTTACATAGATTTCGGTGATTGTGCATAGATGAACAGCAGCAGTAGACCCAGAAGTGCAAGTGGTTTTAAAGTGTCAGTGTTGCTACTTTTAGACAAACCTTTTCAGATTTTACAGCGGCTGTTCTGTGTGCAAATTTGTAGGTTCCTATGACAATGACAACGACAGTAGAAAGGGGAGACACAAACGGAAGAAGAGCAGCGACAGAAAGTCAAGAAAGAGGTAATTTCTTTTCCTGACTTGCAATTTTTCTTTTCTATTGTCCAACTTGACCCTGAACATAACTGTTTATACTTATATTGTTTTATTGTTTTTTTTTCTCTGACTGGATAATCAGTTTTTGAAGCTGGTGTTGCTCCTGTATGATTTCCAGGGTTTCCCACACATTCACATTTATTTGTGGCGTGCTGCCACAACTCAATCATCTGCACCTCCAAATAGATTTTGGGAACTGCACTATTTATAGTGCAATTGAGGCAACAGAACCTCAGGCACATTAAAAGTGAAACTTAAACGTTCTTCTGCATCTGCAGACAGATCCTCTCATCCATTGGTATTATCTGATCAGCTGTGATAATTCAGAGAACTCAGATACCAGTAAAATCAGGTATTATTTTAGGCAACATAATAAAAGAATGTTCATAAACCTGCCTCCTTTGGTCAATTTTTATATTTGTAACCTTTTTTATTTTGCTCTCCAGATCTAACTCATTGAGTGATGACACTAGAAAGAAGAAAAAGAAACGCAGCCGTTCCTACTCCTCATCTGATGAAGAAGACAGGGGGAAGAAAAAGAAAGTAAAAAGCCAGAAGAAGAAAAGCAAGAAGAACAAAAGGGAACACGGGAAGCATCAGAAGAAGAGACAGAAGAAGCGAAAACAAGAATCATCATCCTCGTCTTCCTCTTCCAGCTCCAGTGAATCTTCAGACAGTGACTGAGACAGCTGAACTGTGCAGTGACTCGAGGTCTGATATTTATTCTCTATTCCATGCAAAGTGTCCATTACTGACAGAGACATGGATCTAAATGATTAATTAGTGCAAAAACACCATAAAGTACATTGTATACTGCAGATAAGTGTTTTATACCATTGTGAAAATAAAAAAAAGTGTTTGGTCTTTTCAAAAGCATTTTTGGAAACCGATACAAAGCCAGGGAACATGTTCAGATTTTGTGTTTCTTTGTCCCTCATCCCCACAGCTTAGGTTTCCAAGTCCAATCAAGAAAATAAGTTAAGTGGAAAAGCCTGGATATCTTTAGTAATGAGTTTACAGATTCTGTGCTTTTGTTTTTCTTCTTCTATACAGTTTGTTACTTTGATACTTGACATTGAATCCAAAAACATTGTAAAAGGTCAGATAGGAATGCCAAACATAATTCTCTATGATTCAAATGGCTAAGGGTAACAATGGCTAATACTTGAGGCTTAACTGTTGGCATTGACAATAATCAACTCTTTTTTGTCATTGCTGACAAAAACAGACTTGGTACTTGTTGAAGTCAGGAAATCTTAAATGTTTGTTGTGTACTTTTGCTAGGATGGCTTTACAGTACAGTAAAACTCCTGAAAGTTTCTTTTCAGACAATGTGATTCATATAATTGTTGTCAGAGAATGGCTGTTATCATTTAACTACGCACACCTAATAGCGTATTTCAAAAGTTCATTCCAAAACACTTATCTGTGTAAATTTTTGGGAACTGTCATTAACTGAGTATCATTATACAGCTTTGTTTACTTCTTGTGCACAATTTGTCATTGCTTCAGTCTGACAATTTTGGTCCTCCACATTGAGTATTCTTTTATTGTAATAAAAATATATATTTGTATATCGACTGTCTCAGCCTAGTTTGGTCATTTTTATCAATACAGCATGTAACATGGCAAAACAGTCATAAATGTTGAGTACATAGAACTATTATTTTTTTCCTGTAGAGGGCAGCAACAGACCTCAAATGTGAGTTGAGGAAGAGCAATCTCAAATCTTACTCAGAATACAAGGAGATGTGTGGCATATATACATAACCAGCTATTGTATGGAGCAGAAAACAATTAATTTATATGTATCAAGAGTCAAATATGAAAGTGGTGAGTTTTTATCGCAACAGCATTTTGCTGTAAAAAAAAAAAGTTAAAACATGATTTTGTCAGCCATTCAGTGGAACATACCACATATTTTTTTTAGAATATCATGCAGAATCTCAAACACAGTAACAAGCCAGCTCACTGTGTAGGTAATGGATTTGACACTGGAGCACTTGTCTGATCAGGCCATCAGCAGATAAACTGAAAATGGTCAATATGGCCTGTTTAAAAGAAGCAGCACTGGGATAGACCAAAAAGGAAGATTCAAATTGGAAAATAAACTGAAGACCAATGAGAATGGCAGAGAGAGGAAAGGTAGAAACAAAACATTACAGCAAAACTGTAAGTCTGCTTTTAATGTGTAATCTAAAAGACTAACAACCTCACAAAATCCCATAATAATCACTTACAACCCTATGTCTAGACTTCAAGTATCTTTCTTTACTCCACCTAGTGGTCATGGTGTGAGCACTCAGAGACTGAGCTGAATCCATTCAAGCTGCTGCCATCAACTTTGCTTATAATATGCAACAGAGACAGACAGAACCTTATAGGAGTGTTACATAACTTCCTGACACTTGTTTGATTTGCCAAATAAGCATGAATAGACAAAAGCTGCTGAGTAACAGCAGTCTTTGGCTCGACTCCTCAATAGCAGAGGCACCTGTGTCAAACATCAATCTCACTTACTACAGTAAATGTTTGGAGGGGAATTAGATGAAGACAGGGAGTCACGTATATCACGTTCTCACATTCAGTCCACATACACATTACTATAAATAAATACTCAGTAAGTAGAACAGTGTCCACACATTTCATGAACATCCTTTTAAATGAACTCAAAGGACTACTGAACACCACTTAAATACACACACAGTTTTCAGAGTGTCAGGGCGACTCAGGGTGACCCAGGGAGGGCAAACCGTCAAAAGAAGGCTGGGGCCGGACCACTCCCTCTGGGGACCCTACTGTAGCTCAGACATGAAGGAATGAGTTGTGGCACCATGGTGGCCCACATGCAGGTGCAGCAAATCATTATACAGCATCAATTTATAATAGTTATGTTTCCATCCCACTTCCTCAGTGCTGACAGCATCACTCTAAGCTAAGACATAAAACTGAAAAGGAGCCACAAAGCCTGACAAACATTACAAACCAAGAATCTTTGGAAGCCCTTGTGTTTTGTTCGATCTGGGCTGTGTGACAGATGTTTATAATGCCGCCATTAATTTCACTTTGCCTTGGGGAAGGGGATATCTTTTTAAACATCTGCAACATCCTGACAGCTACATGCATGGCTGCTGATCAGAGCCCTACAGGACATATCCCGCTCCTCTATCTTGTTGAGGCCCAGAGGGCAGATTAATCAAATTTGTCAACAAAAAAAGAAAAACATTAACACTAAGCTGCTGTTGACAGCTAGCGGAGACAGTCAAGTAGTCAATAAAATTTCTGGGAATTGGGAATGCAGGATGTCTTATTCCTGTGGCAGACGATGGAATGGAGCGAGCCTGGCTCTGTACAAATGTAAAAAAATCCACGTACCGGCCACTCGAAAGTGCTTTAATTAAGATATATCTCATCTGTCAACCCATACCAAAAACAAAGTGTAAAAACAAACAACTTATGGTTTTACAGGAACGTTTGTGTTGGAGTATTTATCAGACAGACAACATGACTCCCTGGAATCTTTTCGTAGCTGTGAGATCATCATGTGACCAGCAGAGACTACAGGAATCACTGATTCTGTGCTTCACAGTAATAGTCCAATATCTTTGTATTTCATGGACATGAAAGTGGTTTCAATCTCCTCATCATTCGACAAGAAAGTGAATATGCAAATTTCCTAAAATGTCACAGTACTCCTTCAGAGATACACTATGCAGGACAATATATAGAGCAGACTTATATGTCTCATCTCCACTGCACAAAAAAACTCTAATAAACAACTGGCTTTTTAATAAAAAGTGAATGCATACAATCGGCATTCTCACCTATGTCAAATGACTATGTATCGCCTCCGACTCAGTTCGGCATTGATGGGAACACAGCACCTGGGTGTACGGGCTTATTTCAGCTCCTTAAGCGGTGAGATGCAGTGATGCACCGTCACTAATTACTGTCTGTCTCCACCTTAGTAGCACTCAGACATCAATCCAAACTAATCTGCACTGAGTTTGAAATAAAGAGAAGTAACCACTGTAAATTTTTTACAGACCTCTGTCCATGCTGCCTTCTACTGTTTACCTGTTCTCCAGTCCATCTGTGACATCACACAGACATACCAAAATAAAACACACACACACACACACAAGGCACAATCACCTGCTGCAAAGCCGTGTACAAGCTCTGCTCTCCTGGCAATAGGAAAGCAGTCTATAGCCTATTTTTGGTGAGTTTACTATGCTTGAAAAACCATATATACCATATTTGCACATGCTAATTGGGTATTGAAGGGGGTTATAAAGTAATCCCTCTAAATCATCAATTATGACAAAGTAGAAGTGGGTGGTGGTGTGTTTTTCTGCAGATATTCTGCACATATAAAAAAGACAGCTGCCAGGTGCCAGAACATGAGCAATAGGCATCAAAGAGACACAGCACCAAAAAATACCAATATAGTGAGATGGAACACCAAACGAGAGTGAATCTGGAGTTGGCAATTACATCAACTTTTGATGGCGAGTGTTTTAAAAACAGTAATTGCCAATACTGCATAGTATACCCTTAATGTAACTTGTTCTATCCTCTATCAAGGGTAATGCACACTACAGACAGACACTGTGATCAAAGAGCAATCCAAATAAATGAGTATTAAAAACCAAACATGTTTCTAAAATAAACGCAGAAATGATGCCTCAGTACTATTGCACGAAAATCTAAATAAAAAGGCCATTATTGGAAAAAAAAAACTTTGTAAATTACACATTTATTTCAAGTATCTATGTATGAACATTCATTATTTTTATTCTGAAATAACTACTAGTATACAGCTCCGGTTCAACATGTGAGTACTGTACATATGCTGATTAAAACACTTGATGAAGGCTGTAGTGAAGTGTTGACAAAAGAAACTTGGAGAGTGGGAAACTTCATAATTGCCCAGATGGTGAGAGGACAACTCGATACAGAGGAGCAAATGAAGTCGAAGGAGTGCTGCCGTGTGTAGCCATACTGAGCAAACCATATGCTGTTTGTATAAGACAACAACCAGGTTTTCCTGTTTTCATCAGCTCATTGACTTTTATTGAGCCTATTTGGCTGTAGGAAAACAGCAAGCAAATGGGACTCCACTGAGCCATTTAAATGAAAATGAGATGGTCAAAGTGATCTTTTAAAGAGTTTAGCTGCACAAGAATGGCGATTCAGCCTCCATGTAAACATCTTTGAGGCATTGATCGTGAACTTAGTCGAAATCCTTTTTGCAAAATGGCTGACCAGAATGACCCCATACGGGTAAATGATCTCTCATCAGCATAAGGTGTGCTTTTCAATTTGTTTATACAACTTTAGTAGCTCAGTGTTCAGGCTTGTGTGGGCAGCCTGGTAGCCTCTGCGCTGATGTCTGTTTTTAACCTTTCTTGGGGATTTGAGCACACATGCTCTTTTTTTCCAGCAACGCCCTGCTTCACATTCACACACTTGCATTCATCCAACCTGGGAGCGGCCCAGTACAACCACAGTCTCCTGCTGAAGCCAGTGCACAGCCCCACTGGAGATACAGTTAAATGGCTCAGAGGCACCTCAGTGGTACAGCTGTTGAAGAAGACAAGAGATCCTTCAGCCTGAGAATTCAAACCTGCAACCTTTTGGTCATGAGGCTGCTTCTCTTAACCTTACGGCCACCACCATTACAGAGTAAAGCATAACATCTTCCCAGAAATAAAATGAAAATCCCTTATGCTGCACTTCGGTGGGAGCAACCCAAGCTGAGAGATGGCGCCGGTTTTGCGTCTGTAACCACTGTTGAAATATTATTTCAGAGGCAAGCCGTCCCCGCATCTTGGAGCACGGTGAGCAGAGCTCTTGAGAAACGCATTAGGGCCAAGGGGCAAGTTGGAGGCTATACATTTGCTACCAATTTAGTTCCTGTATCTTAGATTTCTTACTTCTCTTCCTCTCCTGGCCCCACAACCAAGCCTAACGACCTCTAGAATAAATAGACAGCAGGCTACATGACCCCAGCCATCAAAAACGGAGGCTGTAATAAATACTACATAGCTTTACAGGAAGCGTGTTCGACATTCTCCCAAAACCTGCAGGGAAAGAAAACGAGGGGGCGAACGGGGTGAGTCTCTGTTCACCGCTCTCTCTTTGGTCAAAACCTTTTTTCCTGAGGTCTGTTATTACCGGTCTAGTTCCTGGGTTCCCATTCAGAGTGGAGCTTGTTCATATAAACCTTGAGGTTTTGAGGCATCGCTGGACTGACTGGGTGGCTTTCACCAGGGAATTAGCACAGGGTCGCATTGGATCACGATCAGTAGGCCCTCTACGGCTAACCTGTGTTGGACTGGACTGCCTGTGGAGGTGGTGGTGGTGAGGACAAGTTTCCTGGCTCTGGAATATGGGTCAGTCAGAACCCAGGATGTGTAGGCCTCACTCCTGTAAATCATGGATCCTCCTGATGCTTTTCTACTTAATGTATAATTTCTAAATCATTTTATTTTAACCACCATTTTCCAGATTACTCTTGATGAGATTGGGATTCTCTTCAACTTTAAGAATGAGCTTTTTTTTTTTTATAGCTGGGGCAGTAGGCCTACAGAGTCTAACGTATTTTTACAGTATGAAGACAAATGTAAATATTGAACAGTTTGAGGTCAGGGAGGATTTGACAAATTGTTTTAATAGTGAGGGTTACGGATGAGTTATGATTTCTGGACCTTAATTATCTTTGGCATGAAAAAGCAGCGATGCAAATGATCTTGACATCTTTGATTTCTACATTTATTTGTCTCTCCCTGCTTTAAAAATCAACTGAGGGGTTAAAGCTGAAGAAGATGGGCGCCTTTTAAACTGCTTAGTTTACCATTTAATGTTTGCACTGCATAAAAGACTATTTTTGTTGTGGTCACACTTCTTTCTTAAAGGTATATTATGCAGAATTGTCATTTACTGTTTGTCAACATGCTCATCTGTGATAAATAATAAAAAAAAAAAAAAACTCAACCCCAGATTCACTTTCGTTTGGCATTTTGCCTCGCTATATTTGCATTTTTCCTGCACCGAGTCTCTTTGATGCCTGCTGCTTTCCTCTTTCAGTCAGACTTGGTCGCTACCTTTTCATACAGCACTTGTCTCACCTGAGCGTTGTGGGGGTGCATGCCCCTAAACATTTCAAGCTCAGAAAAATAATAATACCAATAGAGGGCATAATCTCTGCTGATAAAAACACCGCCACACACTTCAAGTGTGTGTGAGTGTATGAGTTTGAGTTTTATGAGTCTATACATTTTTTTTCTTCTTTAGAATTTTTTTTAGCTTTTTTTTTAAACAATACAATGCCACAACTTGCCCCTTCAGAGCAAAATCTGTTGTCATTCACTTTTCAATCGTAGAACCCATTGACCGTCTGAGGATAATATAGCCTCAGAGGACAACAGACAATATTTTAGGGGTTTCGGTGCAGCCAGCAGATATCCTGGCCAAGACTTCCTTTACCCAGCATTTTTTAAAGTCTGATTAGCTTGAGGCAGGTCCAGACAAAATTAATCTCCATCAGATATATGCATATTATTGCAGATCAATTAGAAAAAAGAAAGTAAAAAGCTAAATTGTTGTCAGACAATAGCTAGATAGAAAGCTGCTCTTCACATGTTTACCGTTTACCTGGATGCAACCACAGTCTGCCCAAACATGATTGGCCAATACTACTCAGACTACAAATGGACTACAAATGGAAACCAAGTTTCAAATACCAAAATCATGTCCCATTACCTACAAATTCTGCATAAATATTCAGATATCTGTTTAGGTTACTAACAGTGTTCCAGGAGCCTCTATAGAGGACAATAAAGAATGAATCTGAATCTCCCACAAATAATTATATAGTCATAGCTGTCGGCTGTCAATCAATCCAAGTATCCCCAAAATGGATTGTATCTGCCTTCTAATATTAAACTAATTTGTCACTCACCATCCACTGTTTATAACAGATATGGTATCCATCATAAAAGCCTAGGTGACCTCATGTTGCATTTATTGCTTACTCCATGTGTATGAAAGCTTTCAATATCATGGAATACCATCTGGTCTAATCACACCTGTAGTGCAAGTGCACAACATCCATCACAAACATGCAGCCTCCCTTTCTACCATAAGTCTTACTGCCTTCAATTTTGTTCTCCCAAAGCTTTCAAAGAAAACTTTTTTTCTTTTGTTTCAGCAGGTCTTCGTCTCATCTCAGCACTGAGAAGACCCCACTCATCTTGTACTAACAAATGCTATCTGCATAAGGTCTATTGTTCACACACAGAGGTGTTATTGACTCCTGTTTCTTCCTGCTCCTTCTCAGGGCCAATCCATTCATCCCACAGAGGTCCAGAAGGTGGCAGGAGTGGCACTGCTGACAACGCACCAGCAGAAAAAAAAACTCCCACCCAACAGCTTCAGCACCACAGAGCCTTTCCTCTCTGCTCCTCGAATGACGGTAGACTTTTTTTTACATGTCCCCAACATCAGACACATGTGGCTTTTTCAAACACGAACGACATGGTGTCATCTCTTTGCAGAGGCACATCTGCTCACTCTTACTCTGGTTTTAGTGTTCTTTCCACTCCACATTTATATGGAAAGTGTTGTGTGCCTTTGTTCTGTTCTGTGGGGGGTTTCTGTCCTTTTGTTTGAAAGAGACATCAAACCGGGCCAGAGGGGCACATGATGGTTTGAACATGATCGAGATGGTTATTTTTTGTTCTCTTACATTGTCACTGGCTCTCATATTTCTTTTTTTCTTTTGATGGAAAACTCCATCATAAGACAGAGAACTGGCCCTGATGTCATTAGTTTTTTTGACAGATGTTGAGAAATGTTTTCACAGTCTGTTGGTTGCTTCAATATATGTTGAAGGTGTTTATTTTATACTTTAAATCTATAGAAGGCAGTTTTATTTTGGCGTTATTGAGCAAAAATCCCATAATAAACTTTGAGAATATTATTTTTCAAGTGGTCTGACACAAAATCTGACTTCTGCACCTCCTCTTGGCTCTGTTTTCAGGCTTTAGGAAATCTAGCCTGTGGTCGGAGACTTTGCCCAATCACAGGTCATCTCAGAGAGAGGGTGCCCCGTTACATGTTTTATAAATGCAGATATACTTTGGGGGAAGCCTGATTCAATGGCCGAGAATCCTGCAGAGAAAGTTACCATTCCAGCACAAGCATCAACTGCCTATGCTGCAAAGTAAACCAACTCCCAGCCCGATCAGCAAACTTTCTGTTGCAACTGTAACACTTAGACCCGCTGCTGTCGCTGGCTTTGAAACTGCTGTAGCACCAGGTGCTGGAGTTTTTGCGCTGGCCACATTCAAGCTGCTACAATAACCAACAGAAGTTCTGTCTTAGAGCTGCCGCTGCTGCCTGCTCTCCTCATGACGAGGCAGTCCACAGCGGCAGGACGTGATGCGGAGGAACTGTGGGGTGGCTAGCTGGCTTATTTTTTTCTCATTTCTGATCTGATAAAGACAAAGAGAGAGGTAAGGAGGGGCTAAGCAAATTAGCGCCAGGTGAAATAAGGGTTAAATAAAGCAATATACGGAAAACACTGGATTACTGTATAAAGAGTGTGCATATGCCTGTTGTTATCTGTGGGAGGGGTTTAGGTCAGAGAGGGGAGAAATACAGGAGAAGGATGTATTTAATTTTTTTATTTATTCATTTTTTTGCCTATTCCAGATTTCGGCCTACCCTAGCTTTAACTGATACACATAGGGTCCGCCAGGGGTTTTACGAAGAATGCATAATTTTTACTTCATCCTACTTATGTTCTTTGTATATTACAGTCAATTTATTTTACAAAACTAGAAAAAAATAAGAGTTTGCTGTTTGCTTCGCAAATTCAATTATGTATTGACCTGGAAGCTGGTCAGCAGATGGAAGGGCCAGTGCCTTGCTCTGCAACACTCTAACACACTCTTCCCCAGATAGTTTCCCAGCTGGTACAGTAATAAGAAACGCTCTTGTTACAATATTTCTTCTCTGTAAAGGTTCCATAGAGCAATGTCCCCTCTTGAGGGCCATGTTGACAGTGGACATCTTGCAGACTTTAAACCAGCAGCTCTTTCACTTATTATATATTGTCAAATCTACAGCTGCATTTATATTGTTTGACGATGTAATTCCAGTAATGAGTTGCACCACTTTTTTGAGGACAATTGCTGTTGACCTAATTTTTTGGGTTACAAAATGAGAATAAACAGACTTCTTAGTTTTATTAAGTGAGAAATGTAACAGGAGATTGAGAGAACACATGTGGGTAAAAGCAAAATGAGACAAGTTAGAACTTCAACTTTTAAATTCCTTTTTGTTTCTTTCCCAGATTGAGTGCCCTCTGGTGGTGTTTGATGCTAAAAACCAATATTCAGCCTCTGAGGAGCACTTAATATTGTTTCCCTGGGCTGTTTTGAGTTCAGGTGGTGTCTATTCTATTAATGGAAGAGGGCAGGCATCATGAGAAAGCAACCTTTCGCACATAATACAAACTCTGTTATACAAAATCATGCCGTTACTGTTGCTCAAGAGCAATATTCATAAATGAAACAAAGATATGAGCTGACCATTTGCCTCAAGGTAAAAGGCCCTGTGATATCTACAGTATGTCAAGAAGCATTTAATGATCTACTCCTTTCAAGACTATACCAGATTGTTTCTTCTAAAGTGCGGTATCTGGCCCATAAACTGCCAAAAGTTCCCAAGGCAAAATGAGCAGACGACTGTAATTGCCTAGGTAGTCGGGTGTGTGTATGTGTTTGTAAGATTGGAAAAGAAAAAAAGAGGAGATGGTAAAGGAAGGAGGAGGAGGAGGTGGTGGTGGAGGAGGAAGAGGAGGAGGGGGAAAGCATATTAGGTGGTGGGAGAAAAGTCCTGTGTGGGTGTGTTTTAGCGAGTGCTTGCTTGCTAACGTTTTATTCAAAGGGTCAATTATTTATTCAGGCCTGTGGGGAGCTTAGCTTTCAATTCTGAACATCAATGTAGCTTAATATTCTGGCAATTAATAGGCAAATTCTGGGCTAATCACCTTTTTTTTCTTTGCAATATCACAGAAAGCAGCTCTCTTGGAATATCCTTGTGGTTCCCACAGAGAGGGCTGGTTTATCTTATACTTCAGAGGGCTTCCTCTCAACAATGGTACTGTTTGAAAAAAGAAAAAAACACACACAACACTAACGACCTACAGTATAAGTCACTGTCCTCAAATGGGTTTGAGAGAAAACTAGGACATAGTGCAAGGCATCCACAACAAGGCTGAAACAACAATGAGGTCAGACATTCTGTATGCAAGCTAAATAATAGCTGATTAGAAAACACTCTACATGGTCCACTTAGTAACTGTTCTTCATGCTTTCAACCATGATCATGATTTGATGGACTGAAAGTTCATTGTTGACTTTTGAACCAGTAGTTGATGATACAATAACTCCAAAAGGGCCATATAGCCAGACTTTTCGATCAAGCCTAAACCTTTTTTGGGCAAACCCCCACAGCAGGGGATGATCATTTGATGCAATCAAAACTTCCAGAAAGGCTCCTAAAGACATTGTGGTGAGATTGTTTTTTGCAACAACTTTTCAATCTTAAAAGTAATAACTGCTTCAACAATGACATTTGCAACACACAAAGGCTGTAGTTTTTTCAGCAGATACTTCCTCCTTGTTTCTGTCTGACTTTTTATGTTTTAAGCCCGCAAAATGTAATAGTTTTGTTAACTGAAATTGTTTTATTTTGCATTATTGGAAAAGTTAAATAAATTGATAAAATTTGTAAAATGTCAGTTTTCATTTTTCACAGTCACAACAGAATTTTTCTTTTTTTTGTATTTGAGTATTTAACATCCATCAGAGGTTTGTGTGATTCAGCGATATTCCAAGAAGAGTCATCTTTAAGGTTCAGACTTTAGATAAATATTGTGTTTTCCAACAAGTCATCCAAATGACAAAATACATTGTTTGTAAAAGCCCTTCAGAATGTGTCATAAAAGTTTTCTGATCTAAAGAGCATGGCAGTGTCATTGGCCTGTGGCCTGTTACAAATCACTGCTGCAAAAAACAGTTTTGTGATCTTACACAGTGATGATGAAGGCTTGGTTAGGTTAAGGGAAAAGGTCATGGTTGGTTAAGGTTAAGCAGACATCCTGCCACAGTGGTTGTGACTTCTCTAGTTGAGAAATCACTCATTTGCCTTACTGTTTCTCAAGAGCTTCTACATACCCTCGATTGAGGCTCTTGATCACAGAAATAAGAAGCGGGATGACTGAATGCAGCCAAGCAATTGCATTCAGTATTGTGTAAGGTTTCTAATTGCCATTGAATTGCTCTCACCAACCTGTTTTTAGGTCAGAGCTAAAGTATTGTCATTTTTCATTCATGACTTCAAACAGACCAGTTGTAAAAATTGGTAAGGCGTATAGCCACAGAGACGGTGGTAACCAGAGATGTTTTCTCAGTAATTCCCTTTTGGATATGGGTAAAACCACGCCTGCAGCTCATGGGAAAAGGCAGTTCACAGCAACAGTGAGAAAAGGAAAAGGAAAGTGAGAGAGACAGAGATAATAAAGAGAGCTGAAAGAAAAAAAATCATGAAAGCAGATGATAAAGAAAGAGTGAATGAGAGACCGACTGGGGTGAAAGAGATGGAGAGGTGGTTTCATTCACTTCATAAGGTTCTGCTTCCAAGTTCAACATGTAGACAATAAGGAAGATTCACACATGATTCACGGCAAAACAAAAACTCAAGCTAATCTATTATGTTGACTGCCTAAGAGAGTCCCACAAAACTACTTGTTTGTAAGGAAATGGTGCTCAGTTGAATGACTTACAAAAGAGTTCACATAGTACTTAAAGTATAATGCGCAAGTACAACAAGAATGGTCTAATCTCTCTAAACAGATATCTACATATGCAGAATCTATTGGAAACGGGACAAGAATCTGGTGTTGACCACGTTCTGGTTTTCATTTGTAGCCCATTTTCAGTACGAGTATTATTCACAAACCACGTTTGAGTGGCAGGTAAACAGTTATGTGAAGAGGTGGAACGCTTTGGCTAACTTGCAATCTCAGAACCCATCGACTATTGTCTGACGATGACTTAGTAGGTGTTTACCATACAAGCTTTTTTATTTGTTTACAGAAAAGACCAGCCCACAGAAGAGGGATTGTTGGTCTGGATACCCGCTGGCTACACCGGAGCTCCCAAAATATTGGCTGTTGCGCCAAGATTTCTATCAACTCATCCTTCAACTCAAAGGACAATTGAAATTTTGTTTTTTAAACTAAAAAATGACTAATAAATCTACCTTCTACCTTCAGATGCTTATTGTTGTAAGACCAATAGCCAATGGGTTCCGCCGGTAGATATAATCAACTAGCTGTATTTATTTGTACTAACTGTTTGTTTGATAATCCAGGGTGCTTTGGGTGTCGATTTATTTGCAGGATGTGAAGACAGTTGCTGGATGACACTTAACTCATCTATCTGACTGTCGTGTTCAAATGAAAACAAATATAAAATACAAAAAAAAAAAAAAAATCATTCCCACGAAATAAACAGGGCTGCACAAAAACAAAGTTGTAATAAATGGGGCAATAAACCAATTTGTAAAACAATAAAACTAAGACTTAACCAAATACACGGCAAATGAACGTCGTACCCTCTCTGGTGTCTTCCATAAACAACGAATTTCGCACACCTGTCTTTGATGAGGCAATCCTGAGCTGCTCTGCCAGGTGATGCATTCAAGTGATCCCCCATAAAAATGGGAGATAAAAGGGGTTTGCTAGAAATGACTCTAATGCTAATTAAAAATAAAAAAAATGAGTGGATGGTCACCTTGTAAAATTGATACTTTGTGTGAAAAAGATAAAGCTTAACTTTATATATTATTTTAGTTTTTTTTAAATTTTTTGTGGGTGTGTTTTAGTTGAGGAGTTTTTATGTTATAATTTCATCTATTTATAAATTTGTGCAATTTTTACTCACACAAATTGCACTAAAATAATTGCAAAGGATAAGCAGGTAGAGCTAATGGATGAATGAATGCCTGATTGTGGTGAACAATGCCTGTTTCAAACGTACCATAACACTTATGATAACAAATAACCCTGAAACAGTAAATCATACATAAAATGCCTTTTGGGAACATCTATAACTGTAGCAATAAAGATTTCCACCCCTGCTACAAATACCATAGTTTTACCCTAGACTTACCTACATTGGCGACCCTGTTACTAAATAGGATTGATCCATTTATAGTCCAGCTACAGTTAAGACAGTATTTCTTCTAGCAGTAATTTGAGGCTTACTGGTAATACTTAATGACTTCAGTGAAAACATGAAACATGTGTCTTATTTATATTAAGCTTTTACTGATTAAAAATATCCACTTCCAGCTGTCGAGTGTCATGTTTTCTTTCTTTCTCTGTGGTGATTAAAGAAGAAAACCGCTGAGAACTGATTCAGCTACTGACTTTTCCACTTCATGTGTCACCTGTCAGGGAAATTGAAGGGAAAACAATAACACAAATAGGCCGATCAGATTACCAGAAGCACTGAGCAGTGAGGGGAAAATATATACACAAACACCTCCTGACTGACGCTGATCTTCAATGACTGTTAATAGCTATCAAACTATTGCACAAACATGGAAGTGTGAGGGCTGAGATGTTCAGGTGCCAATTAAGTGTGGATCTGAGGAGAATATGGGTGGACTACTAATAAAAGGCTTCCTTGCACATAAATGACCCACTTTGAGAAATGTTATGTAGTGCACCATTGATTAAATGCTTTAAATGGGAGGACACAGAGAACAAATGGACAGGGTCAGTGGAGACAAGCTAAAAAAAAAAAAACCTTAATCTATCCTATTAGCTTTGCAGGACAGATTTCACATAGTTCACTTATTATGAATCTCAATGCAGTGATTATCACAGATTAAAGAAGATAAGTTGTATCATAAAAATAAAGCTTGATTGAATCAACTTGATTTTGCAATGCGTCAATTTCTTGTTTTTTTGAGAGGAAGTAAAGGTAAACTCAAGCCACAAGGACTTGTATTTTAGGCACTGAGAAGATTAAAAACTCAATCATTTTGGGGCAACACACTGTCACTGCCAACTCTTTAAATACTGACATTTGATCATTGACATTACACCTCAAAATATAACGCAGTGGGTACCCCTCTAGTGTCGGTTTTGAAAACTCGGCGACAGTGTCAATTTATGCTTGATATGTGTCTCTTTTCAAAATAAACTAAAAACTAACATAAGAAACATTTAGGTTTACTTCCTTGGGTTAAGGCAACAAACGTTTGTGGTCTGGTTTAGGAAAAAGCTCATAAATGGCTTAAAATAAGTATGTTGTTACTAACATTATGTTTACATCATGTGATACACTTCACATACAGTACATCACTAGGATAGTGTGCTACACATACAAGTACTCTATGTTGTTATAAATGACTCAATCGACTTTTCGTTTCACACGGGACATG
Organism: Plectropomus leopardus; assembly: GCF_026936395.1. Lineage (NCBI taxonomy): Eukaryota > Metazoa > Chordata > Actinopteri > Perciformes > Serranidae > Plectropomus > Plectropomus leopardus. The sequence goes on from NC_142180.1 coordinate 18,238,247, forward strand.
ATCAGCAGACTACCAGATCAAAGTGCGGAGTTGGTTTGACCCATTCACCTCCCATCCTGCCTGCTCTATACTGACGTTCTCATTCATTATAGTACAGTCGTTGTTCAGAGCATCAAAAAATACCACTGCCCGGTGCGTCTCATACTGCTGCTAAAGGGTGCCGCGGTACACTGAGGGTCACTGACCAAGTATAACTGCAAAGTTAAGTGAAAATATAAAATATATATTTTTTAAAAACCCAAGTCATTTGAAAAACCTTTCTGGTCAAACTATTTGGGTGACTGTGGTTTGTCTGCACTCCTGGCTACTGCTCTGCTGAGTCAGAGTTACAGAGAGGATGAGAGCAATTTCTTAAATAAAGGCAGAGGGAGTATGAGTCATTCAGGTAATTCCTGACTTTTAGTCTTTGACAGAGGATGATGAGTGATGCTGCTGTTCTGATTAGCACTGCACAGTTTATTGAATTGCATGTGCATACCAGCAGAGTTAAGCCTTTTAATACCCTCAGCTTTTAGGGGTAAGGGGCTCACATCCCACAAGGGTTATTCGTACACTGTTTGGATAAAAGAACCTATCGAATTAACTGTTGTTCTGCAGGGGTACAAATGACACATATTTCTCTGCTGGACTTATTTAGCTGTTTTACATTTGGGAGGTGGGTGGGCAGCTCAGGTATTAGTCTGGCCGGTCTGACTGTACTATAGTAGTCACATGTTTGTGTGTGTGTGTAGGGGGTACACTGTAGCCACGGTTATTCATCAGTTCAGGGGTGGCCTGGTGCTGAAAGGACCACTGTTGAACTTCTCTGATTGATCTGTGCAGGAGATTGGCCATGGCCTGTAGAGCGGCATGTCGCTCTCTGCTCTGGCTATGGCCAATTATATCGGTGGGGGTTGTGAGTAATGCAGAAGTTTAAAATACAGCCTGCTTTTTTTCTTTCTGGGAAAAAGCGAGACCTGAAAATCCAGCATAATTTTTACTCTATGTCCGGTCATTTTTCATTTGACTCTTGTTGACTCTTACATAAGTAACCTGCTGCTTTTGGAATAATGCGGTGTGAACTGCTGATTTCTTCTTTTTCAGATATGCCCCTAGCATGAAGTACAGCAACAATACCATCTGATGTATGTCTGTGCAGACTGCACTCCATCCTCTGGATTTGAATGGGAGGATAGTGGTGGTGGGGGGCAGTGGACACTGTGAGGTAACAGTATTAAGTGCCACCTCCATGGGCTTTATTAAGTGCATTTACGCTTTTATTACTTTCTTTTAATGTGAGGCAGCTGTTGTAAATGTCTGATTAACAATATGAGCTACCGTAATTCTCTGTCTTCATTCTGTTCCTGTCCCCATAAAATCAGGAACTGCACCATGGTACAAGAAAGCGTGAGAAATGGGAGAAAAGGGGGGAGGCAGGGTTGAATAATAGGACTGGGGTAATGGATGGCTGCTGTTTGTGTCCAAATGTGTGACTCCCTGCAGAACCAGTTTGACTTTTGCCCTGCTGCGCAGACATTGTGCTAGATGTCTGAGCTCTGAGGGCCTCTGCCAGAACGGACACACTCCTACACACTCTGTTTCTCCCCAACTTGACGTTTGCCCTTTTGGCCACACCAGATGACAAAAAAAGTAACAAAACAACAACATGGTAAGTGAATTATATTTTGGGTGGAGGTTGATCTCAAAGCAGAATATTATTGGCATATTGTTTATTCATCTTCTGAGACGTCAGTGTTTGAAAAAGGTCACGGTAATTGGAAACCAAAGCAGTCAACCTTGAATTTTTTTCTGTATTCCTGTCTTCCCAAAATCAATTCAAACAACTTTAAATTGATGATGTCACTTTTTTGACCACAGCAACAGTTTGATCTTCAGGAGTCATGCTGCCAAGTCATACTTTAAAGAGAATTCTGAACTCAGTGAGGGGCACTTGAATCAAAAGATTAAACCTGTTTCTTTTGGACAACCAGTTTGATAGATTAAAGTAGATTTCAAAGTGGTTGGGTGAGGGAATCATTTCCCTTTGGCAAGACCGAGCAAACTGAAAACCCACATTACTTGGTTACCTTTTGACAGAATCTCTGATCTCGGTTTAGGTGGCAGGTATACTGTAGTGACCTCTTATCGAAAAAGTTTAAATGCAGGACATGAAGAACTGATCTGTAAATACAGAATGGTGCTTCTCATGATATATTATTTTTGCAAAACTTGCTTTTATTTTTCATTTTCATTTCCTCTTACTACGGATGCTGATTCTCATTATTTAAAACCAGTGTCCTTTATGTGTTCTCTCCAACATTAGATGAAAATTTACAATGGTTCTAAAAACTTTACTCTGTACCAGTTCCTGTTAAGGACTCAAAGAATAGAGACAGGAAGTGCATCTCGACTTCTCCCACCCAAATTGTTATGACTCTTTGGGGTGTGGAGGGGGTCAAGGTAGGAGTCGAGGTCATTCTCCAGCCCATAGATAGCAAAGTTTGTGATCTGCCCATTTCAAACAAGTATAGCTGAGTCATATTTAAGGAAACTGTGACTGATAGAAGGACAGACGTAGACGAGGGAACATTACAGTTAAACACTGACCGAAACCCCAAACAATGACTGCATCAAAGGAAGGAAATGGTGGGCTGCTGCTCTGTGACATTACATCAGTGTCAAATGCTCAAATTCAATTTAAAATTCAAGGAAATTTGACTTGTTGACTAAAACTTTGGTTAAAATGGATAACAAATCATTCTGTAATCACCATTGCCCTTACGCATGATAACCTCAAAGCAAAAGACCATTTGCCTCCATGACACACTGAACTATTCAGATCCTTTTTTTGGTTTTAGGAAAGGGATTGCGCTTGGGTAGAGCATGGGGAGGCAGAACATGACGCAAATTACACCACAGTCAGTAAGCCTGCTCACAATTTGGTCACAACAGAGTCTCTTTCCTTTTGTTGAATATGCCTGAGAATATCAGCTTCAACCCTTGTCATCTTTTCAGGTAGACATTTTCAATGGCGTCTTCATGTAAATGACACTTCTTCAGCCTCAGATGCTGATTTTCTTTCAGTTTTGTGTGAGCTGCATGATAGAAACCTCATCAACGTAACCACTTACTTACTGTTAATTGTAGGGACAATTACTTGCTCTAGTCAGACATGGGCTCAATCGGAAATTACATGGACTATGAACTTGGGAGCTGGCAGGGTAAAGTCTGTTTAACATCTGATCCAAGTGATTCCAATGTTTGCATTCTCATATACAGCTCCTCCAGGTAATGTCTCAATAATTTCAGGTTTGCAGTTCAATTGTGAAAGGGGGTCTAACTAACAGTAAACCTTAAGCATATGTATGGTACTCAGATTTTGGTAGGAATATTGTATCTTAAGGTTGACCATGAACTTTCAAACAATTAAATAACAAAATAAGCTGAGATATGCGAGACACATGATCAATACCTGTACTTAAAACGCTTGGATATTGGGCTGTTTTACTCTAAAGGTTTTGAAAGTAAAACCCTGGTTTGGCCCAAACTGTAGCGACTGTAGTTGGGTCAAAGTCTTTTCACAAGCAACTAGGCTGGAGTCCAACCCAAAAGCCCCCAACCCCTCCTTTGCAAAGCCAAATTTTTATGTGCAAGAGTTTTTAACAAAGCCCTTAGAATATGCTTTTTTTTTCCTCACAAGGTTATGATCTTTAATTACCTTTCCTGGATCGGTGCCGCATGATTTTTGGTTTCCAAACAGCAACGGTTGTGTTCATAAATGCATTTGTATACTCAGGAAGAAGTAATTGCGTCTGTCTGTCCCACACTCTCTGAACCTTTTAAAGAGAGACTTATGTTAGAAGAATCATACATCATTACAAGAACTGCAAATGTTTGTAACTACTTGGCTGCTATGTGTGATGGAAATCTGGTATCTATCTAATGAGATGATAAAATAAGTGGTGGATGTGCAATTTCCATTCATCACATGAAGGCAGTATTGGGGTCTGTAGAGGAAGTAGCACCTTGTTGGTCAAACTTTTTTTTGCTAAATTAAAATGTGACAATTAAGGAGATGATTGTTAATAATTGATGGACAGGAGAGCTACTTCTTGATAAAGTGAATTAATTTATCTCCCCCCATTAAACTGTATCATTACACCTCAGTCATCAAAATAGAACCTCCTTTCTAGAGTAGGTATTTCAAGTATCCTCCCATTTTAGAAACCTAATCTGGCACTGGAAGAAGTTACCCCCTTATCCACCCATACTAAATCTCCAACCGCTGTTCTCATTAACCCAGGGCCTCTATGTTTATCATGAAGTCAGCATCTGTCCAGCTTTCCACCTTAACTGCAAAAGAACAAAGGCTTTTCCATTACTTCCCTGGGAAAATGAACAATTATTTGGGCATCAGCAGTGCACATAGTTTTGTGTGTAAGAAACTCTTAGGGCTTTGGCAACTTGTTTTATACAATATATATGAATGTGTCATTTTGCCCAAGGATTTCCATCTTGGTAAGGAGATGACACTGATGCCCTTGTGAAATCCCCTTGTGTGATAAGAGACATCATTGGTTATGTTATGATGTCAGTCTGACGGAAATAGTTATATAGGATTACACTCATCAAGGGTTCACTGTCTAATTATGGCAGCGTATTACCATGACTGTCATCCGGAGACGATGGGTGATTCCCACATGCTATCCCGCCATTAGCAGCATCAAATTAGCCTGCTAGCTCTTAGCAAAACATAAATCCTCACTTGAGCACCCCAAGTTGAGAATGAGAAGGCAAACCATTCTTCAATATGTCTGTACAGCACCCCAGTGTCCATGTCCGGAGATTTATTACAGGTCCCATTTGCTTTTCAACCTCTCCAGGACCCCTAGTAAATCACCAGGCAAAGGTTTGACTGAGCAACTAATGATCCACATGGAAAGAGACAGAGGAATTATGTCATTGAACCTGGCTGAAAGTTGTTGACTGGGAAACCTCAGTGGCCCACTAGAGCTTCAGAGGGCAAGAGAAATACAGCAGACAAAAGACAGATGGGCAAGCCCGCAGTGCGTCAGCATCTGTGCTTCCTGAACTATGGGAAAACCCTTCACACAGTGAAACATCCTGAGGATTCCCTGTTAGCATTTACCTGCCCAGCACTTAGCTGCTTCAGGGAGCTGTTTTTATTGTGAGATCCCATGTTAAAACTACTATGCTGGTTTCTATTTTTGGGGGGCCCATACTGGGCTGGGTATTGCGATGTTGCAACCAAAATAACTCAATAAAGTTTTAGTGGGAAAGTTTAATACCTATGCAGCTCTTGTGTGGTCTGCTTTTCATGATAAAGGCCTCATTTTCCACTCAAGTTCTGGAAACTCAAGCTCTAACACAAGCTCTACAGTAACTTCAGTGGAGTTATTTGGTTCTGCATAGAGGCTTCATGCCAAGTTTCTGAAGAAAGCCTGCTACTGGACAATCCCTCTGCTGGCAGATCTCCTAACTAGGGTGGGAAAAGGTTCTCCCCTGACTCCCAAGGCCTTCATATGGTGTTGTGACGCTGTAGTGTTAAAACTTAAGTCAAACAATGATTTATCTTTGAATATTCTTTCGCAAGCAGTCTGTTCTTTTTCTCTTTTCATTTCAGTTACACTTCAGGATTTTTGGTGCATGGAATCAAACTTGTGATGAATGCATGACGTGTTCATGAGTTTACAGAACCCCACCTGAAAGTAGTTTACTTGCTTATACTCTTGTTTTGCAAATGACAAGGCTTTTCCCGTACACATCATTGAGCAAGATAATTTCAACTAGAAGAACAAAGGTGATACTGTTAAGTTAATAAGTAGATTTAATGTTCCACATCACACGAAAGCCATTAAAATTCTGATTAAGATTCTGATTCTGATAAGGCACCGGAGGAGAACTGTGCAATACACACTGTATTCTGTGGGATATCATTTTGATTACACAGACAATGATTTACAGAGCAAAGACATACCGCCGAGATGCAGAGATAAGGGATGGTGTCACTGTTTATTTTGATGTATAAACATGAAATATGTCAGACTTGTCTTTACTTGCTTAATATAACAGCAGATTAGAGAGAGAGGTTGGAAAAATGCATCTGAGGTTTCTTACCATCAGACCACTTATCATCAACTACATCTTGGCGCCACCCACACAGAGGACAAACTTGCTCTTTGTGCTATTCCTCTGACAGGTACAATTACACTACAGTGCATTTATTACAAAATAAATGGGAAATACAGTGTTTATTAAAAGTTAATTGTTATTTACTGTGCATGAAAAGGTGGCAAAGAAACTGCCTCAGGACATAAATGACCTTGACAGTGCTTATCTTGTTCGGCTTATCTCTTGGTGGTGGATGAGCTGTACTTGGCAATATAATACAAGGTACGTTAAGCATCTTTTAGACACAAAGGAAATTCCAAGTGCTTCATAAGATATGATGTCTTTAAATTAACATTTTAAAGACACAGAATCCAAACAGCACAAATTGACCCCACATGCTACATGTGTCTTAGAGCTGGGCGTGCCACTGCCGCATCCCGTACTACAACTCAGACAGCAGAACTGATTACAACAACTCAGACTTGGTGTCACTGCTTCCAATAATGATCTCCCCCCATGCTGCACAGCACCGATCTAAAGATGGTCTGACAAACTCTAATCCAGAATCATACCCCTGGATGATGGCTTGTCTCCCCACCTTATCGCTGATGTAAACCTGATGAAAAAGCACTATTCTACTTCACTCCACTCTAACCCTCTGTGTCACATCTGTGTAAATGATAATAAGGCAGGAAATGAATACCTGTTAAAGTGGGCTGGAGCCATAACGGGCTTCCTGTCTATATCCTTTGTCCACAAAGCCTTATTCACACAGACCTCTAATGGTGAAAACTGCCCCATAATCGTTGATGATTCAAATCATCAGTCAAGAAGCACACAAGTCAACTCGTTTTGGTCAATTGCATCACTGCACCTATTTTTAAGATGCGTAATTTTATACAGAGTAATGCAGGACAACAGCATGGCAGACTCTAAACTTTTACCAACATAGTCTGAAGTCAAATGCTGGAATTCTACAACTGATTTGGGTTTTGAATAATATTCAGTTCCACTGCACTGAACTATAATGCAATGCCACATGCGCTCAGTTGTCCCACACTGTATCCATAGCAGGCGATATTTGAGTCAAAGCAATAGTCAAATGCTAGAGCAGACCTGTACCTCATACATTCTGCCCATCAGCATGCATTTGTTTTGATTGCCTTCAAAAAAATAAAATAAAATAAAATACAGGCCTCATTCTATTTTGGATATGGTTTCTTTTCCATTTGTGAAGCTAACTTTAGCCACAACCTTGATTTGCAAAACAGCCCTGTAAACTTCAACCTTTATAGACCACAAGTAATTGTGCATGAGCATGCATTGATGGAGCATTTGTTGCAGTTTTATTAACTACTTCTTTGCTTTTTGATGACAACAGCATCAACACTGCTTGTTCCTGGACTATTTAATGTCAGGATCTTATATGGTTCTGGTCAGTGGTTCTGTCAAAGACTATCCACACCTGGGAGAATGACTGAAGTCACTCAATGGATTGTGACTGCTGCCCTTCAACTTCTCTGCATTGCTTCAGCGTGTAGGGGGTATTGATAGGCTACAGAAAAACACCAGGATTTCAACTCTTGTTATCGTCAAGGCTTCCTTATGCCAGTCATACCAAGGTGATTGTCAGGCTTCATAAAGTCAGTGCTTCTTTCACACATATACCTGTAGCTCCAAAGCGCTCAGAGGGGTAAAATCTTGGCTACGAACTGGACCTTTGCTTAGGTTGCAATAATTACTATACATTTATTCATAAAGTGCTTTGTATTTTAGAGGCAGGCTATATGCTCTGAGTCACAGACTTATTGGATGGCGCTCAGCGCCGCTGCCTGGGGGTTCAGGTTGCCAAGGAAATTAGCATTACCTCCTGTAAAGCCTTTTGGTGTGAAATATGCACCCAAAACACCCTAGATTTCCTCATTTGAAGAGGGGGTGCACACACATTGCATTCAGAAGTGAACTGGACAAAACATATTGAAAAGATACTGCATGTCAGAATTCTAACATGACAACTCACTCCCACTCTGAAATCCTTAAACTATAGACTATTGCAACATTTTAGATCACTGTTGCCTGCTGAGGCACTGACTGCAACACTGTATTCTCATTGCATCATGTCCCTTTAACGTCACAGGAAGAGGAAGGTGTAGGAATTTCTGACATTGTTTGCACTTCATAACAATAGAGTCTATGATTAAGTTTGATATACTGTATATTAATTCATTATTCTAAAGAAGGCTGTTTGGAGTGATGCAATACCCAGGATCTTAAAGGGTAGCTGGTAAAGTAGGCTAGTCACCCGGACATGAAAAAAAAGTAAAACATCCTGAGAGGTGAGTAATCAGAGGAAAACAGTTCTCAGGAAGTGACATATTAAGGTTTTTGTGTTCTTTTGCACAAGTTCTGAAAGGTACAATGCATATTTATCAGGAATTCAAAGTCTCATTAGAAGAGTCTTTACTATGTGTGAGGAGGACTTCTGATTTGAAAGGAGGACATATTTATCTATCGTAGAGGTGAACTGGATTTGGTAACGGTGCGTGAGTGATCATAGATGTTCATGATGTTATTGCCTCAAAATATGATTGAAGGCCTTTGTACCCCAAGTTCATATTTTTGTTCAAAATTGTTGTTCTGTGTTTTTTCACTTGTGTCCAAAGCCTTTAGAGAGTTTGACCAACAAGAAGTAAAGAAAACCTGCAGGGCACATACAACCACAACAAAAAAAAGAATAATTCTACTATACTTTTACAGGTCAGATAGTAATATTCAGGTGGACAGTGGCAACAAAGAGGTAATGGTGGCTGATTACCTGATCAGACAGAGAGAGAGAAAGAGCATGGAGACAGAAAAAAGGAAAGCTCAGCCCATTCGTGTAGCTGCTATGCCAAATAGAAATGGGGAGTGAGTGATCTTTAGGTTAAGAAGTTTCACAATAGAATGCATCAGACTCAGCGTGCAATGTTTCAGTTTTTATCGGATGATGGATATAAAATGCATACAAAAAATTCAAACATGGTGTGCAAAGACATTTACTCAACAAAATTGAGTATTCTATCTAAAATTAAACAAAAGTTGATTATTTGTATCATGAATAAAATAAAAATTGAATACTGTCAACACTAAAAATTGCCATCCCACTTCATTTAGTGTACAGTGAAGTAAACAGTGTCCTGTTGTAGTACAGAAAGCAATTTTTAGATACTCAGGGATCTAAAATCTGTGTGGAAAAGTTTTTCAATTGATCTGATCCTTATTTGAAGAATAATTAAATATATAAATAGATAACATGCTGTATTTGTATACTTGCATTCATGAAGGCGTGTTAGTATGTGTTAAAGTGCCAACAGGGAGTTGGCTCAGGCTCAGCAACAATAGTGACAACAGCACTTCCAGGGTTTCAGTGTATTGCTTAAAGAAAGTTCAGCAGGGTTGACTTGCCAACACAAAAGCAAGTTGAAGCAAAAGTGTGATGATACATACACGCTAGACTAGGGAATGACGTACTTACAGAGAGGTAGCTGTAATTGATGACCCGCCTACAACTGCATCAGGTGTTGCAATGCTGGGCATTTCTGAAACACACAGTCTGTGGGCTGAAAGAGTATCGAAATAGCTCCAAACAAGAAGATGGGAGCCAGGGTACTCATCGGTCTGCCCTAAAAAGTTGTGTTTTGTTGTCCATAATCGGAGGTGCAACCATTTCTTTCACCTTTTTCACATGCCCAAAGAGAGTGAACATTTGCACATGAAAACTAGGTTAGCCTCCTTGATTAAATTACTTGTTGCATGATTGAGCCAAAAAGTTTCACATCACTTAGATCCAACACAAAGAAAAATGCCAAAACCACACAGTCAAAAGGCAGGGTGTACATGACCTCTGATATGAGTAGCCATAGATATTCCCAGCACGCACCTCTTCACAAAAGGAAACAGGCAAAAGAATCCCAGCTTCTTTTACTTGAGGACCACTGGGTCCTGGGTACAAAACAAGGCACCAATAAAAACGAATGCCAAAAAAGGAAGGAAAAAGGGGGAAAATGTGGAGAATGGGGAAAAATAGCCATTGACATGTTGCGCCAGACTGAGAGAAAGTAGCATTGTTTGGATGTTTTTGTTTGCAACAGCAGGGGTAGGCTTCCAGCGAGGACTAAGGCACATCACGTGCTTTGCTTCAACCACTGAAAGAGCAAAAAGAGAGCCAAAACTCGGCCTGAACAGCTCTACAAGTCTTTGAAGTCAAATAAAGCCACCTCATCGATCACTGATTCAAAGGCCTTTTTTCTTCTCCTTTCTCCCTCTCTTTCTTTTCACTCTTGGGAAGCTTTTGTTTATTGTACAAATGAACCTGTTATAAGGCTCCTTCACTTCCCTTGGAAAAAAAAGCAAAAACACAAATTCTCAGATGGACTGCATTACATAAATTTGGCACTACAATGTGAAGGCAAATGACCTTCACAAACACTAAAATGAATACACTGACGGAGCTGAAGTATTTCTCCCACAATATTACACTTCTAAAACCACTGTCATTTTATTTCAAATGCAGATCTGTGACATTTACAGTCTTGTTTACATCATAGTTTATTGGATTGAGAGCAGTGGTTTGACTCTGAAAATGTATATCCTAACTTGTCTACAACTGTATAAAATGTGTATTTTTGCTGTGAAAAATGTGTTTACATTTGTATTTGTATGCATTAAGTAAAGCTGAGTTGAGTATTTTTTTAAGATCTGTTAAAAAAATTAAAGATCTGACTGGGTATTGAGGCACATCATTTCCGTTCAAGTATTTAACACACCCTTGTTTTATGATGACAACTTACTGGACATGAGAGCCAAGCCTCTTTGTATAAATTTTGCAACAAGGAAACAATTAAGTCTTCTGACAACATTGAAAGTAGGTTTAACGTGGACAGATGTAAGTTGTGAGAGAAGGTGGTAGGTGGGAATAGCAAAGTGCTTAAAAGATCTGTTAAATGATTTACAAAACCATCCTGTGAAAATGGAGCCCAGCTGCACTACTTCAGGAGCATGACAACTAGTTGGTGGGCAGTCCAAGAAGGACAGTTATAAATATCACTACAGTTCTACCAATTTCTGGTGACAAACGAACATCCAGGTTTAATATCTTTATCACCTGGCTGTACACTCTATAATTGTCTGCTACACCCAGATCTTTTCTTTCTAATATATTTCTGATGATTCTGAGAGATGGCCAAACTATAGCAATCATCCAAAATTCATAAAGTCATTGATACAATTATTACTTCTTCATTCACAGCCCTTCTTAGTTTGACTATGACCTCAGGGGCTGCACAGTGTACAGCAGGTGTCATTACCCCTTATCCATCACGTTCAGGTGCTATACCAAGCTTAAAGGCTGAGATACAAATAAGGAAGAAGGGAAGCTTTGGCCACAAAGTTTTCAGTGTAAACTGTCATGATTGACTCATAAGGCATTATGTTTACTGACACACCTAACTGAAGCCTGTTTTCAGTAACAGCCACTGCTAATCAGTTTGCCCCCAGGCCTTAATGGAGGCTGGAAGTGGTCATCCAGTACTTAGGGTAAGCCAATAAAAGGAGACAAATTTTTGCTGTTGGGTTGCAGCCATAGTGTACCCTGCAGAAAGCAGCCAACAAGACTCTGAGAATCCATGGTTTTATTACCAGTGTTATAGAACTATTGCTGATCGTGACACAACCTGCTCCAGTGATCATCAAAATATGGAAAGAAAATGTCACCTTAGTCTTTTTTTTACAGAGATGGCATGTTGCATTCATCACCTTGGTCACACACCATGAGTACCTCTCATGGTCAGAAAAAAATAAGATAATTTTGTTGTACACTACCTTTTAAAGTCTTTCATCGTGAGATGTAAGTAACTGGAGATGTCTCATTAAAAAAAATCAATCAGTGACATTTAAAAACAGACATACAGTGCTGAGAAATAAAATGATGCAAACATGTGCTTCCTGTATTCTGTCAAGTCCTTTCAGAAGTGATTGTGGAACAGAAGTGTGCAACGTGGATGAGACACATGGGGACATCTCAGAGGAGTGGAGGGCTTTGTTGATCCTTTTTAGTAAAACAGCATCCATATGCAGATTTTTGGTGATATATAACCCATTTAAAGCACAGATTTTTTTCTTTACTCAAAAATAACAAACCTACATTCAACACATTTGCATAGCTTATGGCATTTAGTGATTTTTTGAGGACCCCAGGAAAAACAATGGACTCTCACAAAGAATGCATGAATAAAACAAATGTAACACAATTAAAATCTGGGCATACAATCAGATCCATTTAGAGTTCTTAGATTATCACTGCGGGTCTGGACTAACAGTACCTCGGGACTGAAGGAAAATTCATTCATTCTGCCATTGAGAGGAAAGACATTGGGCCATGATCTAATACTTTCCATACTTCCTCTTTCAGAATACTCTCACAGGGCTGCAGCCAAAGATTTGGCCATTTTTAGAAAGGCAAAAGTGGCACCTGAAATCAAAAGCCAATCGGATGCAGTGGCTTAAATTCATTTGCAGTGGCTTTGCCTTCAGGAACCGCTCCTTAGCCCTTTGCTTATGACCTTGACTGGTCTGTTCACAGTTAATTGCTTAAGTCATGTTTTGGTAAACTTGAACCTCTAATCGCTCTTGCTCACTAGGTCTCGTTCTCTCTCTGTTTCCACCCCTCCCCTCTGTTTCGATTTCCCCCTGCCTGTGGCTTCCCGGTCTCTTTCACTCGCTTCCCCTCTTCAGTGTTGCTGCAGTTTTTGTGAGTGCTCCCCCACCCTCCCCCATTTCCGCTGGTGTAAGTTGTTGGTAGGAGAGCTCAGCCAAGGGTCATTGGTGTACTCTTGCTAGCTCCGTCCCCATGCACCTCATTTACTCCCTCTTCATCTTTGCCGCAATCTTCCTTAAAGATCAGAGCGGTTTCACCCTCAATCACCAGCAGCTGAGCTACTAAGGACACACACTGTCCCCCTGCTGTGCAACACATCATACAGGTGACAAAACCCCTGATCGCTTTTAGACTAGAATGACAACAACGTCTTCTCAAGTGTTCACAGGGAGCCACATCAAACCTCTCATGTCAAAGACCAAGAGGGTAGTAGTTGTCGAATTCAAAGACCAAAGTGAGGATAAGATTTTCATGGGAAACCACTTACGGTTAGAGCGCTTAAAAACTTTTTTGTCAATTCATCCTTGGAGAGGCCAGGTGCTGACACAATGGTTTGGACAAAAAAACTCTCATAAAGACCTCTGTCTACTTACTGTATGTCCATGTGCCAAATATTTTATCAGTTGCTGTGCCAAATCTGGCGTGCTGTCCTTGCATTGTTTAAAGATAGCAGTCACGTGCCAATTTAAAATATGCACTGCAGATAGAGTTCTATACTTAGAAAGGAAACTCAGTGTTAACTGTTGCATTATTTATAGACCTTGTCATATATTCATATAAACTCATGTAATGACAAATGTTGAAGTATAACAGAGGGTAGGCCTCAATCATGGAAAATGTCAAAAACGTTGTTGTTAATGAGTTCGGTTTAACAAAAAAGACTTTCCAAAAAGATGCCACTGTTAGACTTGGGGTAAACATTGCTTGGCACTCGGATTATGGTTTGATTTAGTCCGATCTGTTGCCAGATGGCTGGGGATCCCCATGTGGGTAAATACAATGAAATCTGGAAAGTTTAGACAACCACTAAGAGATGTTTAAAGGTCAATTTCATATACTTTTCCGAGACTGACAATTTACCTGAGGCTATCGGAGTTCTCCTTGTTCTGTAAATATCAGCCATCTGGTACATTAAACAAAATGCTTACGGAGAAGAAGGAAATAAAGTTTCCTTTCATTTGTGAAATTGAAAGGTTTCATTTCCATAACTGATGTTGATTGCTTAAAAGTCAAAACTAACAGGCCCCATGTCAATGGACAATTCTGGCATGGGCGTTTGGATTTGCTTGTTCATTACATTTCCTCCACACATGAGGTCTTTAGTCTGTGTTTTGTGTGTAGTTTGATTACAAAACAATCATTACTTGCTTCATTCATCAAAAAGTTTTTTCTCTTCATGATCGATTATTTCCTTTTTTTTTTTCAGCATCATGAATACTATTATATTGAGGGAGAGGAGAAGAATTAGATGTCTTTCAGCAATAAACACATTTGAATTGTTTTTATCGTCATTTCCATTTTTTCACGTGAGGCTGAAAATCATTTCACAGATTTTTCTCCCATCGTTGATTTGTTTTTATGAATTATTTTATTTTATTTTTGACGTTCAACTTTTTGTCACCTTCCCTCCATCTTAAGTTCATGACTTTAAACATGTTTCATTGATTCCTCTCTCCTCCCATCCTTTCTTTGCGTCTGTTTGGAAAAGACCGAGACATCAGAGAAACGTACTGGATCACTAATGTACATCAGTATGTGCGTCAGTCAATAAAAATGTCACTGCTCAGTTTGTTTGTGGTCCAAGCTGTTTCATTCAATTCAGTGGTGTCACAACTTTGTTTTAAAAAAAACAAGAGGGGTGGACGTGTGTGCGTGTGCGTGTGCGTGTGCGTGTGTGTGTGAGTGTGTGTGTTATACTGCATAATCAGTGTACCAGTTTTGCCCTAATGGCTTACATCTGTTTGAAGCAGACTACAACACATGTAACTGAAGTTTACCTCCAGCTACTTCTGGCATAAAGTCTGTAGCATGCTTATGACTTAGTAGTGATATACGTTTATACATATATATTCATAATCAGGACTTTAAAGCTTTCACTCTTCTCAATATTTCAAAGCATTATTCCTATAGCAACCACAATATTGCATACTTATGCATAATCTAATATAGAGTCATGTTTGGGTATGTGTGTGGTCACTGGACTTTACCACAATCTCCATCTTCTATGTTCTGTTTGTGGGATACTCTTGTTTCAGCCATGATTTCATACTAACTGGCAGGAAATCAAACAGTCTCGATAATGTCTCTAACTGCTGCTGTAACATTGCAGAAGAGATAAGGGTATTTCACTGTTGTGTTTGATAAGATTGCGGTACGTGCGCTATCCTGCATCTCTTTTGGCTGACCTAGCAATTCTGAAAAACAGGTTTGATGAGGTGCATTTAACGATGATTAAGAAAAAACAGACTGGTATGGATTACTCAAAAACAAGTCAGACACAGACGGCCTCATAATCAAAACACCCATGCGCAGACTCACGTCTCACATGAACATTGACACATTGTCAGCACTGTGAAAGATGGCAAAAATGAGGCTTTTAATTGTTTTCATTTCTGCAGCTTATGCAAGAAACAGTGAAAATACGAGTTTCCAAAGTTCATTTGTGATTATGTGTAGACAGGCACCTGCTTGTATCACCACTATTTTTAATTATAAACAAATAAATCATACTTAATGTTCATGCCGTTTATGAGCGACCCATTACATCAAGATATTTATGCCTGTCTCCATCAGCTTGCATCATCATCATCATCCGATGCAAGCAAATGGATGTTTCAATCAGTAATTCACACCTCGGCGCCTTCCAAAAACACAGTCACATCATCCAAAAGTCATTAAACCAAACCAGGAACTTGGCAGCAGTGGCGCAACTGTTAAACATTACACTTGCTCTAGGAAAACTGTTTATGCCCTTACAGGGTGAAATACAGTCCAGCACGACATCTGAGGACACGCTCCAGGTATCAGTCAACACACCGTAAAACTTAGTGTGGCTACAAATGCGTGTTAAGTTTCATAAGGGATGTTTCATGTGCTAAGGTTTGGGGGAGAAAGTCACCGTTAACTGGAGGCTCATCAGTATAGGTCATTTGCATTCGTCATAGTTATAAATAAACATTTGGGTGTTCTGCAGCCAGCCTGCCCACAAAGAGGAACAATAGTTTGACTAGGTGGATGCCAACGCATGCAAAACCAATCAGCAAGGATAATTAGAGTTATTGTTTTTCCTTCACACCACCTTACTCAGCCATATGATTGGCCTGCAGTAATCATTTCTGGTTGCTCTGTTAAGGGAATGTAGCAGTAGTCTGGCACTATATACACAAATCTGCACAAATTCTTAAATTTGCATCCCTGATTCTTCTGTAAGGCGAAATCGCTCATCTGTTTTAGCAATATATGACCATGAACTAAAAAAGTACAAAACAGTAAAAAAGTATAAATATTACTGGCATTTCTACTTCTGACATTTCTTCCTACACTGAACAAAAACTTAAATGCAGAGCTTTTGTTTTTGTTCCCATTTTTCATGTGAAATTCTTGAATTTGCATCAATAATTCTTTGTAAGGTGAAATCACTCAACTTAACATAACTATGAGGTCAAAAAATTAAAAATACTAATACTAGAATTTCCACCTCTGGCATATTCTTTTCTATACACACACTCTCAAACACACCACCCCAAGGCTCATCATTTTTGGCTTTTACAATTTTGCTAAAACTATTCATATATGTCCTTTCTTTATTTTTTTTAATGAGTCTAACTCAGTTTCTCAGTTCGAAATTTCTATCTGCAAGAAGATGGGCCCAATAAGGTCCTCTTGTGGTGTCATACAAAGTAAGGAGAAAAATGGCAAAGAGCAAAAAGACCAAACAGCTTCTAATTATGTGCCAAAAATAAAAATAAAGAAAAAATAAAATAAGACAAAATGGGTTGAACTATCAAGTATTTGCTCTAAAAATGTTTTATAACAGTCTAATTTAAAAAACAAAACAAAAGCAACATATATATTTCCTGATAACTATGTTATTTAAATGAACAAAATAAAGACAGATAGCCATAACCCACTATCCCCTTTTAGACTGAAGCGTCTTCACTCATGCACATGCATCCTCCTTTGTCTGTCGGTAATTACGCATGTGGGTGGCAGCAGCTGATGTGGTGGTGGGAGGTAAATGCATGGACAACAATGACCCATAATGCGCACTGACCCTTATCATACACAAACACACACTAGCTCTGCTGTCACACCAGCAGCCCCTTCACACTGTTTCCTGACGGTATCCCACTGACCCATTTGTCAGTGCAAGGCATCGTGGGAGTGACGCATGTTCTCTCAGCGTGACACCTTTCCTGAATATTCTGCCAATCTCCCTTACAGATTGGTGCAAAAAGGTAGGAGGTTCATCTTTTTAATATGAAGATTTACAAGCTGTGTGTGAGTTAGCAATCTCTCCCATCCCTGACTCACCAAACTCTTCAATGGTGCCCTTGCAGCCATCTACCTCAGCAGTCTCTAGGGGGGGTCTCTGGACAGCAGTGCCTTGGATTTATACTAGGGACTTGACTATTATTCATCCGTGCTCATTTCAGATAGGCAGCCTTGTAAAGGTTAATTGCACTGGCTAATTGCTCTCCCTCCCTCTCGCTAACGAGGGTGCACTCTCCGATGATGTCATTGAGTGGCCGAACCAAAATACCTCTCCAACTACTTTGGTGATGGCTCCTCACTTCAGAAGGACACAGCAACATCTAATCTGTTCTGCTGCAGAGAAACAGGCTTTGGCGATATAAGCAAAGGTCGTGCAAGCGAAAAACAATTTTTCTTCTGATAGTTGAGTTTAATGGATAATATTTGAAAAGGTCTTGATGACATTTAAAACGGCTAGCCCCATAACTCACAATGTCATGAAATCATGTGCACATCATCATCTGCAAATCTAACAGCACAACCACAGTCACTGGCAGCATGAAATTTGCAGATTTAGAAGATAAGCATCATTACTCAGTGATAGATCATGAGCAGACAGCATGCTCATCAGGGTTTTATTCTTCAGTTCCTGCTTCCATCATTTCATCCTGTTTTAGATTTGCTTTTGAAATAAACTGTTTTAGAAGTTAGTCCTCATTGTTTGAGCAGAATATTTGTACACAGAAAATAGAATACCAGTTTCACACCTATTGCCAAAATAATATAAAAAACATACATTTTTCCTATGCTCATGATCATCACGTTTTTCTCAGTTTAAAACGATCCCTTTTCTAGGAATCAGGTATAAACATCATGAACAAAACACATCAGATTTTAAATTTCTTCAGACTCACATAACTAGCACCAATTTTGGGGGGATGAAGGGGAGACATCACTGTTAATGTTTGGAACATGTGTATTTGACCCCCCCGCTGCCACTCTCTAATAAAAACATGACAGTAGCAGAGAACTTGAATTTTGACAAAATTAAGGACATTTACAAATCAGCAAATCATTTGGTGTCCCTCCCAATGGTGAAACAAGACCTACACGTTGGCTAGCACCCATTATCATCCACTGTAAATTTTAAAAAGTTTATTTCTCAGTGCCATAGCCCAAACACTACATCAACAGTATGTTTCGTGTCTATGTATCTTTCTTTCTCTATAGCATCTGACCTGATAGTCAACCCCCTTGGTGACATCATCTGATTCATAATACGTGATGTGTCAAGACTCAGACCAAGTACATTATGAAATCAGGCCACACTTTCCATCGTCTTAGTGCCCCACCAAAGCTGTAGACCAGCCCCCCACCCCTGTCTATCTCCACTTCACATCCTGGAGTCAAAAAAAAGTGCAGTAGTCACAGGAAGCAGATAAATGTTGGAGAACATGCCCTCTTGTGTGACTGGCTGAACTGTGTCAGTGTTGCGTCATCATAAAAACAGCGATACAGGCAAAGGTGGTGCTGCTGATTCAACTGCTAAAGAATTGGCCTGGTGACCATCTTAAATTTCTACACTGGCTTGGACAATCACACTGAGAAAAGCAGCACAAGGAAAGTGAAATATAACAGTTTTCCTTGCCTTATTAAATGTGCCCAAGAACCAACTACCTACCTAAACTCCTCTATTGATGCATTTATGTGAAAATGTACTCAGCAGAAAAGCTTCCAAAGGAAAAAACAAGGAAGAAATGCCATCTGATCTTAAACAAGACCTGTTATGCAGGTGCTTCATGGGAAATGAGTATGCAGTATCCATTTATGATGGTCATAAAGAGGAGTGACCCCTGATGGGCTCCACTCAAGGATGATGTTATCCCCCAATATTGCTCTCCACAATAATCGTTCAGACAACTGCGCCTTCCCCCAGCATAAGGCATCAAGGCGGCCTAGTGCCTAGGAATTCACGTTTGCTCTCTACTAATGTCAACGAGTCCATCAACAGCCACGTGTCCACTTCAAGTGGTCAAGCAACTTATTCATTTGGAGTCTTAATGGTTTATAGTATCAGCTAAATGCCCAACATGTGAATGGATGGATTCAGGTTTGAAGAGTTTGGACATCAAAACTGTCACCGGTCAGCTGACAATGTTCTGCAGGTCAACCTGACAGTACATTTAGAGTAAAAGGATTTGTATTTTACAAGCGGTCTCAGGTGAACTCTAACCACTCCATCACAACTCGACTTGATTGTCTCTCATCATTTAGAACTTTTTTGATAGTATTTGACTGTGCTGAACTGTGGCTGCAGCTTTGAGTCCACTGTTTCCCACACATTCATTTATTTGTGGCGGCCTGTCATCAAAACATCTGCCACCACAAATAGATTTTCTATTTTTGAAGCTTGACCATTCAGTAGGAGCGCTGTTGAAATATATAAACCGTTCGCTTCTACATTGCATCCCACTTTCAGAGTGTGCTCTGGGTACATATGGAGCAGCAGAACGCCAGCTGTATTGAAAGTGAAATTGAACTGTTGACTCTGCTGCCGATCTGATCTGATAAACTCAGATTGTCAGATCAATTATCCATCCCGTGAGTCACAAACTGCTGCTGAGGAAAAAAGATCTCATGGAGAGATCCATCTGTGCTGCGTACATGGACCTGCAAAAATGTCCGAATTTACAAAGAGGACATAGAATGATACAAATGGACAGACATGATTTGAATTAGATTGACTCACAGCTACAAGGCTACAATGTGATTAAATTAGTATGGGAGAAGAGATCCTTTTAAGTTTACGCTGGGATGTATGTAGTGAGCTGGGAGTACACTGGAAATAAACAGTTCCGCATGCAGTGAGGTCTTCACTGGCGTTTTTGGGAGGGTTAACATGCTGCTGAGATTTGACAGAGTCCAGCATTGTTGATGTATGAATGAGAAAGTTTAAACTGCTTTATGGGTTACACAGACATTTCTGTTCACCGTCTTCAGGAAAGTTTTGCTTTTGCAAAAACAAAATTAGAGTTTGACGTCTTTAACAAGTGGGAATATACAACATGGCTGACTAATCCCCCTGCAGACAACCGTCACTAGCTAAGCTGTGCGTCACAATAATAGGTTCATCAAATCAAGGTGTCTGGTTTTTGTAAATGGCAAATTAAATGAACAGCTACCCTTGGTTCGATATACTTTCACATCGCTTGAAAATAAATTCAGTCTCAAGGTCATAACAATGTGTTTATGTGGTATATTTAATTCAAAAACAGACTATTTACAACTTTCAACTTGTGGCCAATCTTTTTTTTCTGTCTTGGGTACTTTAGGTAATTATATTAAGATTGTGGGCTGCTCATGCAAAGGTGCACTTCTCAGAAACTGAGAGCGTCTGACTCTGAAACAAGTTCACATTTTAGCAAATCATGATGACGCCCAAGCAAACTGACACTGATGTCTTATTAAACACATTAGACTGAAAAGTAGAGTAACTTCTTGTGCAATAGATGGTCATACCTACAATCGACTGCTTAACTCTGAGCATGACATTGTCATGTATCAGCCTGGCTGCAAATCAAAGTTAACAACAAAAAGAATCTGACATGTTACACATAGCAAAAAGTTCCTCTGCTACAGACAAAACAATAATGAACTTCACAGCTGCAAATGACACACACAATCAAGACATCTATTAAATGTGACAGTGGCAATATTATTATTATTTAAGCAGTCTCTATGTTTTATCAGCAGACCCTCCCAGAAAAACCAACATGATCAAACAGCAGAGAGGGGTCATGTGGACAGGTTCCAAAACATTGTTAGCACCGGCCTGCCACTGTTTCAAAGCTCTCTGAGATTAGATTGGGCAGGTAACTCCATGGAAACACATGATTAGGTTTAGGGGCCGTGAGGTTAGGAAAAGGTAACGTTGCAACTGGAAACCCGATGTGACCAAAAGTTAAGACCTGTGAGGTTTTTTCCCAGGGAGGGAACAGGATGGGAATGGCAGAGATGGCCTATTATTGCTATAAATCCCCAAAACACAGCGTAGGAAATGATTTATGTGCATAAATCTGCCTAGTGGGGAAAAGATGGCGGATCACATTACTGTTTCTGTGTTTGTGCATCTGGGGTTCACGGGTGGTGCGTAACAGATCCCATTGTACACACCTAAGCTTTTGCGTGGGTTGGCAGAGACATCTCTCACATCATCAGATCATTTGCCCTGCATATACAGTGATTAGTGAAAGCACCCTAAGTTTGGAGAAAAAGATACCTTTTTTGATGCAACATTTCATGTCTGTTCAGACATAACATAATAGAGTTGACAGGTGTGTAAAAAAGGGAATAGACTTGAAAGTGGCTCGACATTGTTATGCCATTTAAGATGTCAGACTAGGATATGGGGTTGCCTCAGGCTATGTGGAATAAGTGGACCAGTAAGTTGTGAGCCTTCCAATAATTACACTAACATAACAGGTATGAAAATGGATCTTAAGTAGTGCTTGTCAATGGATAATTATACATACATCTTTTCACCAGTGCTCCATTTGCATTTACTTCTCTTTGCAGAGAGGAAGTTCCCTTAAGTGTACGACTGTAACCTTACCCTCATGTTTATGTCATTAAATCTAAAATGTAAAGTGATGCTAATTCACATGGAAGGTGTTTTCAAATTAAAGCGTGCACCTGTGCATCACATGACTTTGTCACCATGCTTTTGATGGTGAGTATAAAAAGAGTTCTCTTTGATGTAGTAATCTGCAATGCCCATCTTAATCATATCCAGCACTGATCTTTTGTTCTTACACAATTATTTTTTTGACTGTGCTATTGCTTTACTCCTCTCCAGCATACATAACTGTCAGATGCAGAAGCAGTGATTCTCTCAGATCTTGCACCAAGAGCCACACAATGGTAAGTGCTTCCCATTTTGCACCCTTCTCTTTATCTCCCCGCCAAACTACAAATGCCTTTTTTTAAGTGATATCTGGGCTCCCGAGGTGAAAGCAAACATCCTCTATAGAGAAAATATACTTACATAAAAGGGAGGAATTGAGGTCAAGAGCTTAATGAATCTGCATGAGTATGCAAGAAGATAAGTGTACATCTGCTGACTCCTCTCAGAGGTTTCCTACATGCCTACATTACCATGGCAACAGGTGTGATTTTGTCATCCTGAACTGGCTATGTGTAGAGAGGAAAATCAGATTTAAAATGGTACCACTTACAACATAAAGCAAGAAGTGGACATATAAACGAGAGACTGAAAGTGGTCAGAAAGTGAAAGAAATAAATGAATCTGAAGATACTTTTGCATCTGTAGTTTGGTTCATTTGTTCTTAACCAAGGGGGACAAAAACAATACACTGTTGCATTTTCACAGTGACTTGTTACAAATGAATTAAGATAAGTGAACATAAAGTCATACAGACTGCTTGCTAGTGGTTGACTGGAAAGTTTTGGCAATCATCAGGACCCACATGCAATTCTGGGGACTGACAAATATTTATGCAGCACTTTAAAGCATCCGATTTGTCTATTTATGTTATTTGGTGTCACAAAGAGCTTGTGAAAAAATAAAAGATTATAATCATTATTAGTAGAAAGCAAGTTGACCTCATGTTGAATAATGTCTAACGTGACAAGTTGATATGGAGGCATCTTGTACAGTATCAATGCAGTGCTTATTACCATGGAAACACTGTCACTCACTTTTTAATGAACTTAACTGACAGAGAGTGGGATACAAGCACAGCAGTCTTAACTGCTTATGACCTATTAAACAGGAAAAATACCCATGCTGACATGCATACATGTTATTATTGTTACCAAATGATTCGCGTAAATAGGTTATATACATGGCCTTTTGAGGATTATAATGTCACAGATGCATTTAATGATCTGCAGATGGATTTCTTAGTAGTGTAGCCTTTGAAAATATGCTTAAATCACAAGTCTGTGGTCGTTTGTTTGCTTTCACACAAGAAATGAACCACCAGAGTCCACTTGGAAGCGAATCAAGACCCACCTTTTTAGGTGGTCTCTGTTTGGTCGTTTGGTCTGCACCAGGGTTTCGATTGACAGCTCTTACACCAGCCCAACTGAACTGAACGTATACTATCCAGGCAAACAGACCTTATGTGCAAAAGCACCCTTAATACATAAAATGCAAAGACATTATGAACTTGAAAGACAACCACAGCCATAAACTAGCAGGATTTCATCAACCATAAGAGGACACTCCACTAATCTTTATCCAATATGGTCTCCCTCTCAGTAAAAGGGATGATGATGATTAATCTAAAGTTAATAGCCGCAATTTAGTGATGAAAAGAACCAGCTGAGGTCATTATCAAGCTTCTATGGTGGAAGAAAGCTTCTGCACGGGTCCCCATGGCTATATGACACCATCCTTCCATCCTTCCCTCTTTTCATTTCTTATAGCCCTTCCTCTCCTCGGCCCCACTGAGGACTTCCCTGCTGCTCTGTGTGGATTTGTGTGCTTCTTTGCTTTGGTGAGACACAGTAGGGAAAAACAGAGTCGTCAATGGATTGCGATCAGATGTAAATCCCTCAGGAGGGGATAAATCATTCACGGTAGGCAAAAATAATGGTGGAAAAAAAAACGTAAGAAAACCATAAAAGATAGAAATTAGCCATTTCTGCATAGTGGGCTTCTTTGCAAAGGAAGAAATTATTAGATACAGACATTAAAACTATGTCTTTGTAATCTGGTGCATGTGTTGATAAAACTCATTTCTTGTGCTCTGTCACCATAAAACATGTCACCAAAAGCTGTGTGTGCATGCACTAAATATTAGTTTTTCCTTACATTGCAATATTTAACACAGTATTTCCTGCCATTTGGATTCTAAGGACACTAAGTTTAGGTGGGCTGCTACAGTGTGATGTTACTCCAAAGTAAATAACTAAAGGATTCGGTCTGTTAAACTGATAATCAGTAAATCTGTCATTCTGTAAAGCAAAGGCTTAGATCATCTGCAGTATAATCTTTTAAACAAATGCTGTGCTGTAATTTACTATCAGTCAGTATGCAAGATTATATGTGGCACAAAACTTATTATCATTCAACCTTGCAGTGATAATTACTCACAGTTTCCTTCCTTGAGATCATCACAGCACAAATATACAAACAGTACACAAAAATCAACCAAGACAACCGTTTCTCAGTGTTGCTAAACAGCATCCACAAAAGAAAAAGAAAAAAGTTTTCTACTGTGCAACCCAAAGCATCTCCTCTGTTTGTGTCACCAAGCCAACCCATGATTGGATGTCCTCTCATTGTGGTATCAAGATCAGTGATCACTGGTGGGGTCGATTTAACATATCCCACACTGGAAATATACAGAGGCTGCTTACAAAGAAGAAGATTTTTATTTAGCAAACATAGAATGAGCTCACAGGGAACTGATGGAGGGAGGGAAAGCAAATCAGTGCCTGGATAACAGTGACTCGCTCCTGCAGTGTAGTAACACAGCATAGATATGATCCATCGACACAAACAAATAGAATGACTTAACCTGTTTATGGGGAAAGTGCATTTGAGGAGAAACATGACAGGACAAATCTGTAACAATGTCTGGAATGTGTCTACAACATAAAATCTAATAATCTAATTCCTCTGTAATAATATTAGGAGCAGGGGGAATGTGTGTAGCTCACTCTTCTGTGTAATCTTCTGGCAAATGTTTTGTAATTCACTGACTGACAGTACAAAAATTGATATATGTTTATTATATGATATTAAATCCAGTCAAGTATGACTAGATTTTTATACTGTGCAGTGAAATGACAGAGAAAAGGTTAATGTCCTCCTGTCACACAAATGCTTTGATTAGTCATAATAGTAATAATAATTGTTATTATTATCATTATTATAAAACAAAAGACCTTTTAATTCAGTCATGTGTCCTGCTCTTATTAAGCTCCTTATCCCCATTACATGAAATTTAATTAATGACTTCACATGCTGTGTTTAATAGTTGCCAAAGGTTATTATTTCCGTGCCCTACATGTGTCAGTTTGACATAAATAATTCTGACAGTGTTAAACATGAATTATCTGACGGCACCTGGGACAGATCCTGCACCTCCACCCAAAAATTAGGTGGTCCAGCCTCAAAGAGACAATAACAAATGCTGCGCTTAGGTACTCCTCGTTAACTCATAAAGTGAAAAAAAAAGTTTAAATATTAATAGGTTTATAATGCATTTAACAGGATGAGAGTGAAACTGGGCTCGGGATTGTGACTTTTGTGTTTTATATTGTGACGTTTTGGCAAAATAGTAAACCAAGCATACGACTAGAAAAATTAGATTTTACTGCAGGAGTTGTGAGTTTTGGTAAACTGATGTTTTGATATAGTTTTGGTGTTGTTAAATGTGATGACTTAAATTTATGAAGAATTTTCACCTTTTTGGATTTTTGTTTGCCATGCAGGTATGACAAAAAACAACTTAATGAATGAACGAAAATTTCTGAACCAATGTTACATGTGGTGAGTGACTGATATACAAATGGTAAATTTTTGGGTGAAGTATTCTTTTAAGGTTGCAGCCCCAAAACAGAGCCATGGCAGTACTGATATTGAAAATATGTTTACACATTATGTGCCAAAAATTTGAACATTTACTGTGCTGTGAAAACCATTACTCTCGAGGGCATTAACTTTTTATTAGCTTTGTGTCAATGCATTTTAAGGTTTATGTAGTTAAAGTATACAATTCAATGATACATTATTTTCACTGGACAGCAATAAAATTAAAAATGAAGACAGTTTCCACTGTTACCTACATCAATTCACTATCCACTGATTATGACATATATACTTTCATTTGATCTAACATTCAATTTAGCCACCTCTCAGACATCGTCATCCATCCAAACCTTACGCACATAAGCCAATTTGCCATTTCTTAACAGTATAAGTCAGTTATTGGAGTTTTCTTATATAAGTGCAAAATTTAGGTCAGAATAAAAATAATTTATAAAAAAAAAAACTCAGTCTCAGACATCGAACTTAACATATGATCTGAGAAACAATGAAAACCCTCCCTTTCCTGGCTGGAAAGGACGTTGTGTCAGCAAGATGGACTTCAAAGTTTCCCGAGTGTGACAGGAAGAAAAGAGGAAATTAAGAGATTTTTCGGGGCTGCTTTCATCTCACATGACATGAGAGTACAAGGAGACTGTAATGCAGTTTCTGATAAATCTTGTTGTATATGCATGTTGCACTGAGGCCCTCTGATGCTCTTATCCAGAGGCAGTGAGCCATTCTCATGCTCAAAGCTACTTCCACAAATGGAAAAAAGACTAAAATGTCTGAACTCATAGTTAGTCTATCACCAGCCACAAATTTCTGTGCATTTGCACCCTAATTTGGTTTTAGGTTGGGAACCTGCAGCCTCCATGCAACATACTCAGCTGTGATCTGAGTATTAAACTAATCTCACACTACACTCCATCTTTGTATTACATCAGAACTGTTGAACTAAAACCACGAGGGCTTTCTCATTTTACCTTGCCCACTGACTCAAAACTAACATGCATGTTTCACCCAACACTGGCACCAACCAGCAGCTCCAGTCCAGTGATTTCACCAAATCGCAGCTGTGGCTCATTGGTGTTTGATGTCTCATTAAGGCAACTGCGAGGAAAAACAAGTTGAACAGCGCCGGAGAGAGAGGAGAGAAAAATAACATTTAGCCTTTACGCTGGGGAAAAAAGTTCAACACTGTACAGACCCTGAGAGCCCTCCGGTGCCTGACTTTCCGCAGGACCACCTAAAAAGCAGCTCTACAAACCCAGAAAGCTCTGAGAAAACTCAGGGGTTTTCTTTAATGGACAACGCCCTTGCCATGTGCTCATCAGGTTCAGCTTCTCTGTGAGCAGAGAACGCTCACGCTGTTTTGATGTGGCCGAGCCCAGGCTGTCGTAGGTATGCACACGTGATTTAATTATAGTCAATCATAGTCGTGCAGGGGATTGACTCTGCCTGACTCAATTGCCTCTCTCAGGCTCAGTATGATGTGTGAATATAAAGCCTTAGTAACGCCACTGATCCAACATGTGACTTCAACAAGATAGCGCTAACATCATCTCATCCCTGCACGTCTTTTCTTAGCAGAGTAGGTCTGTGTTTACACTGTGCAGATGGCTAATCTAACGCGGCTCCGCACTCTCACCAAGCCACGTCCAAGACTAACATTATGAAATGAGCGGCACAAATTACTATAAAAATAGAGGGCTGCTTTAAAATAAACCCAGCTGATTTTACATTTACTGAAATATTAGTTCATCTGAGCCCCCTTCCACATTTTTTCAACCACAATCTCTCTCTCTTTTCTTCACCTTTTGAGTGAAAAATCAAATGTAAACAACCTGACCAGAGTCTGTATTTTTTCTGGTAAATGGCTGAGGTAATGTTTCCTTTTCTCTGAAGATCAAACAGCACCGCAAGTGCACGGCCTGTTGGATAATGTGCACAACCTGCAAACATCCTGACATATACTGGCTGTACTACAATGACGATGTCTTAATTATTAGTTTTGATATGATAGTTATTTAGCTTTCAATGAGTGCAATAGTAGAACAAAGCTGATCCTGATTTTGGAGGCCTGTAAAGGCAGTTTTAGTTTTGGCAAAAAGCAATCACATCTTTTTACATAGCCTGTCTTCTTGCTTGGAAAATAAACATGATTTGTCTGCACATCCTCCTTTTGCTTTTTGTCATCTAATTTCGATACAGTTTGCCTTTACAGAAACTTAATGAGTGATAAATTCACACTGCATTTGTGCAGTAACCTTTTTCTGTAAAAGACAAAAATCAGTGGAACACTGTCTGACAATGTGAGGAGCTGCACTTCTATCGGTGCTTTCAAAACCACCTCAAAAGCTGCTGCGCTCTGTACTCACTGACATTGAAATCTGGACTTTATAACTTGTTTTTAATATGACAAACATTGACTTGTGATGCACATCACGTGTAGCCTTTTATTGTGTGTTTTGTGTGTAATGTGCTTTTTCGTGTAGTTTTATGTTGTATTGTCTGTCTTGTGACTTCGTTGTATAACTTTATATCATGTGCTGTTGTGTGAATTATTTCTCATGTTTTGTTTTGTCTTTCTTTGTTGTTTTTTTTGTACAAGCTTTATCATTCTGTTATTCTGCCCTGCCTATGGAATGCAGATGTGAAATAGTTCTAAGCTATAATCTGGTAGGGTGCATCAAATGGTAACAATTATGTTTTTTACTATACATTGTCCCTTTTAGATAAATAAATAAATTGACTGACACATTTTACAATTACATAATAGAGATACAATGACTTATTCAAGAGTGACAGTAACCCCCCTAACCCTAACCCTAATTCATGTTCAGCACTCAAATCTCCAAGTGCTCCACTGACATGACTGCCAAATAATTTACACAGAAACAGTGTAACATACTGTAAGTGCCAAATTTAGTTTCTGTTTAAGCGTGGCTACACATTTGCTTTCACTTTGTGCACTTTCACTATTCATCTCTTACATTATCATTTTCATAGAAAAGACAGAAAAAAGCACCAACTAACCAGCAACAAAAACTCAAAAACTGAAATCAAAGGGAGAGGATTTCTGCTGACCATGTTTGATTGGCAGCTGAGTGCAGAGCAGCAAAATTAGCAATGAGTTTGCATACAAGATGCTCACACTCATGTAGCAGATTCATTTAGACCAGTGATTAAATGCTTTCTGCAGTAAATCTAATTCAGGAATTACTTGAGGCTAAAGGAGACTGAACAGGGTTGACACAGTTCTATAGCATACATCCAAATGCATTCAATTTAAGCTAAAAAAAATGCAAATATTTAATTTAGAGACTATTTTTTCAGATGCTAAAAATACATAGTGGCATAATAAGTGGAAAGTTATTTTGGGATAAAAGCTGAAAAATACAATAAATTGAATTCATACTTTCCATTTTTGCCCTGCTGCCATGGATAAGAAAACCAGGAACCCAGACCATGACTAAAGTGGAAGGGTATCATATAACCGAGCCGTCTGCTTTACAAATGAAGCTTTGTGTGTTTGCATGTTGCTCAGCTACAGAACAGCAGGGCCGGCGAGTCCTGTGCAAGACAGTTTGGAATATGGTCACATTTTTGCGCAAAAAGAAAAAGAAACATTTTGCAAAGTGCAGACCCCCTTCGCTCGGTGGAAAATGTGTAGCAACTGCCATAATCATGTTCTAAAAATAAATTTATGTCGATGTCTGAAATTATTGCTGTTGGACATCTTCTGGTTTCGTGATAAATGAAAGTGGTGGCGCCGAAGGAAATGGTGGAGGGAAGTGGGTTATACTTCACTATATGTCACAGTTTTTTGTGTAGTAACCCTTGCTGTAACACTAACACAAATACATTTTTGGTGTTGATCTCTCGGTGAGGACATTATGTTGGAATTTTTAATTGCGTAAAAGACCAGAGTGGCATCATGGGAAAATGAGCAGCCGGGTATTTTTGGGCAACAGTCAATGTTTGTCTGATTGAGAAGAGCTGAAAGTCACAGCAGATGTTTATGCTGGAATAACTACGTGAAACTGGTTCATATGTTTCTGGTATCTCAGGCAACAGAGCAGAACAGTGCAAAATGAGACAGCAAATAATTAAATCAACAATAAGTTGGTTTTATTTCATTAGAATAGCTCTTTGGCTATGTTTACCATTAACAGTGTGTTGTTGTTTTCCTGGTATGGTAGGCGTATGAGATCAGATTTACTTATCTGCATCTCTATCATTTTTAAATTGAATAGAACAAGTCATATAATGATTATTTTTGGTTAAAATGTTAATCGGTAGCTTTGAAATGACATACACAACATGTAATTCTACTTTCTGTTACTTATGAATAGGGAACACTCCTTACTGTTTCCACCCCTGGCAACAGAAGATCGATCGGATGCCTTGTGTGTGTATCTTCTCTGCCCCCCCCCATCTAACTATCTCACTTTCTTTCTGCCTGTTTCACTCTATCTATTCTGGTCTGTCTCTAAAGTAATTGCCCGCTGTATGGATCCAGACTCTGCTATGGTAACAGCCGGAATAAAGCCCAGTGTTAAAATCATTATGGCGACACACTGATGAGGCTCTCAGTGTTACTTCCACTCGGGAGGCATTCCAGGTGTACTGCCACTCCCTTGGAAATTTTTAATTATAGCTGCATCTCAATCCGTAATCGCATTTCCTTCTATCTTGTATTTCCCAGAAGTTGCTTGATTTTGTCATTATTGACTGGGCATCATACGTGTGTGGTGAGTTGCTCCTCTCTGATGCCTGTTTATAAACATCATCACTAAGCTGACGTACGTGCTATCTTACTTTAGACTGGAAGTTACATTTTGTATTGATGCTTTGGTCATGAATGATTATTTGCCACATTTTCATTCAAATGTAGTGTAAATTTTAACCAAATATCTAGAAAGATCAGCTATGTGATGATGTGGTTTGTAGTGTGTCTAATTTGGCTTAGTTGTTTTGTTAAATTTGTTTTGTATTTGTGAGTATTCATATTAAACAGATGACATCCTAGGACGCAGGACAAATTTCAAAATATTTTCTCTAGTAACATAATCAAGTGAAATCAAAATAATAAAAAGGAGAAGGCGAATGGGACATTTCTGTCCTCCACTGCTGTGCAAATATTAGGAGGTATTATGATTGAGATAAACTGATGGTATCAGAAACTGTCAAAACAAGAGGGTGCAGCAAGATGACTTCAATTAAAGAAGTCCCAGATAAATCTCAAACAATGAAGAAATGTGGAAAACATGATTGAAATCTGGCATTTATTTTGTGTATCGGTTTGATGAATGTTACAATCTCACCATAGCTTCACACAGATCTGATGTGTCTACCTCAGCTGAGGGTAACGACTGTTTTGCAATATTTCAAATTTGTTTTCACACACCTTTTAATGCACATAATAATGCACAAACAGGTGGATGGAAACACACTGATAGCATGATGGCACGGTGAGAGAACTTAAGTTTTACTGCTGCATTATGCAACTCTTTGTAACATCAGAACCACCCAGCCTCCTCAAAAGAGATGGGTTTGAGTTAATATTCTGAACTAAACTCCAGAAACCAAGCCTTATTTTTATTTTAGATGCAATATCTATCAAGTCTCTTAAAGTGTACTCTATTCAGGTTCACAGAAACTGGGGAAAATCCTGACACATATTCATATAGAGTCTGGGTGCATCCCAGTCAGGTCACCATAGGAATACCAGATAAAAAGGAAGAAAAGTCTCACTGTGCTGACATCTAGCATTAGGAATTTTACTCTGTCCCTTATCATTCCTCTTTGGAGATGACATGATCCAGGTGTCAGATTTATGAAGACTTGCACACAAGCACACAAAGCAAATACTAACATCTATCCCCACTCATTCACATAAGCTCATAATCATTTGAAAAAATGTGCGTGATGGTTGAAACCAGGCTGAGAGCGACTGAGTGTAATTATGTGCTGTAAAGTCTTAATGACACTTGACCCACTCCTGTGTTTGTCAAAAATTATCATCGTAGTATTGAGTATTATTACAGCAACTTGTTGATGGCTGATAAGATTCAATTCATTTTTTTTATTACTCTGACAAAATAAGATTACAGGGCATTCATATGGACAAAAGTCAATACATAACATGTAAAAATGTAATGCATTTAAAGACTGTTCTGCAGCCCGTGGTTATCAGAAGTGACCGACATATACTGACTGACTGAATAAACAAGCTAACACCAAACCCCATATACACTGTTCTGATAGTTTTACATGGCAACAATCAGATGAAGTAACTTTTACTGACATGGTTCTTTTCTTAAGCCTACATCAGTAGTAAAAGCAAATAAATTAGAAACAACAATGGTCAAAGTAAAAAACAACAGCAGCCAAACAGACACGTGTTTAGGTTTGTGTCCAGAGGAGAGCTCTAAAAGATGGCTTCACCTGATGGCATGCTTAGTCTTTAATCTGGGCAGCTTCTGGTGGCGCCCAGCTACAGTTATCAAGTTCAATGGCTCCTCGTGACCCTTCCATCCCCCACGGCGAAACATAACCCTGCCCTACATTAGGGTGGGGGGCATTACATCAGCCTAGCTTAAGGCCACGGTAAGTGTGGATGTGTACGCTGAGTCAGGCTGACATCATGCCGCACTTTCATCAGCCTGGTAGCAATGGCGCTACCCTCCTCCCCTCGGCCCCCCAAATTCCCGTCCTCCTCTCCCACCTCTTAGACTCGGAAGCTTCTTAGACTCGGAGGCTTCCATCTGTCAGCAATCATCTACCCTTCAAACCCTGGACTGTGCCATTGTTCGCCAATTAACCCCACCTGCCAGTAATCTTCCCCATAAGGAGCGGCGCTGGTTCCGACTGGGGTCCACCATTTGTTTCCCCTCCGATGCTAATCACCTGTTTGTTGTGAAAATGTTGCAGTACATGTCAGGAGACACTGTGCCGCTGTGTTTTTGGAGGGTGAGATTAAACATCGTAATGATGTGGGTCATAATGGAGACTGTACGGCTTTGACTTAAGCAACTGATGACAAAGATCGACGCTCTATGGCAGACACCACACAATAAAACCTAATGCTTTTCTATTTTGTGTCACATTTTGATATGTGAGAAAATGAGAAAATGATTTGATGCACAGGATATGCTGTGGTTATGCTTCTGATTAGCTTAAAAGAAACCAATTAAAAGCTCAAATGAAACGAGTTTTCACAAAGTCCAGCAACAAACACCCATGACTGATTTCTAGGAAATCCAGTTCTAAAACACAGATCCCGTATTATTATAACAAACATTTAAAGTAAAAGCTTTAAGCTTGAGTCCCTTTCCTAAGTCATCATTACAAATACTACTAAAAAATGTGACTGCAGCTTGAGGGTGACAGTGACAGTAAATTTTTTTGGCAAAAGCAACTCAGTGTGCAATGTAAAATAAGTGAAAATAAGTCTTAGATCCCCATTTTTCATACTGCAGCACATGCCTGGCTATTTGTAATTACAAAAAGACACATAAAAAGTGCCTGCTGGACGTATATGAAGTCTATAAAAAAATAATAATAGTATACCTATAAAAAATATGCTACTGACAGAAAGAAAATCAGTTTTATTACTACTGAAAATCACGAAAAAAAAACAACTGCTTAACTACAAGCATGGTTATATTTGGCAGTATTAAACACAAAATCCAGTCACATACTTATCTGTTTCCATTCTCTATAATTCTATGAGTTAATCTTACAGGATATCTGAATTTATAACTTCACACTTGGCTCTCTATTCTTAAATGTATTTAATAGTTTCATTTACTTGGAGAAAGCAAGCACAAAATGAAGGAAATAAGAAAAAAGCAAATTTAAAAAAAAAACATAACGCTATTGAATTTATAACCAAACACAATTCCATTTCCCACAGTTATTCCACACTGGGAATCTATTTTGAGCCGTCAAATTACCGCGGTGTGTTTCATACACTGCAAATTAATGCTGCATGCAAAGAAACACTTCTCCTTTTACCCCAAAACCCACAGGTATTGGGCTTGGATATCCCACTTGGCTGAGGACGAGCCAGCAGAACCATTCTCTAAAAGGGTTACGTCAGTAAATGAGCACCAACCCGAGGTGCAGCTTGTGGCTGTCTATATCATGGAAGAAATGGTGTTAAGTGTACAGTTGTGGATTTAAGTTATGTGGTTTACAAATAGGGAGGGTGAGAGGTTTGAGGGAAATTTTTCTCATATTTTGCCTTTGCCTTAAACTGTATATTGTGGGGAAAATTAGCCAGCCTTGAATTGTGAAATTAATTTGCCTGTTGTACAAATGAGTAAGACCTCAATTTTTTTTTAATCAATTGCTCAAATTTATATTGAACAAATTATTAGATGCCTACATCAAACTAACGCTTGGCCATTGCCAAAGATATTTTTCTTCATTTTAGGAGTATACTGACTCATTTTACAACTGCAAAAGGGAACACTATAAGACAATTATATAATTATTTAATTATTTATAATTATTAACACACAACAGTCCTGACGTGCATCTGTTTTTCTTTTCCTCTACTCATTTCACATACACTCTACCATGACATTGTTCTGCTCACAAACTTTGAAGCACAGCCCATATCTGAAGGTTTTGACTTTCCCACATTTTATTATAAAAACCTACTCATTTCTGTGCTTTGGTGAACATGGCCAGCATGATGCCAAACAAGTAAAGCCCCAAATAATGAGGAAAGTGTATTCGTAAAACTCGCGAAGCATCTGGGAGTGGTTGTGTAGGACGAGGCATCATCAAGGCGTCTTTGGCATGGTTCATCTATGTTGGAAACACATTCTTTCCAAAAATCTAGAACAAAAACAAAACAAAACAAGTGCTCCGGCAGTACTACAGGCTCACTGGGAAACACCATAAACAGTCGCCTCGTGTGCATTAGCACAACAAGCAGCTTACTGTTAAAACCAGGACCAGAGATGTCTCAGGGTTTTACAGGTAACAATGGTTTTGATTTGGAAAGTGGCAAATGCCACGATGGGGGGAACCGTTTCTTGAGAGGAAATTAACCTTGATCACATTTGAATGTTTTGGTAAATAAATCTTAACAGCTTAATGTGTGCTTACCTCCTTCACTGCTGGAAAAACTACGCAGGCTTAAAGCATTCATAATGAAATGGTGTCTGACTTTTATCGGTTTAATAAAGGTCTGTTAAAATCCTCCCTGTGGGGACTGAAATGGTTTGCATACTATTAAACTAGACGATTCCAGAGATTTAGTGGGTATTCATGGGATCATGGGATGTATTTTAAGCCTTTGGAAATCCTGTGATGAATTTGGAGCAACACAGAATATCAGTGCTAGTCCACTGCCTACATAACACAATACATGTGCACTAAAGCCTTATTTATCCTGGCAAGTCTATACCAGTGGTGTGTGAAAAAGGCTGTGTGGAATCAAGAAGCATGCACATGTGGATGTGGGCTGCACGGTGTATCATCAGCCACTCAGTAAATCTACCAAAGCAGCTAACAATGCCTTGCTCAAGGGCAACTCAGTGATAAGTGCTGACGGAGTGGAAAACATATCCTGTTCCTATCCTCTGATTTTCCTTGTTGCTCCATGAATCTGACACGTGACCTTTGAAGCTGTCTTTTCTTTCTTTCATTACAATATAATGAATGATCACTGAGCAGAAAACTTGTGTTTTTTTCTGCTTGTATTTTCCTGTGTGTGTCTGTAGTGCGCAGTCTGCTTATGTTTATGTGATAAATCAGATCGCTTGGCTGTAACTACCTGTTGTATAATCCACAGTTAATCACTGGAACTCTTTTTCTTAGACGGTAATAAGTTCCACTCAGTAACTCAGTTAGCAGATGCCTGATGCTATCATATCTTGATAATGTGCATATGTGTTGTTGTTTTTTTTCAGGCACTGGATCCAATCATTATCAAAAGATATTGCAGAGATAAATTCCAAAACGCTTTTTATATCCATTGTGGAAAATGTTTTCCTTGAAATGTACAAGTGCGGTTTCTCTAAAACATAGTGGATGTGACTGCAAAATGAGGTAAAGCTCTACAATCACTGTATGTTGCAGATGGAAACTTTTTTTTTCTTAAGGATGGATATTTATTTGAAGAAATTCTTATTTCTGTTTACAAAATCTAGTCCTTTGTGAATGGGAATTACTGTTGATTTATTACAATCGTAATAAAAGAAATTGGCTTCAACAAATCAAATCAAATGGCAACTGTGTGCGTCATCACAAGACGTGTGCTAAATCTGTCAACACATCCCTTTAAGTAAGACATTGGCATTAAAAGCTATGTAACAAAAGGCCCCACGACTCTCAAGGAAGTGGAGCAGGCAGATAACGACCATGTGGCTCTCAAAGCTTTGTCCTCCACTGCACTCTGTTCACACCCAGGACCTTCTGACTTTGTGCTGTGGATGGTTGGATAGAGGGTGAGGGTGGACCAACTTATTCATTGCCTTTATCATCACCTGCCATGCTGCAATCTTAAAGATACACTTATCAAAGGGCTGGAGAAACCAAACCCCGTCACACTGTGTCTGTTAATCACTCTTGTTAAAGGCCCAAAAATAGCCTGAGGCATTACAAGTGTTTGCCAAGAAAACCATATGATGTGAAGGTAGATACATCACACATTAAGCAGTATAGACATTAAAGTTAATGTCTGCTTTTCTGCTAAAAATACACACTGAGTATGCTTTCATACACAAAATATTCCAGTTTTTGCCCCTATTCTGTAAAATACAATATTCCTACTAAACAGTTTACATGTCGAATAAAAATGGAAATGAATAGTCTACTAATATGCCTGTTCACATCTTGTCAAAATATAGAAAAATGGAATGGCTGGAGCCGTTTTTCATTGTGGTTCTTTGCGTCAAAGTAAGACTTTTTCAATGTTTCCCTAGGTGGCGGACTTGTTGGACCTTACAAACAGTCCCTCTTTCATTCCTTCAACCACCTTCTTGAAAAGGACGGCGTTGGGATATTTGTGAATATCCAAAAACCTGTTGTGATTCTTCTTCTGAGCAGAAATATTGACTTTTCTTTTGGGCATTCATCTATACCCCAGCCTTGCAAGCTACTGGTGAGTTGGTTTGTACAGCTGACTGTAAACAGACATGTGAAGCAAACTGTGGTAAAAAAAAAAATTAAGACGCATATTCTGAACATGCCCAAATAAAGCTATTCATTGGTGTGAAGTAATAATACTTTGTCATAGTACTTAATTATTTCTGGGAATATCTGTACTTTACTTTCTATGTTTCAGTTAACTTTCAATTCTACTCCACAATATTTCCTAAACAAAATGTATATGTTTACTACTTCCCCCAAGCAGTTTTAATTTACTTACTACAAAATAGGAATGAAAGGGAGGAAAAGAAGATGGGATAGACGGACAAACGAAGGAATGGGAGGGAATGAAAAACTGAATTTTGTTCTTTAAAACCTTTATGTTATAAATAATACCTCTTTTTTTTCTTTTCTTTCAAGTGTAATGTAAGCTCCATTTTTGGCGGTGTATGTTAGGAAGAAATAAACTTAATAATTCTCAAAATTCTGACCGCTTCCTTTTTAATTAACAGCATTTACTTGTACTTTTACTTTCAATGCTTAAGCACATTTAATAATAAAATTACTTTGACACTCAAGTACAGTAAATATCTTATAATTTAAGGCTTTTATATTAATGGTAACTTAAACTTAAAATCATTTTCTGGCAAAATATATGTACTTTTACTCAAGTACGGCTTTCAGGTACTCTATCCATCAGCTGTTAAAACCAGAATAATGTCAACATACCCCACATCTAAATCAAAAAATGCTAAATAATAAAAACGGCATAATCCAAAATGACTAAATTGAATATGCTGCTTACATGATTCGCTCAAAATTAAAATATTGTCATATTCATATAACTTTCATATAGCGTGCATATAAACATTTCATATTTTGTCTGCTAATTCTGAGACAAGAATATGAGCCTACTCAAAATGGGAACTATATTTATCCATTAATTTTATCATTTTATTTTGGCTTGAAAATACATTTTCGATGGTGTCTTCCTTTTTTGTCTGTAATTCAGCATCACACTATTTATAGAAGCTTCATTTGTTTTAAGGGCTTCTTTGCCACACAGCACTCCTCCAGTCTCACAACAATCAGCTTTTTCCATGTGTTTTGTTCAAATTTCCGACACACTTTATGGTTACCCTTAATGACCTGATTATTTGTCTTCCCATATCAAAAACAGATTTCGACCCAACAAATTCTTTCCCTTGGAAGCCAACGGGTGATTCCATTAAGGCTGCTTCTAATCTCAGCTGGGTTATTAAAAGAAAGAAAGTGCTGGTATCAATTAAAAACCACTACAGACTTCACACCAACGGGAATGTGCTTTGATGTAGCTACTTATCACAAGGAACTTGTAACTCCAGCCCGTTCTTTATTAAAATATCTCACGCCTACAATGAGCTACCCAAGCCTGAAAATGACCATATCCAATGTATTTCTTCAAAATGTATAGTATGTAAAGAGACAAATCAGCTCACTGACACATCTCACCACACAGGCAGCAGCAGGATACAACTATTTCCGTGTGCTGCAATCAGCATACCAATAAAGAAGCATGCATTTCTGAAGTTCTCCATAAAAGACATCAATTAAAAGCATGAATCATTATTTCCTTAATGCCACTGTTGCCCATTAAAGACAGGGATGGTGAAAAAGAGGCCTCCACTGCTGGCAGGAAGCAAACTGATAAAACCAACATGGCAACTCAGAGTGTGAAAGCCACCAAGCTCTACTGCACATAGCACCCCCAGTTGAGTCCTGCTGAAAGATCCATAAAAGCCTGCCAAGTTCAATAGCCATTACGAATGTAATATTCACTGCTGACAAGGAAGTGTAGGAAATCCTATACTGACTTCACTATGGGTATTGAGAGTCTTGTTACAAAGCTGAATGGGGGGTAATGTGAATGACAAGGTATTGTACATATTACTCACCAGCGTGTTTGATTGTGCTACACAGCTTTATGACAGAAAATCTTTACCTGTACATCATCACAGAAAGGTCAGTGAGTTTTCTTAAACGCTATATTATGCATTTTCTGGTAACTGTGAGAGGAAAACACTCAGTGGCTTTGGTTCAGAGCAATTTGATTTCCATGCAAATTTCAATTCCTTGCATGCAAATCATGGGCAACCCTTTGCTGGACTGAATTACCACAA
Source organism: Plectropomus leopardus (assembly GCF_026936395.1). Lineage (NCBI taxonomy): Eukaryota > Metazoa > Chordata > Actinopteri > Perciformes > Serranidae > Plectropomus > Plectropomus leopardus. The sequence goes on from NC_142180.1 coordinate 18,277,359, forward strand.
CTGTCTAAAGAGCAAACACACTTAAACACAAACCATTTGCAGGGGAAAAACGGAATCCCCAGTTAAATGAACTAAACTGCTGACTCTATAATAAACAAATGGCAGGTAAGGGCCAAACATTGCACGAAGGTGCTTGGAAAGAATGCTAACATTTAACAACCTGCAGTGTATGTGTGTGTGTTTTTCTTTTTCACCCCAGCCTTCCCGTATCTGAATAAAGTGCCATTGGAACATGTAAACACAGAGCAGTGGAAGCCTCCAAATGCCACCAGATCTGGAGTTACATTCTCCCATTCCTTCAAAACATTGCAGGAGTTGCAAGGAGGGGTTGTTTTCAGGCACCAGAAGTGGAAAATTCAATGAGGAGGCACCCCTTGTCAAGCCCATAATCAGCAAAGAGCAGTTGTTGTATATTTTGGGGGGCTGCTGGAAATGTGTAGTGAGGTAAGGGAATCCCCTGGTGCTTCCATAATGAGAATACTTCCTAAGATGCTATTTTAGTGATGGCATACAGACAAATATCCAAGACTACTGTATGATCAAACAGGGACATCTTTTTCAGTTACATTTTGGGTACGAGTAGAAGACTGCCATGCAGACCCTAAATAAAGGACCTATTCATGACCACAGAAAGCAAATATAACCTACATACTGCCAACCTTTGGGCTGAGTCCTACATTTTGCTACAGCAGTAACCCAATATCTAGACATCACCAAGACATGTCATCACCTGTTAGTATCCATATCTAAAGCACACATTTGGTATAATTTAGTTTCCTTTGTCAATGATTCTGCCTCGTGAGTTGGGTAATATTTTCTCATGATAAAGAGCTAGGAGTCAGAGAGGGCAGAAAATGCAAGGAAAGCCTGAGTGTGATTATGGCCTAAAATAGAGCTGTTACCTGAGAATAAATGAAATACATGCAGAGAATTTTTTTATTCTGTATGTGAAGGATATAGATTTGACATGTGTGTCATATTAGATGAATATATTTCACTTCCAATCTACCTCAGGGTCCAGTGAAATACACGTAATCACACTGGTTTGACTGAAGCGGCTTTATGTAACTCATGCAAAACATAGACTGAATATGAAGATGGACGACATGACAGCTCTGCCAAAGTGAAGGCAAATTATCTTTACCTCACTTCTTTTTTCACCTCCATGCACACTGGAGCTACTGGTCTACCCCGCCTAGATCTGTTCATTTGTTTTTGTTACTTTGATGAATTGGAACTAAAAAAGACCAAAGTACCACAATAACAAACTAACTAACTCATCAAGGCAGCCACTGACCAGCGGCTCCTGTGTTAAGCAAGGTAAAATTATGTTTTTTTGTCAATAGTGTCTGGCTTTGAAGAGAATATTGCTAAGTTTCACTTGAGTTCAGTTCCCCATTTGAAAGGTGTGACCAGGTAAATAAGAATCCTGGACCTGCTTTACTTTACGTCATCAAGATTTTTCTCTCCATGTGTGGATTCTTCGTTCACCGCAGGCATGCGAGAAAAACATTTTCCTCAAATTCAACTTAACAAGGGCTGAGTAATTGATATACAAATGGTCATTTGGGGGTGAAGTATCCTTTAAAGCCTGTTTGCATTCAAGTGGATAGCAGCCACAGGGAGCACTACCTGAGAATTAAGTGAAGGCAGATTGGAAGCCTGACGAGAAATTTCCTACTTCGAAGGTTGTGTGGAACAAATTACTGTGTCCTGTAATGCCTGCAGATCCTGAAGATATTCTAAGACTCTATGCCCTGATGAGGTTTTTGGATCACACACATGACACAGACAAGCATGACGGACTGACCAGTTTGCATGTTCCCTTTGTATTTATGGTAACTAAACATGAAAATGGAACACACTCCGCCTGGGCACACAAACACACATACAAATCACACAAACAGAGGCAGTCAGTTTGGAATGAGTCATCATTGCACGGGTCCATAGGGAAATCTCAGTGAATCAGCACTAATTTTCCTATCAGCACTAATAATGTGCCCACCACTAACAGTCCGGTTTTACTGAAGTTCCCCAGTGGTAAGTGGCTCAACATGCCTCCAATGTTTTGGTGTCTGAGGTCACATCCTTAAAGGAATTAAAGGCAGGCCCATACCCCCATCTTCACATTTAAATGCATTGATCTCACTGAGCCAAAGGCAAGCTTACAGGCTTGTGACAGAAAATGGCACACAGTTTCACAGTTTTTTTGTAAAAAAAAAAAAAAAAAAAAAGTGATCAGAAAAGTGTTTTGGGCCGCAGGTGTAACAGCTGCTGATAAAATTGAGATGAAAGCAAGCACTCATGACAACTGTTAGAAGATATCAAGACTTTTCAGCAATAGGTACTTCCACACAGTTCACAGGGTTCACCACCAATTTAACAGTCATAAAGACAACAATAATAATTTGTGGTGTTATTTTATTTTATTTTTTTGGAAAGGGAAACCATTAATGTAGTGGAGAGACATGAAAGTCAAAGGTATCAGAATCTGAGTGTAAAAAACAAGCATATTAAACCCTCACGTCCTTCATCAAGCACTAAAAAACATGGACAGCTCACAGAACGGATTACCTGCATCTGCAACTGAGTAATCGTAAAGCATTCTGTAACTAAATGTTTGTAATACATGCTGTTGCCCCTGGTAAATTAAGATTAGAAGACACCTTTTGATGTTCCCTTTTATCTGCACTAAGGACTTTCCTTGACCATTTAGGTGGTTAGATTCTCGCACGTCATCCCCTGCTTTCACAAATTTCCTTTCCTCTTACGGCTGCATGTACATTAGAAAGACACTAATTTGCGTGAATTACTCTGTAATTATGCCTATCTCTTATACAGCTTTAGTCGCCGACAGCTGCGGCTCGTTCCAAACCTGGAGACTGGCATGTCCCTTTGAGACAATCATTCCAAATCAGGTAATTAGAGCAATTAGCCACATTGTACCTAATTACCTGCTGTTGTTTAGCCTAATGATATTACTTACAAACACTCTTTAAAGGAAGATAGAGCTACTTACTGACCCTCCAACTTGGGTGTTTAGGCCAACGAATGAGAGCATGCCAGCTGTTGAGCAGACTTTGGTGCTCATGGTTTTTAAATACATCTGTAAGGCTTCCTGACTGATGATGATGCCTACAGTGGTGACACACAGTGACCATGGTGAATAGAGACATGCATCCTATGGACAAAGCAACATTGCTGTTTGACTGCCTTTAATCCACTGCTATTCCATATTGCTAAGCAGGTCACATTATATTTGTTTTCTGACATTTTTTAAAATGTTGTTTGTTTGGGTTTTTTTTTTAGAAAAAAGCCAAACAGGTAATCCGCTGAATTTTATCATCCAAAGTGGAACTTCGATTGGACATGAGGCGATCCAGGTTGATAAGCAGTTCAGCCTAAGTGGATGTCTGTGTCAGATTTAAAGAAACTCCCTCAAGGTGTTCTGAAGATTTCGTGGTTAGAAGATTGAGATGGATGAGACATTGGCCTTGACCTTTTACTACCAAAATCTAACCAATTGAGTCCTCATGAACATTTGTGTCACTTTTTTAAAAGAATAATTCCCTCAAGGTGCTTTTGAGATATTGTTTTCATGGGCATGGGACGGAAGGGCAGATGGGCGGACATCTCAAAAACATTATGCCACTGACTGTGCAAAGACATAAAAATCAGGGATGTACGATATTTGCTGATATCCGACATGCCAATATATGTCAGAACTCATTTGGCCAATAACTGATACCAGTATTGATATATTGATATATAATTGATATATACACTTTTTAACCCACTGAATTTTGGTAATCATCAAGTCTTCTGTAATGGAATTAACATCATATTAAGCATGTTCTTATTGTGATGGACCACCAGCAGATGGAGAAATAGTTTACAATGTAAACAATGTTTACAACAGTTTACAATGAATATTGCTTTTCAATGTACGCAGTATTTACTGATTGTGCAAAATAAGAAAAATACTTCAATGTAAGGTTCATGTTCACTTTGTGAATAGAAAAAAAAAGGTTTGTGATACTGGCAGATATCAGCATGTTGGCCGATTCTGATATTTAATTTTAAAGCCAATGTCCACCGATACTGATGCAGCGCTAATATTATCATGCACTCTTAAGAAAAATGAGGCAGAAGATGTAAAAGTATATACACAGGGGGGGTCACTCTGTGTTAGTAAACATGCTGCTCCAGAATACCAACCAGTGCAAGTCTATGGACTTTCAGTGTAAAGGAAATAAAGACATTCTCCTTGTTTTCTTGTTATGATGAATATCAAAATGTCCCTACTTTAAACCTAAAGATTCTGCAATGGTTTACAATAAAAGAGTTACAGAATATTCTCAGCGCAGCATATGTGTAGGTTTAAGCAACTTCACTCATGGTGGTCCCTTTCTCCACTGTGCAGTCCTATGCAGTGTACAGTACAGTTACTGATACTGATACAGTACAGTTACTGATAGCTCCCTGCAGTCCTTCCCTCAGTTGAACACTAATTGCCTGAGAAGTGCAGAGTCAGTAGCAAAACAAAAATAAAGTCAGTCTTTTGAGCAAGCCTGAAGAAGTCTCTCACACTTGCAAAGACATCAAAGTGCACCGCGAGTGAACAATACTGGGCCTGCTGCCAATTCAAGACGGGTCTTTCAACTAATCATTATGAGAGTGCAGTTTTACTCGTAATCATCCTTCAATCTAAAGGGGCTTGCTAGTACAGAGCCAGGAGGTCTTGCTACGATAATCTAGTGAGAAAAGACCCCTGCCAGACTTTCCCTCTTTATTTATCAGGCCTGTAATTTACTCTGAACTCTTGGTACTTGAGAGCACTGGTCACTACACTCTAAAAAAAAAAAAAAAAACGGAAAATCAAGAAAAGTGGAACAAGTGCTCTTCAGACTGCAATTCAGAGGGATGTTTGGAGAGCCTCTTCAAAAGGAAATAAACTGTTTTTAAAAAACTTTACTTTAGATGTGTGACAGAATTCTGAGATGCTTACTGGTTCCCTTAGAAGGAACCCAGTTCAAATGTTCGTTTTTAAAAGTGTATGCTCCCCACTGACAACACTAAGAAAAAAGGAGGTATGGAAGTAATTAGTGAGCCTTTTTTATTTCAAAGTACCGTATCACACTATCACAATACTTTGAAAGGCTTCACCATTAAGAGGTCAGAGAGTTGAAGACGTTGTGTTTTACTGTCAGGAGATTTTGTGTTGGGCTAATTCATCAGCAGTTGACTGAGAATAACTGCTTTTTGTTCAACTTTACCCAAAGATACACAAGCTGATTATCAATGTCAATATTAAAGTTTTTTTTGTGTGTGTGTGTGTGTGTGTGTGTGTGTTTGGGAAGTATGAACTTCTCAAGAACATTATCTTAATTTTCGAAATGCCAAACAAAAGAGTTAAGGTAGAATTAAACAAGACATAAGAGGCATATACATGTTTAAAAAATTACAATGCTAAACAACTGCAGTAAAATAAAATGCAATAAATAAAGGAAATAATAACAATAATAATAATAATAATAATAACAATAATAATTAGCAGGATGAAGACATCTAGTCTGACAGAGCTTTTGGTTATGAGCACACAAATACTTCCTGTACTCACATCTTTGCTTCCACAACCACATTCTAGCTTGCTGATACTTCTCTGCTGATTCAGGAGTTCCACGAATTAGCCAAGAACCAAAGGGGTTCATCGGGTCTCCTTTCCCCCGGAGTCTGACCCCAACTCAACACCAGGTGCCAACAGTTGCCTGCTTAGCTCCCCTCTTCACTTGAGTGTCTAAGATATGAAACCAAAGATTCTTAGGTACAATCTATCTATCTATCTATCTATCTATCTATCTATCTATCTATCTATCTATCTATCTATCTATCTATCTATCTATCTATCTATTTGGCTTTTTATTAATGCCTGTCAGTTTGCATTCCTCAACTACACTGACACAACACTTTTGTTTTTGCTCCCATTTTTCACAAGCTGAACTCAAAGATCTGAAACATTTTCTTTATACATAAAAGACACATTTCTCTCTAATATTGTTTACAAATCTGTCTAAATCTGTGTTAGTGAGCACTTCTCCTTTGCCAAGATAATCCATCCCACCTCACAGTGTGGCATATCAAGATGCGGATTAGACAGCATGAATATTGCAAAGGTGTGCCTTAGGCTGGCCACAATAAAAGGCCACTCTGAAATGTGGCCTTTTATTGTGGACAAAAAGGGCATCATAAGAATTAATATTTCTCTGTTTCCATGGCAAAGGGGTCGGGAATATTGACAATGCCTGCAAATGATGTAGTATTGTTAAAGGGACAAATGATTCTGCAATAAATGCGACATTACGCATCATTCCATCTGATGTCACTTTCTCACATCTGATTTGTTTAGCTTGACGGGAAAGGTTTAGTTTGGGTAAATCAGTTGCCTAGGGAAACAACAGGCTTACCTATATTTCATAATAATTTGTTGAGACACTGTATATATCATCTGTCACAGTTGTTTACAACATTCAATGTTATTAGTAAGCCGATGATATTTTGTAGTATGACAACACCACATTACCTCCCAGACCAAACTACACAATACGTAATAGTTGCCAGTTTAGAAAATGTGTTTTCAGTTGTGTTTCCACAAATGTAGGTCTACATTTTTTTGTGCATGGAATGCCACTGTCAACATCCTGTCATAAGAAAACATGTTCATTAGCATTTACATAAAACACACTTAAGCTCTTATATTTAGTCCTGCTTTATAATACTACTACTGGCGATAATAATAATAATAATAATAATAATAATAATAATAATAATAATAAGAAGAAGAAGAAGAAGAAGAAGAAGAAGAAGAAGAAGAAGAAGATGAAGAAGAAGAAGAAGAAAGAATTATTTTTATTATTATATTTGTAAAGCGCTTTTCTAGACCTATCTAGCTATCAATTTTAGTCATAAGGGTATCTGTTGCTAAGAATTAAATACTTTTTCAATGAAATAACCATGTGAACATTTTCTGCCAGGTGACCCCAAAACACACACACCAAGGGTGATTTTATTAAGTACAGATGATAGGATTTCCATTCACTTGTCTAAATGTAAACATAAAAGCTGTGGGTTGTTAAGTCAGCTTACCAAAACTGATTGTTTTGGAACGTCTGCTGATAATTGAGCTTCTTGTGTTGAAACTGTCAAGTATGTTATAGTCACATCTCTCACCTGCTGTCTTCTCTCAGTTGTTTTTAATTCACAGCTGACATTGAGCAATGCCTATCCCCACTGATTAATTAGAGCATTTAGGCTACACAGAATCTGTTTTGTATTTCTTAATGCTCATGGTTATGACTGTTCCTCTAAATCGTAAGTTTTATGAAGCAGAGTTAAAAGGTAGTTGCAATGAAGTCACATACTTCCAGCAAAGTGATCTCACACACTAATTTGACAGCTTTTTAAATAAATGCTGTGCTAATAATATAGCATGTGCTTATACTGTAATGCAGCCAAAAGAATGGTTGGTTACACCGTAAGACTGTGGCCATCACCCTAGCTCACGTTTAGAGACATCTGAGGTCATTATGTCATCAAATGCTGATTACCATCACAGTTTGAAGGAATTAGTTTACTGGTCATCATGTGTAGCACTGAATAAGCTGTGATAAAGGGTTTCTCAACCACACACAAACACACACTTCCTTTGTAAATGACGGTGGGTCCCTGAAAGATGCGGCCCTTTCAGTGCAAAGCTCGACTCAGACTTGAAGTAAAAATAGCACCTCAACCTTTCTTCCAGTTTTGTGGGGAAGGAAACGGGCAGTGTTCACCTAATGGCAAGCACAGAGACTGTCGTCATGGGAGTATGAGCAGAGAATTTGTGTCACCATTCCCTTCCTGTTGGCTGGGCCAACAGCAGACCTTAAACCCCAAGATAAGAACTTTAAGCAGACCCAGCATGACTTTATTGCTACAGCTTAATGCAAAAACCAAAGCACTTTATAAGCTGGAACTCTGCTTGCTTGTGGTACCTCGGCACTTGGCCATTTCTCCTCTTCCCGTCGTATCAACAACAAGTGACAGGAACGGAAGCTTCGAGGGGAATTCCTGGAAGGGTCGCCAAGGGGAGAGCCTTGGTCTGTTTTACATTACGGACGTCTGCCATGTTTTGGCAGTTGACAAACGCCAAGGAAAGATGAGACAAATAACAATTTGGGATTCCAAAACAAAGTAGGCCTGCCCAAAGCCACACCTCCATTGGTTCCATAGCGAGCCGGAGGTTTGATTATCTCATAGGTTTACGTTTGCTGTTGAAGTACGCCACATCTTGAGCCACATTGATGAGTCATTAGTTACTCAGTAGATGGTAGGAATGGTAACTATAAACAGAGGCGCGCTGTTTGGGTTGGGATGGTGCATTGTATTCCCCCATTAATGCACCTAAATAATCGTAGACAATTCTCATTTGAATGATCATTTTAGACGTGTGAGAAATATTTCTAGACATACTGTACCCGTGAAGCGAGCTGCCACACACTGTACAGCTATTTAAACTCACAAACATAGAAAATAGCCATATACTCGGACACTGCAAATCACAAGCTAGCCGTGTATGGAAAATAAACTTAATCTGCTAGTGATTTTACCATTCCCTTTTTAAAACAATACAATTTTGCTAACTGTACACAGTTTTTATACTGTTTTATACATTTAGAGTCAAATATATACAGAGGCAGCCAAAGTTAATAAAACTTAATGTTGTAGCACAAGATCAATTTGGTTCACCAAAGATACAGTGCATCTTTTGTCTTTTTTGTACTCAATGCTGTGTGGGACCTGCAGCATAGGAATGACTTCCTTTGTCACTCTGCCACTTTTGGCTCATTCCCGGTGGAGCACATTACATCAACAGGAAGGGCAAATCTTGATTTTGAGTGACCAGGGTTAATGCCAATTAACTTCCCCTATGTAAAACTGAAATCTGGATTTGCGATAACAAGGGGAGTATCCATTGGTGACACAATTCCTGTGTCTAAGTCTCCAACTCTAGGGACCAAATGTCTAGAGCCAAAGCACATGCCTTCCAAAGGGAAAAATCTGATAAAACTTTCAGTGTTGATTGGTTGCATAATAAGTATTTAAACATACTATGGAGTTTTATATGTATGTATATGTATATATATGTTTAATTGCTAAGGTCTAATGATGCCACACTTACCTTCTACACATGCACACTGTATCATAGGTTTTAGCTTATGCTCGTATTCACTTAGAGCAGGAACTAAAGCTAAAGCGCAGCCACAAACAAAATTCAAAAAGCTAAAAATAAATAATAATAATCCAAGACAAATATGTAAACAGACAAAAAAGCTCAAAGCACACTTAAGTTTACTTATTGAAGATAATAACGCAGTTGTATGACAAGCTTTTAACAGTCACTGCAGTCCAGTGATAACGACACCAACTGACTGATGTGAGATATTCCCTCTGAACACAATCAGAGGGAAAAACCAAAAAGCAATGAGCCTGAGTGAAGTTTTAAGTGGCTGGTGACTGTTGCCCAGTGCGGTCTGCCACATGTGTTTTAATATGAAGCTCTGAGGTCGAGAACAGCACACCTGGGACACAGCACACACAGTGCTAGAGGAAGTGGTCCTCCGCCAAAGAAAGCAATAGAAATTTCCAGCTAATTCACCAGTCGGCTGAGACCCCCCTTCAACCCCCCTTTTAAACTCTCTCCTTTGTAAAAGATGAAACAATGTCCCTAATTGAAAGTTTTTATACTAAAGAACACATTTTACAGTAGATTCTAGCATTACAGTTACAGGATTATGATGCCTAAACAAGACTAGTTTGGCCATATTAATATGGCAAGTTTAGTTATGTCACCAAACACATACATATATCAAGGCATGTTGTGTTTCAATTGCTTTAGAAAGTGTGACCCCGAGATATTTGTTTGTTGTTTAAAACACATTTGTTGCAATTGACATTTTTGTTTTCTAATCCAGCATGCACTTCCTTTTTCTTATGTTTATTGATCCGCTCTACTTGTCATAATTTGTCAAAAAGGCAACTACTTTTTTCTTCATAACAAACTATTAAATTATCGAGGACAGGGAAGTGTGTCTCATTGACGAGAGGCTTGTGCTCATAACAGCGCAAGATGTAAATATTAATGGCATCCTCCTTGGTTAAGCAGTATTTGCTCAGTGGTGCTAGGTGAGCTAGCAGTTGATGCATGCTTCCTCTTGCATGGTTATATGGTTGGTGGGTGTAGTTCTGTAAAAAAAAATAGTTCCTAGAACAAACTACACACTAAGGATTATCTTGAGTAACTAAGTCATGATTTCTGGAAAGAGACATTGCTGTTAAGTATTTAAATGTATTCATACTTATTTAATATATTTCTATTTATTTATTTATTTATTTAATTTTTAAATTTATATTTTGCGCTTTGAGCAGCACAAGCTGATTGCCATCTAGTTCCATTATAATTAAAGGAAGGCAGACATCTCTACGGCCAATATCTACAACACTCGGCAACTAACACCAAAGTAATCTAGACTGATAAACAGCTCTACAGGTAAATGGCAAAATATGCATTTTTGTTTTTAGGCTGAACTGCCACTTTAAGCAACTGAATTCATTGAATAGGTTGGATAATATGTTACGCTCACAGTATGAGATTACAATTGTGTAATCTAATGTTAAAAGGCAAAAAACTATGCAGCATCTGCAAGTTAGATCAAATAATGGCCATTATGATGTGATTTGCAAACCCTCCATTTCATTGCTTTTCCAATATTCAGTGTCAAGCCGCAGAGGTAGAATGGCCTCCAAGTGAATATTGGCTATTATGCTGCATTCATCGGGAGGGGAGGAAAAACATTATGTCTCCTTGGCTTATCGCATGGAGTCAAAAATCACCACAGGCAGGTTAGTTAGAGCTGCACCCCTCCCTCTTATTCCATTAAAATATCTCATCTCTTCGACAGATTCTATCTTGAATAGTCCTGGTCGTTATTCCGATGCCTGAATCCATTTCCACATGAAGCAACTGGATGAGTAATAGCATTCATATATTACGACACAAACCCACAGGTTGAATTCCGACTAAGTGTCCAATAAAATTACTATTCAGATTTTTATAGACTATATCTGTGCAGGCCATTTGTTTTAATGACAAGTGCTTTGTTTTTATGGTTTGGTGGCATTTTGAGGAACTTTTGTTATGCCCTGTCACACTGCTTCATGCTGTGGATGTGTACTTTTTTCCCCCCAGGGTTTAGCCAATTTCACAGAGTTGAGCCTCATTTCTCCGTACAAAATTCTGTAATGGAGAAAGTGTTGATATGAATTTTATTTCTTCTTAAATGTGGTTTGTGTACATGTCAATTTGTATAACTTTTTCAGTGGTTCGACATGTAAACATACGGACTGGCCCAAAAATGAAACAATGTGTACACTGCACATGGGTGGTGGTTGGTTTGAGACAATTAAACCCTCATTTGGATGGCTGGAGCAGTCATACCTACAGTGCTGCAGGTGGTGTAGAAGTCAGAGCACTCTCAAAAGTTTATTTAGATAGGATTAAATTGACTCTGAATGCAGACCCCAATCTGACAAGGCCACCAGGGAAAATGTGAAGCAGAGGTTGTCACTGTTACAAATTCTCCTGGTTCCTGTTTCTAATTGCAAGCTGACCTTAGGAGTTTAGTTTCTGGTGTAGTCTTATATGTTTCCAATTTTTTGCTTGCACAAAAAGATAGATGTAAAATTGGGGAATTAGCCTAGCTCTTGTTTGGAGACATTTGCAGTAATAATTGCTATTTTAATTAAAGCCTTTATACGACAGATCTGAAAATAATGCATTTTTGTTGTACCAGTGAGTCAAGGAAATGTTTTTGTTTTTGTCATGTATAAAATGAAGTTCAGCACTATGTCAATAGTTAACAATTAATAGGTTAAGCATTGAGGAGATTTTTGAACAGTTACACATGTTGGTCTATAAGATAATTTTGCTAGTCTTCAGTTTACTGCACTGCGAACCACTCAGGTCTGGTGGGTACTAGCTAGCGGTGCCACTCATTCATGCTGTCCTAACCCAACAGTGTCTTTTTTTTCTTAAAAATTAAATGGTTAGTCACCATTTAATGCATTTTGGCCTGTTGGAAGCTAAATTAAACAAAACTGACATCCCTAGTCACCACACAATCTGACAGACATCAACACTGATAGCTAAGAGAAGAGTATCTAAAGAGGCAAAAATTAAGTACAACAAGGTGGTGCAGGAAGAGGAAAAGGACTTCTCTTCTGGGTGGGAGTTATCAGGGAGTCCAGTGGTTTTCCTCCTCCTAGACATTGTTGTGGTGCCTCGTGTATGAAGATTTGGTGGAGTTTTTCCTGTCCTTTATCTTGCAAAGGAGGGAAACCCAAATGATTTGCTGTCACTGAGGACCTATAACTACAAGCCCAGAAGCACCCTTAATGGCCCAAAATATCAGAAGGCCTTGGTATCTTGGCAAGTTGAATTCTAAGTTAGGGCAGAAACCGACATCAACATTGATTTCCGTTTCCAAGAAAATTAACAGGACGGATACTCATAAAGTATGAAGCTAAGTAGAAATCCCATTTTACTTAAAATAGTTCTATATGACCTTCAGAGATAAGGTCAAACACAGCTGTTTCCTCTGAAACAAAACAATGAAACCCTTGAACATAATTGGTATGATACAATATTTAGCAATATGTTTTACTGTACAGGAAACTGCTCATGTTGAAATTTCCCTCAAATCATACTTCATCACACATAGAAATCTAATGGGTAAAGCACTCATGTCCTTTGTTTCATGGAATCAAATCCTTCCCGCTCCCAGTGACAAAGCACCCATTTATCTTTGAGTCATATGTTAACCTTGTCACTTTCCTGATGGCTATAAAATTTTCCAGGACCTATTAAGATGGTTCAAAGCAACCATGGTCATCATCATTTTTTGCTTTCGTTTTATCAGTTATTATTTCCTAAAACTTTTCGGTACAGCAAATGTGAATTAAAGGTGGGTTATTTTTTGCAGATTTCAGAATTTAGGACTCCAGAGTGACTTGCTGCAAGCATCACAGCTTGGCCAGAGGTCACAGTGCCCCTTCCCTTCAAAGAGCAATCATTTTCCATCCCTGTTTTATGTTGGCTGATTACATCCTCTGCTTTGAGGGTAAGGTGCTCCCAAATCTCATTGTTTTCCCAATTTGCTGACATTTTAGGTTGCTGATCTTTTGTGTGTTAGCCACTGACTGCTTCTAGCTGCTTTTTAATTTATCCGTGGTGGATCACTCTCATAACATGCCATCGAAACGTCACACCCCTCCTGCCAAGGATCCTGTTGTTATGGCTGTCTCTTTCATACAGACCTTGACTAAGTGATGTTACGGCCTCCATTTCCGACTTAAAGGTGAAACAACTCTGACCCCCATTGCACAATATTCCCGCCTTGAACAGGCTGTGTAAAAGTGACAAAAGACAGCCTTTTTTTTTTCTTTCACAGAATTTGATTTGACTGTACTCTTAAATTGTTAAAGCCTGTTTTGTTTTTTGTTTTTTATTAATCTCACACTGTTCTTTTTACTGACACACAATGCTGCTAATCTCACATATACATGAATGATTCATATAAATGAGGAAAAAGTGGCATTAAATTTGCAGTTCTTATTAAACGCATGAGCGATCAACGTCTACTGGTTACCAACCAGTAAAAAAACCCAGTAAATTCCCTAAAGACGTTTTGTCCAGGCGCACTCTTTCACAACACACTCACACACATACACCCTCCATCACGCCCACCATCGCTACTACCACTGTATGTGTGTGTGTGTGTCTCTGTGTGTTTGTGCTAACATAATTGGAGCTGAGCACAGTTCTCTGAAGCACATTAGCACAGAGCTCACAGTGTACCAGGTTCGACAGAGGGCAACACAGCTGCGCAAAAACAGGTATATGGAAAACCAAACTGATACAAAACAGAAACGTCTCAACTGAACAACAAGGAGGGGCGATGGGTGGGAGGGGGGACTCCAACCACGATTGGGGACCACCTCGAAATGGACTCAAAGAATCCAGTGGGAGGAAAAGTTGATCTTCAGCCAGTGTGCTACGGGATTTCTGTGTTGCCCTACACTGAGGGACTGTTGCGGCATGCTAGCAGAAAAACAAAAGATCCTTCTTGACTCAGCGGTTTTAATGAGACATGAGAAATGGTGACAGACTGATCTCTTAGTTTTCTTTGCCTGTAGGGTGTGCAGATTGTCGCCATGTAAATCGGAAGCTCGGTTTGACTTCAGTGTTAGCTGTTAAAAGGAAGATGGATGTGATTTGATAATGATAATAGTTTCCTAAAAGCAAACAGTATGCACATTCATCATTTAGGCTTCATCTTTCAGACATGTGGTATTTATATGTAATTAGGGCTACAAGGTTACAGATCAGTTTCAATGATCCGTCAAAGAAGTTTTGAGTAATGCTTTGTCATTTTTGAGTCAGCTTTCAGCGTAGCCTGGTTCCGATCATCTGAATTTATACTTCCATCTTTATATTTCTATTTTATACGGTGCATCTACAGTATGTGGCTGCATGACATTAATTTTGTTACTGACCATGTTTGTGAGGAACCGTAAGGCCACCACAATCTCGTTGTTAAACAGGTAATGACTAACAGGAACATAATGTCAGGCAGAATAATGAAAAGAAATTATTGGACTACCCTCAATCAGTCTTTGCGGCATTATGCTCTGAACAATGAATATCTTTGGAATAGTATATAACCTTTGCCTAACCTGCCAAACATTCGTCTAAAAGAAAAAAGAATCCATTTGGATATTCTCTGTTGCCAGCTGATATGGTAATAAAGTGATTCAGCTGGGGTCATTAAAGCTTTTTTGATTTTCTGTCTGGTAGATCTTAATTGGGAAAAAAAATGTTGCATCCAGGAAGTGATGCTGTCTGGGTCTTTAGAAAAAGTATTCATTTCATTAGAATAAACATAATGCATTGCATAAAAGACCTCCAGTCCACAGACCTATAGCCATCTACAGCAGATACATTGCCACCAACGGAAAAATCTAAGGAAAAGACATCATAGTAGAAGCCGCACTGATTGACAGGTGAACTCTGGGGAGTACAGTGCAGGAACACCACAGCAATGAGCGCTTCACACCAAAGATGCTGCCAGAATGACAAAATAAGGATCTTGTGGATTACCACTTGAACTTTTAGCCAGATGAGCACAAATAGACACTTAAACCAAATGAAGTGCATTTCTTTCAGCATGTTATATCATCATCGCTGCCATAACCATACACTCATGAAACCAGAGTGCAGCTACACGTTTTGTGATTACACACATATGGTAGCGATTAAGCTCATGCCAGGCAGGCTAGCCTCTTGTGGTTAGACCTTGTGGTAGTCACACCAGATTCACTGAAGTCATAGTGCCAAGTATGGTTAGTGTCACAGCAGATGATTTGAACCTGACGCAGCCATGTCTTCACAGAACGAGCGCTGAAGCTGTCTGGTAAGCTGTATGGTTATGTGCCGGATGACAGTGAAGTCAGATTAGTCTAATATCATTGTCTGAGTAACAGTTTCCAAAGATGTTAAGAGCAGTTTGATGAGCTTTTTCCTGCTGTCCCTTTTCCTGCCTAAAGGTTGTGGTTCACCGAGGAGGGCGGGACCAGAGAGTTCGATTTCTTTGCGACAGGCACTGAGTCAACTGAAGTGATGCAGGCTGGCATATTCATCCAAGAGTGCGGTGACTGAATACGTGCTGATTTGCAGAGGCGCACTAACATTTCCTCTCCTAAAATAGCCTCTCTCTTGGATAAGAAATTTATAGGCTTTCTTTCCCGATCAGTGTAAGTATGGGCTAGCAAAGCGATGAACAGCAACTTTACCAGTGTAGAAAATCCATGTTAACGCAAAATCAAAAGATAAGTGCATCTGAGTTTGGGAAACACCTGTAGTTGACAAAAGGAATAGTTCCACCAAAGTTGAAACTCCTAATTTATTTGGTCACATTAATGTCATTCAAAACTCACCAGAACTCTGTAAAACCCCAACGTACACAAAGCAAGTTAACCCCAACAGATTTATCCCCAAAACAATTTGATTTAATTGGATATATTCATAAGTCAATGGCTCAAATGAGATTGAGATGCTGAAAACATCTCAAGGCTTGCAATGATAAATTAAACTGCAATTTGATACCCACATTGGTCTCACCATTTCAGACATGTTTAACTTTGGCTTTCATTAACTCCACCCTACCAAAAGTCAACCATTTTGAAATTAGTGTGTTTTTCATGTATTTTATGCACACGTTTCCAAATTCCTCCTACAGGGTTTATTGGATTACCCTCCACCTAATGTGACGTTAACTTGTGAAGGAATGCTTTAGCTGTTTTTACTGTGTTAACTTCATATACATATATAGTTTTACTTATTTTACTGTAAATTTTGCATCTTTTTGGTTGTTAACGGTGAACACAAATGTAAATAAACTCAAACTCAACTCATTTGAAAACATGCCACTTTAGGCACTTAACAGGTATGACAGTTAAACACCTACTAGAGGATTAAACAGATCCATAATAAATTCAGTCACCAGAATCTCAATACACTCACCATGCCATATTGTGAAGCTTTTGTCTTTTTTGTGGAACAGTGTGCTTTGGCAAGGCAGTAAATTTGCTAGTTTCACCATTTTACCATCCATCCATCCATCCATCCTCACAAGATACAGTAGGAAATGAGGGGAAATACACATTTCTGCTAAAGAAGTACTTTTTTTGATCTCTCTTTAATATATAATATTATTTACAACCTGCAATATACAACCTGTGACAAGGTTTTATATTGCTTTGCTTTTGTGGGTAGAAGGCATGAAATGTTGGCAACCAATGCCATAAACTGCAGTAAAAAGGGCAAAAAAATCATATATACAACATCAACCATAGGTAAGGGACTTTTGGATGACTGGAGTTGGGCACCATTATGGTCATTTTGTTAGAGCCAGAAAATCCAGTATTGTGCAGTAAGTATTGAGCCTGGATGAGTGCAGCAGAACTTGTTTGAAGTAGCAACATTTATTAACAGACTGATTACTTCTTATAACTGTGATTACCATCTCTCCAATGTAAGGCATTTGATAATAAGCCCTGTTAAACCAGTGACAGTTTAGAGATGTTTTTGCCTCCTTGCCTAAAAGTGTTGCCATTTCTCTTCACTCACACAAGTGTGGAAAATTACCAAAATCTGGAGACAGAAGAGTGTATCCCACAAACAGGAAAAGGTGTCACCCTCATTAAAGACAACCACATTTTCAGTGACTCATTCAAAACAACAGGAGCTGAGTGCCAAAGTGCTTAACTAAAGGTCACGTCAACATCTCAGGTAGACTAAATGACCTGACTTCTGGCAATTTTCATCAAAAAGCACCTCACACATTCACCCTCAAAAGTAAAAAAAAAAGTAATGCAAAGGGCAAGGATTATCAATAGTAGTAAAATCTAGAAAGTGACTACAAACAAACCACTAAGAGGGAAGTTGCCTGGTTTGAACTTGGAGAGGTGGCATGTTTCCTTTATCCAAACCTATCTTTGCCACAAACGTCCAAACAGTGTCATCTGGTTTGTTTTGATGCTCTGTAGTCTTAATTGATCGTGCTGACTCATGCTCCAACTCCTCAGCTGCAAAAAATGCCACCATGTCCTCAGACTCCCTCTCCATAACTTGTTTGTTTAATTTTGTTTTTGTGGAAAGGGACAGTGTTTGAATTTCCACTTTCGCATTCAAAGAACAAATGAGAAAAATTGTTCCAAAATTAGGTAAACACCATCTGAACTCTTTTATTGACTTCTCGTTTTCTTTTTCAATTATTTTCAACTGAAAATTAAAGTCACAGGATATGCTTTACAGGATAGTTGTTTACATTCTTGGTTGACAATGTCATAATATATGGATTGACAGTACTGATGAACTTTTATAACTTTTCCCTTCAGAGACCTTTAGATATCTTCCATTCATCCATTTGTGACATTTTATACTTTGTTCTTTCAGTTATTTTGGGGTGGCATGGCCTTTTAGATTTATTAGTTTGATTTCTAGGCCTATTTCCATTTGCATTAGTGTTTATAAATAGTCTAATCGCGCATTAGCTCATTCTTTCAGCTCCTAATAAATGGCCAGGAATGATGGTTGCTGATCTGTATGGCGTTCAACAGTGTAAAAAGTGAAGCTTTTTTGGCATGTCGATGCATCATACAATGTATCCATTCATCTGTCAGAAGACGCCATAACAGAGACTGACTGTGCAGCAAACCTCTTCACCCACTATGTACTGATATCAATCCAAACTCTGGCACTGATAATTTCCTCCTTAACAATGCGCTTCAGATTGATGTTTGTGCAGAGCAGTCCAGAAATGCATGATTTAAACTAATAGTCTTGCTTTTTAATGACACCAAGCCTTTTATTCAGTGCCAAATTGCACTAGTCAGACGCCTTTGGGGTGTTTCTTCCGACTCGAGGCACTACTACTTGGGTTTCCAGCCC
The DNA here is from genome assembly GCF_026936395.1 of Plectropomus leopardus. NCBI lineage: Eukaryota > Metazoa > Chordata > Actinopteri > Perciformes > Serranidae > Plectropomus > Plectropomus leopardus. Next base: position 18,295,963 of record NC_142180.1, read on the forward strand.
TTAATTTAGTTCAAATCAACATCCCCACCCAGAACAAATGGTCTACCTCAGATGACTCTCAAAACAGATCACACAGGATGAGCCCAGGTCTCCAACCGTGCTTCCTATAACCTTTGAAAGCCCTCCGAGGAGCCTCTCCTCGTCAAGTGTTTCAGCGGATCAAAGGCGGATCAAAAGTTTGGATGTTTATTTTTTCTGTGTGTTTCCTGTTCAGTCAGTTGACCAACTGACTTTAACCCAAAAGGAGTGAAAATGATGAATGAAAGACAGAACAATAGAATTACAATAGTGGCAGTCGATAAATACATTGCTCGTTACCCCTAAATTATTATTAATTATTAATATTGGTAATAGTTGTATTAGTAGATGTAGTAATGATTCTTTTCTGTAAATTAGATCTCAATATTATTTAAACAGAGACTGAGGCTGAGTTTGAGACTCAGACTGAGAAAATCATAAAAGGGAACAAGAAGGATGGATTTTAATGACACACAATGATTCTGAGATAATCTCACTTCTTGAGTTAAACCTCAAAACCATAGCAGGCAGAGACAAAGAAACACAGTCCGTTAGTGAATGGAATATGTAAATGACAGTGACTTATTTTACAACTCATTTGTGATCTTGAAAGTAGTAATTATAGGCCAGCTAGCGAACCTAGTAAAGATTGTATTTCTTCATGGTAGCCTAAGGCTTCAAGTTTGCAACCTCTCCTCCTGTATGCATTATACCCTGGACACCAGTCTGACATTACTCAACCAGAAAATTTGAGGTTCTTTGGCTCACCGACTGAGCTTTAACTCCGCCAATGTGATCATATAAAAATGTGTGTATTGTATAACTCCAACTTGCATCTGAACAATGGTGATTGTGCATAAATGTGCAGCCCTGCGGGTCTGTCAGTCAGAGGCAGAGATACAGAAGAGGAGAACTGAGGAGGAGGAGGATCTCCCTCAGGGAGGATACAGCAGGGCAGGAGACAACATGGCAAAGGCAGCGGGAACACTCGAAGAACATGGCCGACTGCCAAGAGTAGTTTGGCGGACCTCGGCTGACACAGCACTTCACTGCAGCAGCCTCACAAGCTCTGGTCGGTTAAGGATTACAGGGCTTTGCGCTGAAACAAGCTCCCTCTGCCTCATGCATGTAAACAGTGTGCACACATCAAGATGCAGTCAGACAATGCTCTTACAAAACCAATATGTGCACAGTTGAGTGGTCTATATTAAGCTTGTAAAGCACCATGCAAATCCCAGGCATGGTGCCATATAAACAAAATCTATGCCAAAACAGACAGTATTAGACAGACCACACAAAAACACACAGTGCACACCCAAACTTGTGATCATGTCAAGACTTTCATGTACTGCATTCATTCCCCAAACCCTCTCTCTAATATGCCGAACCATAATCCAAACCTTAACCATAATACTAAAATAGTAGAGAGGAAAATCGCAGTTTCACACGTATTACTGAAACCGTGCATAAACCATGAACACTCATAAACAAACGTGTCCCCAGGTGCTGTAAAATGGCGCAATACATTATCCTTCTCCAGCATGTCCTGTGTCTAGTAAGGATTCTAGTTGAAATTGAAGTGCAGCAGTTTTACAGAGACCCCACAGCAGATTGTGCTGAGAGTCAGTTTTGAGTTTTCCTGGTCCTAATGGCTGAATTTTAGTTGAACAATGCATTTTTGGGACACACATCTAAATAACTAATGATTTTCATTAATTGGGATTGGCAGCGGCTTTCAAACTGCCAATGGACCACTCTGACCCCTGAGCCACAGCCGCCACTATAATGTGACAAATGTGTTGAGAGAGATGTGATCTGTGAGACTGGACTTGGAGCTGCTGATGAGTTTGGATGCAGTGTGTTTTATAAAGGTTTATGGGGCTGTAAGTATTTTTCTATTTTTATGTCTTTTTGTGTATTTCATCACAAGCCAAGTTTGCAAATTTGTCCAAGACACCTTTTCATAAAGACTCACATAAAGTATGTACACGCACATATACACACACTAGGCTAAGTGCATGTAGTCAACGCAGCAGCTATATTGCTTCAGTGAACATGACAAGACAAGATTAACTGATTGATTACATAAGTGGTGTATAAAAAACAATATTTGACACCAGACAATTTTATGCTTAAGTTTGTAAATGCGGTTATCATGTATCTGTACTATGTGTTGAAACTACACAGACGGCGGTCTGTCAATGAGGAATATTTATGATGACAGTAATATTTCTTCTCCTGCATGTGGTTATAAGCAGGTATATTTACAAAGACTCTAGGGGCTAATTGCTGTGTTACTTCTGACGACTTCCTTAAAATGAATTTCATGCTGTGCTGACAGGAGCTTTGACAATATTAAATGCCACATTTTCTGTGGCTCATATTTTTGTGTGTGTGTGTGTGTGTGTGTGTGTGAGAGAGAGAGAGAGTGTGTGTTATGATATTTATGATATACGTACACATTTAGCTATCCCTTTGAGCAGGCAATGGGAAAAACTTTCAGTTGAGTGACTCAATAACTGCAAATACATCGTCTTCTATTTAAAAGATCCAAAACAAATCACTCGCTGTGTTAAGCATGACCTGGGCTCACCTTAGCTGTGCACATCTTGTGATGAACACAGCAAGGATCTCAAATTATCCAAATATTTACTTTAAAATCATTAAAACACACTTGTCTGAAGTATAAGGGAACTACTATTAACAAGAGGTTAACATCATTCATCACTGAGGTGACAAAGCTGACATGAGTTTTAAATGAGCTGTAAAAAAACACATCCGATGTCTCTGAATGAGTTTCCCTTGGTTCCTAGGAGATAATATTTTCATTGCCTGTTTTTTCTCCTTATAATTGCAACATTTATAGCTCCAGGACAGAAGCTTATCAGCAGAGTTTTTGGAGGTTGGGTTACTGTTTGATGGCCAAGCTGTCTGATCACTGCTAAGATGTTACCAGATTTTTAACAGGGACTGCGAGACCTTGAAAAAAATTATGATTTTACAAAGATGCAACAAAAGAGGATAGATACATTTTAGTCCACAGTAGTAAGCAAGCAGGTGGGAGTTCAGTCTCCTACTTATAGGATAACTTTACAGGACACACAGTCGCTGGTGGTCACAGGCTAGCTTTATGCTAATACGAACTCAGTAAAAGGTGACATGGCTGCTTTGACAGTGAGGTAAAGTAAGCTAATATTAGCTCAGAGTGACAAAGGAGCAATGCTGTCACCAAACTGCTTCATGGGTAATTACATGCCAAAGGAACGAAAACGCTCTGGTGCTTGACACCACCATCCGGTGCTGCACTGTTTTAGGAAACAAATGTCTACTTCCAACACCAGCTGCTGGTGCAGCGACAAATTATGGCAATAATTTAGGAAAAAGCTCCTCCCAGATGTGAGGGCAACTTCAGGTCTTATTAAGTGAAGAAGTCTTGCTTTTACAACCACCCACTCATGGTCCACCGAAAGGTTTCCCTTCCGTTCCACAAGTATATTAGTTATTTGGAGAACCTAATAACGATTATTCAGGGTGGTAGGGTGGCCTGGTGGTTACAGTGACCATCCCATCATGTAGAGGACAAGGGTTCAATTGCAGAAACAGCCGTATGTTCTGGACAAAAGCCCTTCAGCGAGATGCTGAAACCACTCAGTCACTAAAAGTCACCCTGGATATGACTGCTTGCCACATGTTAACATGCTCTGAATTAAGTGGAGTGTTTTTTCAATTCTCATATTAAATCTAGAGCGTCAGGCCCTAAAAAAGCATTGTGACTCATTGAGCAGATAAACATGCAAAAAGAATTTATCACAACGCGTGCGGTCACTGAGCATTAATACCACATCTTGTTGATGAGAAAGACACACTTGGTGGAATTAAAGTTCAGCTGTGAACTAGGTGAAGGATTAAGAAAAACAATGTAGGCCTGAGTTTTTGGATGGAGACGATAATGTCTTTATAATATGTCACATAGCTCAATGTCACACTGGAACAAAAATAATGAAAGCAGACGTGACCTTACCTCACACTTTATGTAAATGGCTATGTGGGAGAATGAAACTTTCCTCAGACAGCAGCAAGTATAAGACCATTTTAAACCACATTTACATCGCTTTTGTTATTAACAGATGTTCACCCTAAATGTAATCAGTTATGGTCAACACATGTGGACAGATTACAATATTCAGTCCTGAGCCCATTTGGCAGAAGAAAATGTTGCCATTGTAAGTTTCGTTGTTTGAAAGTTTCATACATATCATGTCGACATTTCTAACATGACTTAGTTCTGACTGACTTTATCATCAGGAGGCGGAGGGGATGAGGTATTCCATGAGACCAGATGGCTGCCAAGCTGCAGACTCCTGTTCAAGACCAACTATTAACAAAACCAAGAGTTTTAACGAGACACATCAGCAGCATTTCCAGCCATAATTCTGGTACTAATACCAGGTATTTTAAGCCAAAGCATGATCAGTTCTGACCATAACCAAATAGATCCTGTGCGTAAAAACATAACCACATATAACTACAATGTTGCTGAAATGTAAAGAAAATTCAACATATCCGCTACTCAACAACATACCAAAGTTACATATCCCTGGTTTGTAGAAATGAACAATGTCAACATTTGTTTTGTCGATTAGGTTGCACACCTACATGCCATATTGATCCTCCAATCAACCCTTATCTGAATATTTTTAGACTGTGGGAAGAACCCAAAGTGCAAGGAGGAAACAAGCACATACCTGCAAAGAAACTTCACATCAAAAGAAGGAACTGGATCAGTTGTCAATTTACGGCCTTCTTGCTACATGACAAAAATCCTAACCACTAAGCCACAGTTTGACCGTACTTTCAAAATAAATTACAGTAACAATAAGTAAAAATATATAGGTGTCTTCATGGTAATATTTTGTTTACAAGCTACCAGCCCACTGAGACATGCTTTGCTCATCCTTTATTTTTGTGGAATGTACCTCTCAAGGAAAGTAATTAAAATAACTGTAAGAAAATAATGGAAATATTGAAATGATTTAAAGAATGACACTACAGGGAATAATCTGCCTTGTGTTTAAATATCTTATTGAGACACAAGTCTTTAGTCCTGGAAGGATTTGGAAGAATTAATGTTTGATTACAGCATAAGTGCTGGCACACAGCTGCTGCTGTAATGCATTTTGGAAGGCGTGTAAACTGGGCAATCAGAGCATAGATACTGACTCAGCTATAGCAAAATAAACAGAGATGATATCTGCTTGTATTCCCAAGAAAATTCTGCAAGTCAGAATATGTGAGGACCTAAAGTAGATTGACAGGGATTGAGCAACAAAGTAATCATTAAGGTGCTGATCTTACACATCAAACACCAAGCAAAGGAGTGTGGAATACACTTTTGGAAACGCAAGATTGATATCTATGAGTTATCACTGCGCCAGCAAAATGCCACAAAATAATTTCAAAGCCTAAGGGTCCTGAAGAGAAGGAAAAAAATTAAATAAAAAGTAATGATAACAAGAGTGCTTCCAATATTTCATAAGTAGGAGTCTGGAAACATTTCCAAATTGGTTGCCGGCTTTTTTTAATAATTCATATTTAGAGTGAACAATAATTCAGTGTTCAGATGCCCACAAGAGAGGGTAAATGAGGATAAAATTAACCAAACAATAGCCACAGTCTACACTCAGTAATTAGTTATTATGTGGTGGCTACTGTTTACATATTTAAGTAGTTTAAAATGATCTCATGTTGTGATAAATATCATGTGTAAAGCGCCCAGAGTTTTTATAGACTTTTGGTATTTTAGTTATTCATGCTTTGAAAAGGGGTAACACTGTGGGATTCCCATATCTTCAAGGAAAAAAAACAGCAGGACATGCACCTTAAATCACTGTTTAGGACATTATTGGATTTTATAAACAACTGCAAAGCATGGGGCCCACTCATGGAAGAACAAGCATGATGTATGAGTTGGCCAATTATGAACATACAGTTGATTTGTGGAACATCACTCTCTCCCATTGATTTGCGCTTTTTTATCTGTTTGTTGTTTTAGTTACAAATCCTCCAGATTAGCTGGTAATGAAAAAAAGCTGACAATCCCGCTCAGAGACGGGGACGAACGGAAATGCGGATGGGAAATGTGAAGTGGGCCCACGCCCCTGCGTATAATGCCTCAGACATGGACTTTATGGCCATTACCAGTCCTTAATTTGATTCCGCCGTACGATCCGGAACAATCAGGACCAGGCTTGTCTTTAAGGATGACTGGTAAAACCCAGCCAACGGAAAAGTCAGTCTGCATAGCAACACGGAGACGATGCAAAAACAAGCTCACTCAGACCCCTCATAGGTCAGCTAAAACGTCAGGAGGAAACAGACCTGACAATGCACACACCTGTGTGAACGGAAAAAGGCAGCAAGAAAATGCAAACAAAACCTCTAAATGCCCACTAAAACCCACTACATCACAATTAAAAGAACTATCCTACAGTCGAGAAGTCTATATGTGCAATATGTGAATCTCTTTGTAGCTAGTTAGAATATGATGGAAACTTGTTCCTCATCCTCACTACCGTGGCCAGTTTAACAGCTTTTCCATGGGAACGCTCCCCAGTATACCCCAGCAGCCGGAAGGGAGCCAAGAGATGCAGGGTTGAATGTGGGCTAGGGCGAGCCTCCATTAAACTGGTGATCCCAGCATGGCGGTAAACCTCGGTGTGCTTCACTCCTTCCTACTGTAAAATCCTGGTTAAGGCGTCAGGCCTGGCTAGGCAGAGACGGCACTCTGCCCCTCCCTGGCCAAATATTGTACCTCCAACCTGATGCTAAACCTGGAGCAAATGCTTTCCATCCAACGCTAATGCTAGACCCTAATGGATCTCCGAGCGATGCTCATGTTTCAACAGTGCTTCATGCTGTTTGTACAACTTTCTGAATAAGAATGAAAATGAATAAACTTGCAGCAACAGACCTCCTGTTCTAACAGCAAAGTAAGAAATGGGTTTATTATTCTTACCTTTCACTTGTTGCCATTAGCTTCTCCACCGTGTTGCTGGTTCATCTGATTAACTCTGTGCCCCATCCGTGATTTCAGCAGCTCCAATGTCAATCTGGATTTCAGTCATACAGTGTTGTCAATGCCAACCTTAGAGAGGATAATACAAGGACATTTTTACTACAAAGATTTGAAGAAAAAAAAGTTGCAGAAAAATTAATTTCAAATGAGAAAAAAAGAGAAAAGGTATTTTAAAAAATGAATTTATTTTATATATTTTGTTACACTTTTTCCTATAACATAATTATATATATATATATGTTATTATTATTATAAATATAGTTTTCAGACATTTTCCCTGTTCTTTGGACTAATTGTCCTCCCCTCTTTTTTAAAACTAATATTTAGGTAACTGTCTTGTCACCTTTTACCAATTTCTAACAATTTGTAGGACATATTTCACCAAGTTGGTCATTGAATCTTCTCCATGTTTTAAGAAAGAAATCAAAACAATTTTCTCAGGTTCGAGACGTTAAATAACTTGTGACAGACATCTGAACGCAGGACAAGAAAACTGATGTCACTCCATGTTTAAAGGGGTTAAATAAAGAGTGTGAGGTATATAACATGAGTCTGTTTGCTATCTTACAGAGTTTGGTCTCTGTGCAGTCAGACACTTAATATCTGGAATGTTAGCTTCATGATTTTGCTCTTAACCTCATGCTAAAGCTGGAGCAAATGCTTTTCACCCAACGCTAATGCTGGAACCCTAATGGATGTCCAAGCAAAGCTTTGTTCAACTTTCTAAAACTTTTTTTTTTTTTTTTTTAAAAAAAAGGATAAAAACTTATTCTGATGGCACAGTAGGTAAGTGGTTTATCTTTCTTACCTTTCACTTGCTGCCATTAGCTTCTCCACTGTGCTGCCACTTTATCTGGTAATGTTTGCTGCTAGCCACATCTGTAATTTCGCAGTTCCTATATCAATCTGTGTTTCACATTCAGTGTTGTCAATGCCAACCCTAGAGAAAGTATTACAAGGACATTTTTAATGAAACAATTTGGTATTTAAATAAAGGGGGTAACAATTTTTGAGGTAAATAACATTAACTTGTTTGCTATTTTACCAAGTTTGGTCTAGACGCAGTCAGAGGCCTATTGTCCAGGACGTTAGCTTTATGCTAATGTCTCAACAGTACTTCCTACTGTTTGTTCAGCTTTCTGAAAAAGAATACAAATGAATAAACTTGCAGCCAACTTATAACTACAGCAAAGTAAGAATGCTTATCATTCTTACCTTTCACTTCCTGCCATTGGCTGTTTACAGTGCTGCCGGTTCATCTGGGTATCTGCAAGCCCCATGTGATTTCAGCAGTTTCAATTCAGTCTGTGTGTCAGTCACATAGTGTTGTCAATGCCAACCTTAGAGAAAATATTACAAGGACATTAATGACAAACTGGGATTCAAGCAAAAGCCATCACAATTTGTGATGTATGTGCAGTAGCTTGTTTACTGTCTTACCAAGAGTTTGTTCTTTGTGCAGGCACTTATCTAGGTGTGTTAGCTCCATGTCCTGTGCCCTCATACAGGAGGAATGGTGAGGGAAGAGGGACAAATAAACAAAATTATACAAACAAAAACAAAAAAAAGGCACTGTCATGGTTTGACAGAATGAGGCAGCAGCATGGATGTATTATGAGGAGTCACTGGGAGCAAAGAGAGGTACCTATGTACCCAAAAATGAAAGAAGGGGTCACACAAAGACACACACTACCAAATAAACTATACATAAAACATATCAGGACAAATCATCTATCTGTGTTAATACTTGTATAATTAACCAAAATGAAACCATTACTAAACTGATACAGCGAGAAAAAAATAACTAAATCTCGTAACTAATGATCACAATCCCCCCATCATGTGTGCACTTGGTACATTCCAATCAGCCACTTCCTGCATAAGAGCTATGCCTGAAGGGGTGGATACATTTATTGTGAGCGCTAAAATCCCCGCGAAGCATCTTGTATCCCTGTCTGCATGTAAACAATCCGGTTCGATATCGTTTGGAAAGTCTAAAAGAGCCGCAAGATTAATGTTTTACACCGCCATTCAAGCTAGCCAGGCGCTAATCAGGAAGTCGGTTGCTCCGCCGGCGGAGGTTACCCGCTCGGGCACATTCGGCCGCGCTCGGCCACGTTCGGCTGCCGTTAATCTCTACTACGCACGCTCTATGGGCCATTAGATCCGGGTATTGTACACGTTTCTAAACCCGGAAAAAAAGCTTTTTCAGCGCCTGACAAGATTTCCCCTCCTGCAGGAGCATCAACCAGCAGTGGCACACTCAGCAATGGTAATTTGAGGAATAAGACATTTTAATGCTTTAATGAAAACTTTTGTAAAGACAAACCTAATGTACTGCCAACAATATGAAACTATCAGAATGGTGTATGACACAACAGCTTGTCCATCTGTTTGCTGACATATGATGGATTTGCATAAGGGCAGAAGTTTAAACTAAATGAGAGGAAAATTAATTTAACAATAGAAAACTAAGGTGCGCGTGGGAGGCTCAGATATCTCACATAAGAACTTTTTAACTAACTTTTTTTGGTTGACACAAGAATTGACAAGCACATGATCAGTTCACAAGAAACATTTAGGCCTAGTGCTGGCTTCACAGCTTAAACTGTGTGTGGACAGTGGCAGCAAAATGCATACACACTTTCTGTCAGATTTATAAAGCTGTGCATGCCTGGCTCTGTTTTGGTGCTGGGTCAATAGGTACAAGTCTCACTTCCACACCCACACTTAACCACAAATGGACATACAAATTCCCGTTAATCTGCATTTGCATGTTGACACATGTGGGCCTTCACCATTCTTTACACCCATCGGTAAAAAATACTGTAAAAACAAAAAGTGCAGTTTCACTGACTGTTGCATCAGCAAGGTTCTCAAATGGTGCCAGAGCAGCCGCCATTATGCATGACAAAAAAAATCACATTTCTGCAAATCATTGACTCAGTGACAGTTCGATTATCATTATTATTAAATGTCAGACAGACAATCAATGATTCATTCATAGCACTCGTGGAAATTATCTTTACAAAATGCTCCATGTGATAAAATTAAGTGATTACAAAAAGGAAGATGAATGTAAATAAAAACAAGCCAAATAATTTAACATTAACTTTAGAAATGTGCCTTTGATTGAAATTTTACATAGAGCAGTGTAAGCTGCAATGATATCAATATAATAATAATATAATAATAGTTATAACAATAAATGAAGTTGACAAACTCACACTCAATCTCCTTACCATATATCCCACAGCATCCCAGCTTAAACTGTGTGCCTGCTCTGAAGAATGCGAGAGGTGCGCACATTTTCACCGCACATTCCTCCATTATAAATACCTGTTTATTTCTGGGAAAAGACGTATGCATGGTTTTTGTATGTACACATTGTTAATGCATCTGGCCCCAGGTCTGTACTGGTAGGTACTGCCTCCAGGAAATAGCCCATTAATTGCACTTGAAAGTCCAACACTGACGAAACTTCTTGGGTTTTTCCAATCGTGCTGCTTTTGTGTTACAAAACTAACTGCCAGCCATATAAATGTAAGCATATACAACCCTAAATAGTGTTTCAACCTTACTTTTTCTACATGGCAAAGTTCAGCTTGCTTTAAGCGGTGTGGGTAACAATGTTTTGTTGTTGTTGTTTTGTTGTTGAGGTTTTTTTTTTCCCCTCTGGGCTACCTGCTGGCCCGAAGGCTTCCTGTATGGGCGACTGCAACCTATATGCTTTACTTGTGTGGTCTCCAGGTCATATTCTGTTTCTGCTACCATCTTGATATAATATAGCCTATACGAGATGGGAGATGTTTGTTTATACTTGCACCTTTCCATCTCGCTCTCTCTCTCAAACTTGGACTGAACTTCGATCAAACTGTAAAACTAGGCAGCGCTGATCAAATATAAACCAAGAATCTGTTACTGTATTGCCTATTCCTCACCTAAAATGCTTTAGAAATATTCTAATGTACTGTTTGGCTTTAATATGAGAGTTTGTAAACAGGTAGTGGGTGCCATACTGTTTCCTGTAAGACTGAAAAAAAACTTCTGTTAGTGGGTTGCCACTACCACCTTAAATGTTTTCAGAAACATAATTCACTATTATTTGTTATCAGCCGGCTGCCATTCTGTTTCCTTTGGAATAACGATCAGGCTTGCATTATGTCGCCCCACAGCAGGAGCATTTGCGGTGTGACGCAGTGCATTGTGGTTATTGTAGGTTTGCTATCTTTTGAGTAAGGGTGGAAATCACAGCCCTTTTCGTTTGTTTTCTCTGGAGATATAGCACCAATTTATAAAAGTATTTGCATCTTTCCGCTGCACAGACAGCCCAGCTTTATGAAAAGAAAATATTTCCAACAGTGAACTACTTTCTTTTTATTATATTATATTATATCTAACCCTTCGACTGTTCCACAGATGTGAGTATGGCCTTATGTTGTTCACTGACCCACTCATAGTCACAGTTCCACCCCAGTTTGCCACACAGGCCATGATCTTTAACTGTAATTCTAGATGACCTCACTTGGTCGTCGATGGCACGTATGTGGTTATTAGTATGTACAATGGTAACAATTAATTTGGGTGGGGAAAATGTGTGATTCAGTATGTGCCAGTCAGATAAAATAACATAGTGTCTATGAAACAACACTGACCACTCTGTCTGGAACTGTCTTTGACCCCTGAATTATAAAACAGAGGGAGAGGTCACCTAGAGGTTATAACGCAGTTCATTCACAGCCAGTCTGTAGTATGTGACAGGAGTTTATAAGAGCGGTGCTTAACGTTGCTTGACGGCGGCCTGAGTTCCTTTAATGTGGCGAGTCAGACGCCCTTCCATAGTACTTGGGTTACTGTCTTCTATCCTCTCTCATTTTAGGCTCAGCTGTAGAGGCATACTGGGTGAAAAAAGATCTTTATTGAATTAGCTCCTGACTGTAAAGTTAACTGCCATCAAGCTCAGGAGTTTTTCTCAGGTCTGAGGCCAACAGGTTTCTCTTGATGCGAAAGAATCCCAGACCTCTGCCTTGTCAATGTGCAGTGCCTTTGTGTGAAGTCTTAAAAATATAAATGAGGCATTCATTCTGGTAAATTATACAATTCAACAAAATTAAACAATATTACATCTGCAAGGCCATACAAAATTAAATCTGTGCATATTAAATGAAACCTGAGGCAAAATAAGTTTATGAGCCAAATCTAGACTTCAAAACACTTTGAATGTGTTGTATTCACCAACACAAACACTCTCTCCACCAAAGAACATAGAGATTACCGAATATGCAAATCACACATATACTGTAAATATAAAGAGTCTGTATTTTGCCTTTGCTAACTTTCTCATTATAGACCTGTGTGGCCTTTGCGCAGGTCTATCTAACTTGACGTCAGAAATCACCCACTAAATAGGAGGCACATGGGAGTTAGGAGTGAAGGTTATTTTGAAAACCCCATCGCCAGACTGGCTTGGTTTGTCTGATTTGGGTTGGACCTCACATGGTCACCACGCCACTTGTCAAATGCTTCATCTGGTTTGAAATTGCTCTGGTGTGCAAGTGGCTATCACAGCTCCAAGTAGCAGCTAGACTCCTAAATGCAGGTTTCAGGGAAAAGCAAAGCCATAATGGCACCTTATTTCCAGTCAGCCAGAAAATTCTCGTAACTTTCCAATAGAGGGAATCTGACATGTGGCAATGTAGGTTATGGTGACATGCAGAAAAATCTTTAAATGGTATTATCAAAAAAACAACTATTTTTATTTGGTGTCTTTTAACATGACTGTACAGTGAACTTATTCTGAGAATGCAATGCAAGGGGAACATTTTCTGCACAGCAATTTTGCCCTGTTATGCTGCAGTTAACAAGAAGCGTTCGGTCGTTCTCTTCTTTAGCAGAAGCATATTGTTTCCTCAGGCAGCTCAGGAACTACAGCTGCTTTGGGTGGTAAAACTAAGAATATTTGCTTATGAATACCTTGCGGAAAGATAGTGTTTTTCAATCAGTTTCTACTCACTCATTTATTTCTGTCTCTCCAGGGTAAATTAGCCCACGTGCAGGTACAAAGGGGTTACACAGGGATGGTGGCTTATTTCAACAAAGTGATGGGTGGACCAATTCTTTTCACAGCATCAGTTCTTTTGAGTTGATACATGTATTGAACCTTTCAAGTTTTGATATTTTTTGCAAAAGATGGTGTCAGTTTCTCTGTGACACTCCTTTATAGTACGCTGCCCACCCCACAAAACTCTTCAATGCACCATATATCTTTTTACATAATAAAATTAAAATATTAATTTAACTGATTGATTCAGCATCCCAATTGTATGTGGGTAGGATATGTAAGCTCAATACAGTGTCACATAAATGTCACTGACACACCATCTGTCACCATCTCACCATCTGCATTCATGTGGTATCCGAATAATTTGAAAGATGAGTTTCTGTTCATATTGCAGGGCTCATTTGATCCATTTCCTTTGCTCTTCATTATCAGCGTGTTGTTTAAATGCTTTTAGCAGTCAAACACAATACGTCTTTGCAGCGTCTATGTTGTTTCTGCATCATAATTTAAAACTCATGAACACACCAAAGTCGGACGAGTGACCATCTGAGGACTATCTAAATGCACCATTAGTCTTGGCTGGTGGAGATCTCAATTCAAGTCTGATTTAATTGGTCCTCACTTGTTTTTTAGTGTCACTGCTGTGCTACATTACAGCACATTAGAAGTTAATTTGCACTCAGACGTTTGACCAGCTGACCAGGTACATATCGGACACTTAAAAGAGTTTTCCAAACAGATAATATAATAATAACTTTATTAATAACAAGTTACAAAGTGCTGTAAAATTAAAACAATAAAAATAAAAATGACAACTAGTACAATCGACTGAATAAAATAAATAAATTAAAGCAATCCCCATACATCAATAAAAGAATAAAACCATTAAAAGCCCACAGTTACGTAAAAGCGAATCACCCGTTCATTTTCGCCCATCACTAATTAAACATGCAGCTTTCTTTGTAATACTTTAAACAATAAAATTAGATCCAAAAGCTGTCTCATTTAAGGGTTTGCAGTAAAATCGTGTTAAATGCCAAATATGCTTTTATGCCTAGTTAATGTTTCTCTTGCAACTTGCGCTGAAATAATAAGTCTGTTTATGTCATTGATCACCTGAAAATAAAAGATTGTCTTGTTTCAGATTCTCAGGTGTGAGGATATCCAGCTCTTTTTGTCAAGACAGAAAACTGGAAGTTTCGTGGTTCGGGACTGACTGAAGAAATTTGAAGACACCACAGGGGTCAGTATGTTTGCTACTCCTTCTGACATGTGTTGTATGTGTGATTTGTAGTATATGGGATAAAACATGAAGAACTGGTAGTTTTTCAAGTGGATAAAATACCAGTTTTAGGCTGCGTTTTGAAAGACAACACTGCAAAGAATGTATGCCACCTCATTCATTTTCATCAAACCTGGCTGGCACAATAATCAAATACATGCAAGCTCACACCCTATAACTTTACTTGTAAATTGTCCTGTCTGATAGTCTGTGCTTGTTGACTCATTTAAGCCACTCCTAGGTAGAATTACCAGCTAGATGCCCTAAAACCATTCACCATGCCTTTGAATTTCCTTTGTGGTCATCCTGACACACATTCCATGTTGTTTTTCAAGTGGAGTAAAGTAGTGACCCCACGTGAAGCGTCTGCAGCTCTGGATTTGTTGTTCAGCTGATGTTGGGTTACATCACGGCCCGAAAGCAGTTTGCCTTTAGACATTACGACAAGAGCAAATTTAAATGTGTTTCGTCTCACAGAGGAAGAAGTTGTTTTGACCTAGTTGTAGGTTGAGTAATTGTATCCGAGTTCTGTGTCTTGGCTGTTTCTATTTTTCAGTCATTTAATGACTTTGTGTTGCGTGGAGATGTATCAATGGATGCTTAAGGAGTGAGTGCTGTGTACCACAGAATTTTGGGAGTGGCCTTCCTGAAACTAGTGTCTGAATTTCTCTCTCAGTACTCAACAGTGGTTGAAATTAACACCCATTAAATGATGCAGTCCACAAACTGTTTAATAGAGTAGTGTAGCCTATACTACATATTAGTCTATGAGTGTGTACACCACTGATTATAGGTTTGTTTTTCAGTGGAGTGGAGTGTGATTGTGTACAGCAGCACATCATTCTGTCGAGTGCAGATAATATGGCTGTTAATACTTTCAAAAACATGAATAACATTTCACATCCTTGTGACTCACTCTGAGTTTGCAATTACCCATAAATTAGATATTAGGGAAATACTGCTCTCAAATAAAAAAAAAAAAAAAGTAATAAGGGAAACAGTGCGTTGCAGTGGCATTTGTCTAGCAAAAGGATTCATTCACAGTCAAGAAAATTATTTGGAGCCCTGATCCAAGACTATATATCTGTGATTAAATGCCCTGTTTCCATGTGGTTTTGTCACAGCTTGTGCCACCCAAACCCCAAACATGCATTTTTCCACATGGTTTGAAAAACACAAGTGACACACCAGTTAGCCACCAGTTAGAGTGGCTTTGAAAAAAACATTTCTGCCACTAAATATGTGTGGCAGTGCTGTGAACACTGGAATAAATGCTGTTAAAGCTGGCTGCATATCATTCACTTTTAAAGTTTTAATAGTGATGGTAACATTAGCAGTGACATCAAGAAAAATGGGAATGATTTAAAGTTAGTTGTACATAATGAATAATTATTATGATTTTTAAATGATCTCATGAGGAGAAACATGCCGTCACACTGATATCACTGGTCAAGTGTTTGCCGATGTTAGCAATTTGTGCATGTTATAAAGTCATTTCAACTGCTTAACACAAACACAGTAAAATAAAAGCCAGACAGCATCTCTTGTGGTCCACAAAACAAAATATCTGTGTGCAAGAATAGCTTTTGACCTAAGAGCGTCTTTCATATGTTCTTTCCTCGTGCCTCCAGATTGGAATGTTTTTCCGACCGAGGCAGTATGCCATGAGAGCAAAAATTACACGAAACAATCTGTGGAGTATTTATGGCTCAGGAGTTAAATACATGAACAGTAGGCTAAACAGTCAGCAGTGTCGTGCCATTGAAAGTAGTGTAGCAGTTTGGGAACTGGCATTACTGTTCACTTAACCTTGTTAGACATCTCAAAATTTGGTATGTTTGGAATTCCAGTTTTAAAGTGCAGTGCCACGGCTGTTTGATGATACCATGAGATGTAAAATCTTACAGACAAGTTGAGTTGTTTGTAGATGATGATTTTTTTCCGAGTTTCAGTCATCTCAGTGTCTGCTCAAAAATCATGAGTATATTTTGGTTATGGAATTACAATAAAGTAAAAAAGAATTACAATAAAGTAAAAAACATGTTTCGGAATGAGCAATAAAACTCTATTGTTCATATGACTATATTCCACTTGTGGCTTCTCTGTCCTTTGTAATTGGCTTCATGCATGACCAATGCTTAACAATAGTTTGGAGGGATTTTGCCTGCCTGAGGAAAATCTCCAGGCATCCTTGTTTGCTAGTTGGGGGTCCGTGGCAATCACTTTTGCGCTGTAAAAGTGACTTTAGAACATCTTCCAGAAGAACTTCAGTGATTTATGATCAAATAACAAGTAAATTAGCATGCTCTAGCAACAAAAAATACAGCCAACTGTTAAAGGTTTACCTAGCACAAACTGCTGGCTTAGCAAAGATTGCTTTCCACCAGCTGGAAAGAAGGGTGGGTTAGGATGTGTCATATATCATAAGTTAACCCTTTGAAACCTGAGTAAATTGGCCTTTAAAATAAAATGACATGGGGATATGGCAATAAGGGTAAATGATCCAAAATTTCAAAAACAAAAGGACAAGAAAATTACCTGGAAAAAAAATAAAGAAAAACGCTTTTTAAAAAAAGCAATGACAAAACAATACCTTAAAAAAAACATAGAATTATAATTTATATATTATAATAATAATAATTCTGTAAAATTATTGTAAATATAGATTTTGAACGTTATTCCCTAACTCCCTAATACTTTTCCAAATATACTAATTTCTTGCAAACTGGGAGGCATATTTTGCTAAGTTGCTTCTTTACCATGTTTTCATAAGAAATCAAACCTGGCTCCAGAAGCTAGTCAGTCCCCATGTCTACAGCCTGGTGCAAAAAAAATAGTTTTGGTTTCTATAGCTTATTTCCCCCATGATGACTGTATGCGGGGGGATTTTTATAGGACTCACCCATTTCTATTTTACTAATGACTGAGGTTATGCATAATTAATGGTGGGGTTACTTTGAGTGACCGGCTGTCTCCTGAAAGTGTCCTCAGTTTCTCACTCAGATCTCTCCCTCAAACCTCCACAGCTCCAGCCTCTCACCCAAATATGGTCACTTCTGGCTCCAAAAAACAAGATGACAATGGCCCTAGCGCGGAAATTTAGGCTTCAGTATAGGAGTTCACAAACTAGTGGGTGACATCACAGTAGCCAGGTCCATTATTTTTACAGTCTATGATTGAAACAGGTGTGGATATTTTTCTCCCCAGAGAATATACGCCAAAATAATGTGTCTGTCTGTGAATTTGAATCTACTGAACAATTATGATAAATGCACAAGCAAATTGCACTAGAGAGATCCAGTCCTTTTTTTTCCCACTTCACCAAACCACATTTACAAATCTTAAAACATGTCTAAATGAAAAATGCAATTGTTTTGCTCCATAGTTAAAAAAAAAAAAAAAAAAAAAGTTAATTCTTAATGCTGGTATGTGTGTTTACATGAGTCTCATCCATCCCTTGCCATTGAAGGCAAGCCTATTTTTGGCACATGTGAAAGTCTTCAGAGCACTTGTGTAAAAAGCATTAAAATTCCCCATGCAATAAAACCGTTATTTATAGGACCGTAACAGCCTTGTAGTTTGTCTTACACAAACCCCAGAGGAGGAACCAAGACACTCAATCCTCCCATAGACACTCACTGCTAAGGCTACTGCAACACATGGCCCCTTCGCTGGTTTGTATAGCTTCCTGATGCAAACCAGTCAAATTGCTTCATTTTTTTTCAGCCACATCAAAGCTACGAGATTTACTGAAAATTAAGCGGATAAGAATTTACTGCAAAGGCAGAGCGAGAAAAGGGGGAACAGAAGGACAGAGTGAAGTAGGTGCTCTCACTAACCCATGTGATGTCATATGGAAAAGTGTGTAACATTGTTAAACCATACAAAAAAAGACAAACTTGTGACACAACACTTGCGGCATTAAGGAAGAATGTGTCACTCACTTGTTAAAATTCAAAATAAAGGAATTAGCAATGAGAGAAAAATGTTCTGTAAAAACCGGAGAAGTCGTCATGGACAAAAGGTCAGCAGAGTTCAATGGCTCTGCAGTGTTGTTGTTGTGAAAATGAAGCTCAGTGCAGATGATTTCAGGTTTAAAGTGGCTCCTCCATAAGACCTTACATCCTCTACTCCCTCTCACTGCAGGTAACTCGGAGTGTGAGTGGGATTTTCCAGCTGCCGTTGCTAAAAGGGGCAAACCCTCAATTAGTTCATAGAAAGAACTCAATGAGACTTCCTTTAGTCTTAAGTATGGGAAACAAAAGCATCTCTCCTGATGATGGCTGGCATTGCGGCACCACACTGCCACAAAAAGCTGCAAAAGAGTACAGAGACTGTCATTTTTGGACAAAATCTTGATGACAGGGCAAGCCCAGGTCTGGAAACTTGCACTTGAACATATCAGAATTTTTCATCGGCCTTTGCATCCAACTTTCCCAGCTCGCCACAAACATACAGCATCACTAAGTACAATAAATGTACAGGGATATAATGTGGTGACTGACAAATGGTTCATTTCACTGCATATTCTTGCACGAAATAGCAACAGGTTTCCATATGCAGGCTTTGTGGATTGCAAGAGTGTTAGCAGCAAAAAGTTCACAAGTTCAATTCCAGCAACAGCTGTGTAATTGAAAAAGATAATAAACTTTCATCCACATATCCTTTTGAATTAAAACTAAAGAAGAACACCAGATAAATTATGCGCCAAAATGTTTCACGCAATTTACAGTAATGAAGTGTCTGTGACAACAAACGTGTGAGTCAGTGAAAGTAGTGCCATTGCGGTGTTGCACCAAAGTTTGTCACGGACATATGACTCATGTCAGAGCGCTACATGTTGTTGGTGACTGAGGAAACAGTTGTCTTTTAATAACTTTTTATACGTTTTTTTTTTTATTTTCATGAAATCAAGTGGATAGCATATGTTAGTTGATTTGGTTATTCATTAAGAAGTGAAGATCATTCCTGTGTTCATACAACATCTGCCCACTGCTACTTACTGTCCTCCAACAGCTTTCATTTGATTGCAGTAGCTTTTGGCAGAAAATAATAACTATCAAATCCTTTATGGCATCTGAATCAAATTAGGATGACCTTGATCAATAAGTACAATAGGCAGTAGTTAAAGGTCCAGCGTGGATACATATTGGCAGAAACTGAATATAATATAAGTATGTTTTCGAGTGGTTGTGTTTTTGTTTCTGCTCTTTTTAACATAGCAGGATTTAGGGTCAACTTTAATTTAATTTCTTCTTCAACCACATTTAAGAAAAATGACAAATAAATCTATATATATATATATATATAGATTTATTTGTCATTTTTCTGAAATGAGATATGAGGTCAATGCTAAAGTAAGAAATTACTTTCTCTGTTGCAGCTGCACATATAAATAAACCAACATGGTAAAAATGCAATGAAAGGTTTTCTAAATATCTGATTGATGAGCTGCAATTTGCGTTTCAGCCACCGTAGTTAGCAGCCCCTCAGCGATGAGCTGATCATCATCAGAAAAACACAGATTTCTGGAGAGGAGACATCCTCGTAGAAACCTCCTAAAGGCCTGGATATTAAGTTAGAGAGAGAGGAGCACACATTTGCAGGTGTCGGGCTAGTGGCCTGTCTATGACGAGCTTAACTGTGTCAGAGAAACACTGATTTGTCAAACTGCTGTATTTAGTGTTTTAATCACCTGATCCATTTGTTGTGGAAAGGAAGAGAGCTGTCTGGATAATTCGGCTCCTGGTAAAAACCTCCTGAATAAAGAACACTGAAGGAATCCAAACATGGAGTTAGAGCTTGGCAAGTTTCAGCTGGTTGCAATCTGCGGTCCTCTCCAGTAGATGCCACTAAATCCTTCTTACTGCTCCATTAAAATCTCAGATCACAAATGAAAATGTCAGAAAGTGCCCTAAAAGTTCCCCGGTAAAGCTTTTTAAAGGTAGAGGACTGAGGTAGAGCAAAGCACGTGTAAAACTGTGCCTCTGTGCTGTTAAAGAGGGCAAAGCATAGGGGGAAAAAGGGTATGCATGTTCAGTAAATATTCTCTGAATTAATAAATGCACATCTAATCTGCTGTTTGACATGAACCCTTTTGTGCTTACCGACCCAGTTAGAGCAGTTTGGGGAGTTTTTCTTACACAATCATTTATAGTAACACGCAATATTTTCATATCAGTAAATGTCTGGTTTGCTACACACTGTGGCTGATTGATATAACACAATAATGTTTCCCAGTTCACAAGAGGTTTTGAGGCTGTTGTTGTAGTGTCTGGTTGCTTTTTCCTGAGCAATTCTTCTACTTATTCCTGGGCATACAGGGATGAATAGAAAAAGAACTGGTTTAGCTGGTGTGAGTGATGATAATCACCATGGCTGAGCAGAGGCCGAAGAGAAGAGTGCCAGGAACTAAAAGTCAGACTTGAATTACTAGAAAAATGCCACACTGTTTTATTCATAAATGATCTCTTACGTTCAGTGCAGAAACAGCAGCTGTTAAAACCAGTGATGCCATGAGACTAAAAGAGGAAAACATTATGAGTGTGAGACTATTAGTAAGGGCTAAAAGGATGGGATGCATTCTTTGTTTTGAGTGTATGTTTTTGTGTGTCAGAATAAGAGCAATCCACTTGGCAGGTCAGTAATGTTTGCCTATTTGCAAATTGTTCTGCACACTTTTTCTAATTCAGAAACTAAGTTTGGGTTTGAAGACTGAGCGCGGTTTCAGACACTTTCACACAGTCACCAGAGTGTGGCTGTGGGATGATACACTGACCATTTGAGAGCTCAAAAAAAAAACAAGCTCATAGCCAATTATGATTTACTTTAACACATACACATGGATGGATTATGAGACAATGGGCCCTGGGTCACAGATATGCAAAGGTGCTGATTTGTAGTAATATTGTGTCTTTTTAGGTCATTTTATGTCTTTGTGTGGGTTTTTTGCCCCTTTTTGTAATAATTTTGTGTCTCTTTGCAGTTCCTCTGCATCTGTCTGTGTTTTTGGTATGTGATGGTCAGGGGGGCCCGACACTTTGGGCCTCTGGGCCTGTGCTTAGTAGGCCTGGTCAGAGATCGATCCATGCAAATACAAAAAATAATAATTATCCATATCAGAGAAGCCTTTGTGTACACCCACAGAGCGAGCAGTGAGGGAGCACTTTATGATGGGAAGGCTAACATTAACAGAATTGCAGGTAATTGTCAGTTGTGACGTCGCTCATCCAAACATCACCTGACAGCTGGACATATCAATACAAATCCAGCACATGTTCTAGATGCAAGTTTTAAGGCTGCTAGAACTCTGACAGTAAGATATATATGATATATATGATATATGTGATATATGATGAATCAGGGATTTACTGATAATCTTAAATCACACTGAATTTGCCAAATTTGCTACACACGGTCTAATTGGGAATTCCATATATGCGTCATGATTTGCAGTAAATAATGAGTTATCTTTGCGGGATGGTATTGATCCAGTAAACATGTCACCAAGGGGTATTAACTTTTCGGCACAGCAAATACTGCCACTCTGTGTTCCAAAACAGACGGTGCTGCCTGAGATTGCAGCTCCGCTCTGCACAGATCAGACTGCACCAGAATCATTCCACACTGCAAAAAGTATCACTTTTTACTGAGTTTTTATTTCACCTTAAATGTATGCTTGTCTTAAACTGTGTAAAACCCCCCATCAGTAGGCTAAATGAGTTCAGTTCACGTGATTTTAATGTTGTCCTCTTGATGTCGATTAAGTAATGTTCCTTTTTAACATGTGGCTACAACTACAACATTCCTGCATTTAAGCCAAATAAGTGGAATTATCACCTCCCATCTCAAATTAACAGATATACCGATATACACTACATATAGTGAGATTACAAATCACTATGACAATAAATGCTATCCAATGTTATCATGTTCAACACTCGATTAGAAGATGGTTCTATAAAGTCCTGTGCTCTTGGTTCTATTGTTGTAAAACCATCTACACTCCAAGACAAGCTGTTTCTTTTCTATTCCTATTTAGTTTAAATAAAAACTAATTCTATTAAATAGTGCTAGAAATATTTTTCTCTAACATGGTTTCTTATAGTAATAAAAATAAGGTGCTAGAGCCAAGAACCATTTCTGATTTGATTAAAAAAAAAAAAAAGAAAGAAAAAAGTTCTGTAAAGCACTTTGGGGCTCTTATGCCTGTTTCAATAGTATAATCTTTTTCAGAGAGATCATTTGGCACTAGAATTATTCAAGAAAGACTAAACTAAAGTCTTTTATCCCATCAGGTGTTAACTTATTGCACTTTATTGTGCAGTAGGACGACTGGAAACAGCAAAATGGCAACTAATGTTCTTGATTACATAAATTATTATGAATATAGAATTTAAGATTATGTTTTAAAGCTCTAATACCTTAACTAATAGCCGATTGGTTAACTTAATATCGTTAACCAAATGGGCCTTAATCATCCTCTTTTTTGGATGTCTGCAGGTGGCTGTCTGGACAGAGGTATTCTCCCACATGCGCAGTCTTAACACTCATTATGGTGAGCAGAGCAGCATATGTCTGTCTTGTTCTGTGGTCCCACTGGGATTACCTGATGCGATCTGAATGAAACCCACACTATAACACATCTTCAGGATCCACAAAACAAATCCACAAATCACATCAGAGCTAATTATGGCTTCTGGGATTTTGCGCGCAATCATTCATTAGTCCTTTATAAAGAGACCCCCAGCTTAATGTGAAAAATGTTTGTCGCATGAGCCATCAGATCTGTTTACCTTTGAATGGTGGCAGAAATCCTCGCTGTGCGTAAAGTCTTATTCGCGCACAGAATGTTAAATCTGATACGCGATCTGTTTCTTTGTATCACGCCGCAAAATAAATAATTTTTTTAAAAAAGCAAAATGTAACTTTTAATTATGATAAACGAATGATGGGTCTCCCGTGAGTTAAAGATATATCCTCTTATTTTGAGTACAATGCCACTTGTTTAAGCCGTGTTTGTTTAGAAAATGACACTTAATGATAGAGACTCGCCAGGAAACCTCTCTCTAAATAAACTGGTTTAATTCCAGTGGCAGGATTTGAATTTTCACTTCGTCTGTATAGAAAATATGTCTTTCACGCTCACAGAAGAATTGTGTGACTGAGCGGCTGGCATCTTAGAAGTCCTTTCTCTGCCAAAGTCGCTCTTCAGTTCTTGATGCGCAGCCTTTGAAACCACCTTCGATTTCAGCCGCTGCATCCAGCCAGAGGTCTGAAAGTAAAAGTAAAAAAAAAAAAAAATAGGCATTTTGATTGCTCATAGCCTATCTCATTTCCTCCATAGCACCGATGACCGAAGCTTTTATCGTTTAATTGATCCCTGGCATGACGTGCTCAGAGGCAGGTAGAGAAAACAGGGAGTTGGCGGGGAAGGAGGACCATTACGCAGGTTAGCATGACATCACCACGGGCTGGCTATAAAGCGGTGAGGACTAATACACAGAGTTAGAGGAGCACTTGAGGAGCTTTGGAGTAAAGGACGGACTGAAGCCTCTTATGTTTAACAGCTGATTGGCTACTGCTACCGTCCCTCTTTCTGAACTTCAGCGCTGAGGAATCCCTTAAAGAGTACAAGACTTGTCAAAATGAACTTGTCGTACTTGGTAGCGTGTGGACTTTTGGTCACCCTGCTTTCAGTAAGGATGAGCGCAAAACCTTTATCTCAGGCGCAGCAGAAGGTAAGAAAAAGTCCCTTATATTCTTATTACTGAGAACTAAAACAGTTTATTTGCTCCGCACTATTAATCGCTGGGAGCTTAGGGCTGCTTCAGGAGTGAACAGCTGTTCTGTGCAGGCGCTCAGGACTGTTGTTTTACGCATCATATTTCATAATTTCAGGCATGCTTTGCAATTCAGCAGGGCATTTTCCCCCACACCCTGAATCTAGAACATCCCAGTAAATGTGATTTCTGTGACTTCATTTTATGAAAAGGCAGCACGTTTTATATTCTGTCTAACTGTCTAACCCTTACAGACATCATTACTGCTGTATTTTGCTCTTCAGCATTTGTCAGTTTTATCATTTAAGCGCCCAGAAAAGTCTTTGACAAGCGCTTCGTAGAGGAAAGAAACCCAGACCTTTAAGCGTAAAGTATAATGACTTTTAAACATTATAAGAAACTATTGTACATGATTATGATATTCAGCTTCAGTTTGGAATGATTTTTTTCTAACTGTTTGTCAAAATTGAACTATAAATACGAAACGTTTTGTGCGTAAAATCCCCATTACGCATAGAAATCGGCGAGACTTCAGATGTGATTATTTAAAATAAAAGTTGTAGTTATTAGCTTGGATGGTCAGAATTTACGATGGCTTCAAGTTAATGCCACAGCCAGCGTCCAGACAAGAGGAGAGGGCTACAGGCACCTGACTCTTCGGCAGGCAATGAAGTGTAGGAGCTGAACGGTCACATAGTAAAAATGAAAGTCCAGAACCCCCACGGGATATTAACTACATTAAGAATGTCCTCTGAGGTTTGAATTGAATAACTGAAGCATCTTGTAGATAGATTCGGATGGCGGTTTTAGGCTAGGCAGGACCACTATCTATCTCAGTTTATCCTATAGCGCCGTGCGTAAAAACTGGCAAAAATCATAAATTTTTTCCCTCGTGGTCCATGCACATGGTGTTTTAAAGTGCCTCACATACGCACCAATTTGAAGTTTCCCCTCATTTTGTCATGTCATATAGACAGCTGCTCTGCGCAATGAAGCACCAAGCATGTATTTTCAAAGTATATCTCTTCGCACAACCTATTTGCCTAAGGCAGAAATCGTTCATTTATTTTGTCAATCTGTATTCCAGTCTCTTAGGAGTTTGCTGGGCGAGGAGCTGGCGGAGTTTCTGGAGTCGGAGGAGAGGGAGAGACGGCTAGACGCTGTGCGCTCTCGGATACGGTTACTGCGAGATATACGCGTAGACACCCGCGCCAGAGGGATGTGGGCTCGTCTCCTTAACGACCAACCCGCGCCCAGGAGACACAAATCGGGAAACAAGAAAGGAGGGTCCACGTCGCGGAGTGGCTGCTTCGGACACAAGATGGACAGGATAGGAACCATCAGCGGCATGGGTTGCTAGGGATGGAGCACGCAGTGCTGTGATGGTGAGTTTTCTTCCACGTCAAGGTCCTACACTTAGTTTCACTGTAAGCTCACGTGCTGACATACAAAGGAGGACTAAAAGGAAGAAAGAGGGTGTAAAAAAGGAAGGATGCATGCATGGTGGGAAGGAGAGAGAGACAGGAAAGTAATAAATAGGTGTTTATTGGTGGCATTGGGAGAAGGAGTGGATAAGAAAGAAAGAAGGAAAGGGTGATGAGGAAAAAGAGGGCATTACTTTTTACATTTTCTTTTTTATCAGTTACCAGCTAAGGACTCCAGGTGACAGGAGGAAGGTTTGAATTTCGTCAAAGGTCCCCCAAAGGGAAGGAGGAAAGGAAGGAAAGATGGGTGGAAGGAAGACAGAGGAAGCAAGCAAGACAGACAAAATGAACAAGAAAAATATCTTCAAGTCATATTTTTATTTTTTCTTGTTGTTTGTAAGCTATGCGTCCACAGTTAGGCCAGTTTAGAATAAAGTCTGAGCAGCAGCAACATTCAGTGTAGCTGAGGAGTGATGACCATGCATGGTTGTATTTCTTTGGGTAATGAATACTCAGTCGGGGTCATAGGTCAACTTGATTTTGAAAAATCACATTAAGCACTTCTCACTCTGTCACTGTATGTCATTAACCTCAGCTGCCTGCCCGACTCTTCACTGTAAGAAAAGTTGACACTTGTGCTATCATCAAACGCCAGCCTATAACCCGGCAGCATTCCCTCCTCAGACAGGAACCTCCTTATGACAGCAGGAAAGCTGACTTAAACTGATGTAAACTAATGTATGGGAAACAATCCAGTTGATATTGAGATTCATGCGCATCACTGGGAATGATCCCATCTGCTACATGTAGAAAACAGGCAGCATATATCAAGTTTATGAAAGAAGCGAGAGAAGAGGGAGAGATGGAAGAGGGGAGAGGGGATGCAGACACACACACATTATAAACACACGGCACCCTGCAGTGGCCAGGGTCTTTCTGGGAAACCCGTTCTCTTTGCCCAAGTGATTTTAACAAAAACAACAAAGAAGCTGCGGCGGTGAATGAAGTAATGAGGAAGCTAGGTGACGCACAATTAGTCCTGAGGCTTGAGGCCTCTTTTTGTGGTTGTGGCAAACTGTGAAATCCTGATGGGGGAGTGTGACTTTGTGACTAACTTGAGTTAGTATGTGTGTGCGTGGGGGGGTGTTTTTGATCAGCTGACACTCGTCTTTCCTCCCATGGGCTACAGAGCTTTCTTTGAGGTGAACCAGTTAAGTGAAGAGTCAGGGGAACACTTAATGTAAGCATAGAACCCAAAAGTAAATGTGGAGATTCACAGAATAATGAGAGGCTAGAGGGCTACACTGATGAATACATGATCCATACAAACTGCTAAATGACTGAATAAATTAAATTGTGTGAATTGATTGTGAATGCTCAGTCTAACCTCACTTCTCCTGTTTCCTATCTTTCTCTAGATCTCTGGACGATGGGTTGGATAACAAAGATTCAGTTTGTTCTCACCTGAGGGAGGAAAAAAAAGAAAAACTCACCAAGTGACAGATTTTCGGTACGAAAGTCAACACGACCAGCATAAACAAAGACTGAGACGACAATGCTACAAAACCCTCTTATGAATATATACATAATAAATATGCAGGTATATATACATATATACATATGTGTATACCATACAAATGGTCGACAGATGCATACTACAGGATGGCGGACAATGGTGTAAAAACTACAAACCGCAAAGCTGTATATTGTTGCTGCTGCTGCTGCTGTACATTCATGTACTTCATCTTCCCCCCTGCATAAATGTATTTATGTTTAAAAAAACTATTTATATGTTTATAAAAAGAGATATTTATAAATATGAGTTTTATTTATGTAACATTTTGAAAATGGATGCAAACTGCAGGTCAATTCTGTTTGTAACTTTTTTCTTTTGTCTCAAATAGTTGTAAATGTTTTCAAAAATGATAAAAAGAACATTCCATGTGCACTTACATGAATTTTCTCGGGGTTTTATGTTTCAACAGTGTCTGTAAATTCTAATTACTAGGCATTTTCTGCAGTGTGATCTTGGGTATGTTAGTTTGTTAGAAGCTAAGAAAATAGTTGCTGCCCTTTTCAACAACCATTAATTTCTGTGCAGATTTTGAAAAAGCTGTACTAAGCAGCAAGTGTAACAAAAGTTTCCACACAAATAAACCTGCACCACAGAGTTGGAGATGTAATAATAGTATCATAACCTCATTAGGTGCCAATTTGGGGCCTATTGATGCAGAGCAACTGTCTAAGCTTAACATAAGGTACCATACAGTTAAAGTTTTAAGCCAAGTTGCAAATGAATTTCTTGCACTGTTAAATGCGGATAAACATACAAACAAAAATTTAAATGTGATGTTATACTGCTACATTTTACATTCACACTGATATCTATAGTGATTTAGAGTGAGAGCAATGGTTTAGATCCCAAATCATCAACCATGTTGATCACTAATTTTAGGGAACTCCGTGGACCAAAGCTCTGTGTGCATGGTGTCTCTGTAATCCAGAGTTTTGGGTGGATTTAAGGTTAGAGATTAAGAGATTCTTACAGGGTTTTTTTTTTTTTTTTTTGCAGTAACTCTTAGAACCTGGGAGAAAATCAAGCCTTTACTTCCACAGCTTAAACTTTTATTATGGTACCAATAATACCTCTCTTTATTTATATGGCACACATAAAAGCAGGTTTTCCAGAGTGAAAAGCATAAAAAGAAAACAGTTAAAATATACAAAACAAAAGACATAAATATTTGAAATATTCAAAGAAATAAACAGGCAGCCCAGAACATAAAATGGAAAAATATAAAGGCAAGTCCATAAAAGTGTGTTTATGAGGAGAACATGATAATGATTAGCTTGCTGAAGTTTCAGAGAGAGGTTTTTACACCGTTTCGTGGTAAAATCACCTAGAAGGGAATAGAGAGCCAGAGAGGCCACAGTGAAACTGTAGCCAAACCTTGGTGTTGACGGTGTTTTACAGAGTTGTTGTATATCGCTCTTCATGACAAGTGTAAGTTACAGCAGTCATCTGTAGTCAGGGTTACAAGGTCCACACACTACAGTTAACATGCCTATGGTAAATTCACATGCCCCAGTGGTTTAGAGAAACAGTTACAAAGAAACGAACTTAAACATATTTGCAGAATGCAAAAAGTGTTAAACCATGTAGTTTAACATTGATCACTAATATACTCCAACACTAGAGGGCAGCATAGAGGTAAGGGAAACGAAGAAGTGGAAAGCACCTGTTGCACACACACACAATAGACCCTAATCATTACTAATACATGAACAATATTACATTCGTAATGACTGAGAATCTTAATTGATATTTTTTTTCAAGATCTACTGGAAGTTACCCCTCCTCCAAATGGTGAATGGTACTGAGATTTTATACATGAAAATGTTATTTATTATGCATTAAATATCTCTTTCTTGGGTGGCATGCTGTTACAGTGGTGAGACGGGGTTTTATGTTTGAACCCACCACCCAGCCTGGACCCATTTTTGTGTAGTTTGTATGTTCACCCCACGTTGCCTGGGTTTTCTCTGGGTTCTCCAGCTTCCTCCCACAGTCCAAACACATGCAGGTTAGGTTAACTGTTGACTCTGAATTGGCTGTAGGTGTGAATGTGAGCATGTACGACTGTCTGCCTCAATGTGTTGACCTTATGATAGTGTAGCGACCTGTCCAGGGTGTACTCTGCTCCTTGCCCAGTATCAGCTGGGATAGGCTCCTGCTCCCTGTGACCCTGAATAGGATGAGTGTTTACAGAAAATGGATGTATGGATGGATATTTCTTCCTTGTCAGGGAGTCACAAACTAGTAGCAAACCATTTTTACTGAAGGTCAGAGGCTCAAATAACCACAAACATGAGCACACATACAAACACGTAATGAGGTAGCCTATTAGTTGAAAAGAACAAAAAATAATACTGTACTTGTTCTGTACAAACCAGTCACAAATGCGACACTTGAGGGTGGCCTAAGTGGTACATTTACACTGAAAAAACACAACACAACACAACACACACACATTCACACCTCATGTACTTTCGTTAGTTTCCAAATTGCTGGAACAGTGGTCACAAAAACCTGAGAAAGGAAGCAGTGTGGAAAACATGATAACACCTGTCAAATTCAGATAAAAGGCTACAATGAACAGAATAGCTTCCCCGTATAAAATCAACACCACTGTGCCAAGCTCAGTGCTCCATGTTGTGAACTTTGTGAAACTGATGTTTGTGGCTGAACCTCTATTCATTAAAGCTGCATCAAAGAAAAGTGTAAATAACCTTTGTGCTAGAGCACAAATCCCTGGGCCTGTTAAATAATCTATAAAGTCTAACAATAATTTAAGGTTGTATAACAGTCAGAATATTAGTATTAGTAGAATATTTCATAGGATTAATTTTCTCCCTATGGCTCAAACACATCCCACCTCATAATATTCCCATATTGTAAGATGACAGTTCAAATAACAAACACTAGGATGAAACTGAATGTTTCAGCCACTGAAACCGTGATGGGACTACTAAGCAGAGGTTGTTGTTTTTTGACAAAACATAAGCCCTTTCTTGCAAATTTTGAGCATTTTTAGCTACATTTATAATTTCATCATCACAAATTGCATTTTAAACAAACTTTAAGTCTGATTATATCTATGCTACTGCCTTAAACCAACACTGCAGATTACTCTGAACCATGTTTTACATAAACATTTGATGTTGTGATTTTTGCTGTCTGAACTAGTAGAGTTTATGAAGATATCCATTTTCTTCATAACTCAAAGAACTACATATATCTCTCCTTGAAAAGAAGACAAAGGAAGGAAAGACAATAAAAGTGCTCTAAAGAAAATGGGTATCCTCATTGCTGACTTTGGGATGTTGGTGTATTACACATTTGCACTGTCAATAATTCAAAGAGCTACTGCAGCCAATAACTCATAACAGCAGACCAGAGTTTTTAGTATTTAATTCCATTAGCAATGATGCAAACACTGACAAAAGTATTGACATTTTGAGAAACATTACCAAAGATTTACCACTGTGCGCTTTTACCAACAATTTACAGTCAAACTTAAATCTTACTCTGGCTCCGTTTTGGCTGCTTGCCCAAAAATAAATGTGCATTTCCCCATGATAAAGGAAATCCCCTTTAACCTGAAATGCCACAATACATCTGTTTCCCTCTGTGCACTATTTCCCCTCTGTCTGTTCAATTCACCCAATTTAATCCATCCCTGAAAATCAGCAACAAGTAACAAGTGCAGGATAGCTTTGTTCATTCTGTAAATACAGCATAGTTCATTGAAAAGACAGCGAGAGGAGGGTACTTCAAAGCATGAAGGTGACAGAGTCTGATACCACATGCATGTGTTGAACAGCCGGGTGGAATAGCTGTTTTACTTTGAAAAAAATGTGACATAATGTTCTAAAAATAACTGTTGGCAGCATCAATTAAAGACCAAACCCAAAAATATTTGAAAATTTAGTGTCACATTATGAACAAGACTGTAAAATAAGCCAACTATATAGCTGTGGGGATACTGTCACTGTAGAGTTAGTGTTACAGAGATGGCAGATATTAAGGGGAGACTGATATGATAGTGATGGTGCAACAAAGCTCCCCAGCTGAACACAAACCAGAGGATGTTGCAGTTCATGGTTGTAACTTAATCCAAGGCCCCCGGGGAGCCTGTATTTTATTATTTATACACAGAGATACACAGATAAAAAGGCCGAAAAGGACAGAGAGCTACAAGGTATACTGGCACTGCCAGTACTTTAAGGTTTTAGACATAGAAGCTTGTGATGGTATTCACCACAGTCAGGATCAGTGATCTTTGATTTTCTGTAGACAATCCACCAAACATGCAATCTACTTTGAAAAGGCAATGGTCCAGGCGATTCGTCCTCCCCAAAAAAATATATGTAAAAAGTAAATAATTCAAATGTTTTTTCAGTAAAAATAAAGAGAGTTAATGACTGCAGGTAATAAAACAAAGAAGTTAAATTACTAAGCACTAATAAAATGATGTGTGTACTGTTATTTCTCAGTGGCACTCCAGTACTAAAAGAGACATTAAGCTGGTTGGGAAATGAAAGGTTGGAAAGGTTTACTCTCCCGACTGCGCAATGAAATAAGTGAGGAATAGAAAATGCAATGCTGCCTCTGTGTGGTGTTGTGGGTTAATTACTCAAATGTGCTGTTGGTGTCCCCTGGGAAACTTGGATGAAATGCTGTACACCTCGTATACACATACCTACAAGCACTGTTTGAAAGGGAGAATAAGATCAAGAGTGTAAGTGTTATTAGTGTAATAAGATCAAGAGCTCTTGAACAGCTACTATATGAATCATTCTGAGAGATGTTTTGTCATTTGCTGTTTTTTACATAGTGAACATTCAATCTCAACATGTAAGCCAACGTGCTCCAGACGAGGAGTCCTTAAAGGTCCAGAGTATAGGATTTAAGGGGATATGTTTACAAAAAAAGAATATAATATAATAACAATGTATTCTTTACTGTATGAGCACCTGAAAATAAGAATTATTGTGTTTTTGTTACCTCACAATGAGCTGCTTATATCAATATTATAAGCTTATAAGGGAGCAGGTCCTCGTTTATGGACATCACCATGTTTATTGCCATGCTTCTACAGTAGCCCTGAACAGACAAATCCTAACGCTTGCATTTCGCATTGGCCAACATGCAAAATAATCATTTGCAATTAACAGGAAAACACTGATTTGTAATTTGAAACTGCTTTATTCAATGTTTCTACCAGTTTTTATCACCTGGTCCGTTTCTTGTGGAGAGAAGGAGACATCTGCAGATAATTTCGGCTCACAGTAAAAACCTCCTGAGCAATGAACCCTGAGGGAATTCTAACCAGGAGAAGTTTTGGTTGGTTGCAATCAGAAATCCACCAGATCCCCTTCCTACACACTCACAAACAATGCATCATATTTTCAATAGTGAAAGAAGTATTCAGATCCTTTACTGAAGTAAAAATATTAATACCACCCTGTAAAAATACTGTGTTGCAAGAGAAAGCCCAACAGTGAAAATGTTACTTAGGTAAAAGTAAGTATAATCAGGAAAATGTACTTAAAGTATCAAAAGTAAAGTTATGCAATTCAGACAAATAAAAAAACACCCCCAAACCTCAAAATTATAATAAATATAAAAACAAAAAATATAAGGAACACCCCACAACTCAAATCATTAAAAAAAGAAAAATCATCCATACACTCAATATAGATATAGATATATATTTTTTAAGATAATAACTTAATGCTTATAATTGGCAATTCATTTTCCGTGAATCAACTGATTGATCAAACAGCCAATCATTTCAGCTGTACTTGTCTAAACTCTTTAATGATATAATGAATAACGAAACATCAAATTGTATGAGCTCCTTTTATGTTTCTTAATACAAAAAATCTTATATTGTGAAGTAACTAAAGCTTTCAGATAATGTAGTTTAATAAAAGTGACATGAAAAGAAAATACTCAAGAGTACAAGCACTTTAAATTCCTACTAAGTGCAGTACTTGACATTACAGTTACTACAGTTAAATTCCGCCACAACATATTTTATGATACGTTAAATCGTGATCCGCAAATCAACTGATATGGAAAAAAATGTAGTACAATAAAGAGTTAATTACCTACTTGAGTACATTAACTTGTTTTATTGATCCGTACCATACCATACAGTTGGTAGCGCATGGTAAGAGGACCACATGTGGTTCATCGGTGATGGCAACTGGCAAAGCACGTGGGTCACATAAACAGCTGCATGGGACATATTGTGCTTAGTGGCCATATGGCAAATCCATGCGTAGCATTTCTAAAACTGTCTACGATTTATAGATTATATATTATTCCACAGAATCTCGACAGTACAAACTTAAACTGTGATTATTTGTCTATATCATGTGTAAATTTTAGGTACTAAAAATATATCATTCTCTGTGGGGTTCATACAGTCTATAGTGTAGTTTCACATCATTTGTCCATGTAAGCGATGCGCGGGCACGAGGCATATGTTCCAACTTGTGATTGGTGGAAACAGTGAAGTGGGCGGGTTGGCGTGAGCGCGCAGAGCAGGAGAGTAACGAGCGCGGCTTCGACTTATCTGTCTTTTCTGTCCAATGTCCCATCGAGTAGGCAGAGGCACGTGTATGTGATAGCTATTTCGTTACTTGTTTCAAACGTCCAGTTCCTCGTGTTTCTTTGAAACACACGACAGCACCATGGTGAAATTAGCAAAGGTAAGACCAAACGGCGTCCATTTTAGTGCTAAAAGTGTGTGCGTTTGTGATAGAAAGCTGTGTTTACGCATGAGGCCTTTACGAAGAAGTTGCTGCATTTGTGTAAAAAACGGAACTGACACCGGGAGGAAAATGTCTGCTCATTTCTCGCTGCTAATGCTTTCTGTTTATTCATTACACTATTGCAATAACAGTCTATGTGGTCGAAAAAGCATGGGGAAAACGAAAACGTAATGTTTCTTCTTGTCGGCCATGTTTGTGCCTTGCTGGTGGTTTTTTGGCCTGCTAACGCTTACCGACTGCTCAAGATGGCATTCATGCGCGTTCTCGATTTTAAGCATGGAGTGTATAGAAAACGGATTAAATGGCAGGTTACACACGTTTAGCCAGCATTACATACGCTGTTGTTCTAATACTAATTACGCAAATTATTGTAAGACGTGAAATTTACGTAGGCTACCACGCTAGATAACGTGTGACGTTAGTTAATTGTTAGCATTAGCACGGCTGAATGCAGAGCCGGATATTATTTATTTCGAGTTGATTGCATAACAATTGTGGTACTCAATATTAAACTTAACGTTCAAACTAGCATTATCGGGTTTTCATCAAATTTGTTTCCGGTAATCTTGCAACCGTTTGCTTAGCATGCGTTTAAAAGAAAAGCCTGTCTGTAGACGGCAAAGTTAGCCAACATGCTAACAGCCCGACCTCCTGAGCTCCACGTGGGTTGTGCGCCAGCTCTGATTGACGCACGAGGTGAAAACGCACAATTGAAGAACTAGATAACCGCCCGGATTGACGGTTTTTATTTAACGTGGCTCACGTTTAGCCCATGCAAATAACTGTTACAGTGATTAAATCATCGATTTTTGAGGTGATAAGTGATTTTAATGTAAACTTCTAAGTATCTCATGTTGTAAACCCCAATGTTAGCAAGCATGCCCGGAATAATTTAACCCTGGGGTTTATTCAGTAGCTTAAACGTTTGCTGTGACTAGAGTTAAGTTATGTTGACTTGAATTTTATCCTATATTTTACAGGCAGCAAACAAACAAGCAACTCAGAAGAAGAAAGCCCCTCCACCCCCAAAAGAAGTGGAGGAGGAATCTAGCGAGGAGGACAGCAGTGATGAGGAGGAAGAGGTACAGTCTGTCTGATTTTTTTTTTTTACATTTTACTGTATATTTCTGACATTTAATAAAAGATATTTATAAAGGAATAGTGTTGGCCTGTTGATTTCAAGTGGTTTTTTTTGTTGTTTTTTTAATCAGACTCTTCCACCCAAAGTGGTAAAGAAAGCTACACCAGCAAAAGCCACCCCAGTTGTCAAAAATGGAGCTGCTGCCAAAAAAGCAGACAGTGAGGATGAAGATGACGACGATTCTGGTAAGCAGTTAAATTCGACTCACCTAAATTAAATGAATGTAAGGGGTAATCTACAAATTGAATTAGAGCACTTTTATTGCACAGTTTTCTTTTGAAGCTGTCACCTGAATCACCTGAAATGGCATTGCATTAATGAATGGACTTGTGCTTACGATTGTTGTTTCAGTTTGTAGACACTAAGATAAAACTTGCACCCGTTCGGATGAGCCATCTAAATGTGTGAAAATAGAGATGCGCTGATCCCGACTTGACAGGGATTAGACATTGGTCAGGCATTATGGATGCACAGGGAGTGAAATTCCTTTGATGAATTATTTTTTTTAACATTGTAATACAATCACAAATTCTTAACTTGTATGAAAAATTTTGTTGCACGAATGTCTCAACTTATAATTTAGAATGGTGTGTAGCTGCAACCTCATTTAACAATCAGTTAACATTAAGAAAATCTTAATTTTACAGATATTTTAACTTGAAAAGGAGAAGAGTAATGGTATTGTGTCAGTACACAGTATTGGTCAGCACCCCGAGTTTCATAAATTCCAGTGAGTGAGGGTTTTTAAGGCATGTTGACACATTCACACTCACTACATGTGGAAATTTAATCTACCTACAGAGGAAGAGTCTGAAGAGGAGGCCCCCCCACCAAAAAAAACCGCTGCAAAGGCTAAACCCACACCAGCCAAGGCAGCTCCTGCAAAGGCAGAGGAGTCAGATGATGATGACGATGATGATGATGATGACGGTATGACCAACAGCTGATATTTTTTTGTGTGAAAATTTCTATTTCATTTATTTTTTTTGTAATGGCTTGAAAGAAAGCATTTGTGCCTTATCAGAGCAGCAGTTGGTTAAAGAATTACATTTCCAGATTACATTCTACCTTTACGTTTTAAGAAAATTACCACACCCTCCATTTCTTGGCATGCATGTGGTTGTTCAGTACTCATGTGTGTAATGTACGGAGGAAAAGTGAATGCAGTGCTATGTCTTCGGTACCGGTGTGTATTTTATCGTCTGCCGGTTCTATCCTCAATCGCTGTCACATTCATGCTTTTCATGGCTTTTCAGGCAATCCAAAGATGGTTTCCCTCTGCAGATTTTTTAATGGTGAACTATTGTTGATTTACCTGTTTTTGCTGAAATAATTCTCATTCTCATGCGTGTTGTCTAGATGAGTCAGAAGAAGAGGCCCCGCCACCCAAGAAAGCAGCTAAGCCTGCTGCCAAGCCCCCAGTGAAGGCGAAACCTGCAAAGGAGTCTTCTGATGATGATGATGATGATGACGATGATGAATCAGAAGATGAGACTCCACCTCCCAAGAAGGCTACTCCAGCTAAACCAGCTGCTAAACCAGCCGCCAAAAAAGCCGCCAAAGAGGAGTCTGACGACGACGATGATGATGATGACGACGACGATGAAGATGGTGAGCAAACCTTTGATTACTGTTCTCATTTTCAGAATATCTTCTGTATTGGTGATACCAAGTCAGTGTGCAGTTGCTTTACGAGTGAGCCTCAAGAAAGAGTATATGATGATCAACAAGGGACTTAATACTGAGTTTGTATGATGTCACCTTTTTTATTGATCTGATGCAGGCTAATGGCAGATAGTCAGAGGTTTCACTTTGATCACAATGACTCTGATATAACTTGAAAATAATGATTGTGTCTCTCCAGACTCTGAGGAGGAGATGGACACCACTCCTGCCCCAGCAAAGGCTAAGAAAGCAGGCATGGTCAAGGCAAAGGAAGAGTCTGAGGAGGACGATGATGACGAGGACGACGATGAGGATGATGACGACGATGAGGAGGAAGAGGGTGAGTTTTGGC
Organism: Plectropomus leopardus; assembly: GCF_026936395.1. Lineage (NCBI taxonomy): Eukaryota > Metazoa > Chordata > Actinopteri > Perciformes > Serranidae > Plectropomus > Plectropomus leopardus. Next base: position 18,333,109 of record NC_142180.1, read on the forward strand.
AATGGGAAAAATCAACTGTGGTTCAGCTGCCAAAACTTGGCTTATCAACCTAATAGAAACATCACTCTTCACAGCATCTGTTTAATGTCACAATAAGTTTTTATTGAAATTGTAAAGCCTTAAGTATAGTTACACACCATCTACCCATTCCAGATTTTCTTCCTCTGTTTTGGCATGTGAATTAAAGATTTTGTAATGCTCCTGTCTCTATAGAAGCCCCAGTGACCCCTGCAAAGAGAAAAGCAGAGAGCAAGAAAGACACACCTCCTGCCAAGAAGGCAAAGTCAGAAGGCGAAGGTAGGAATACTACACTGACCCATCAATCAGATTTAAACATTTTATGATGATCAACAAGGGACTTAATACTGATGTGTGATGTCACCTATACTATTCTGAATCTGTCTGCCATAATTACTACATTTTTTTTAATGCACAAAAAAATGAAACTTAATGGAAATTTACTTTCTGTTTTACCAGGATTCTGTCTATTTGTGGGAAACTTGAACTCCAATAAAGACTTTGAAGAAATCAAAGAAGCTCTGAGGAAATTCTTCTCCAAGAACAGTCTTGAGGTCGCTGATGTCAGGTTGGGTGGATCAAAGTAAGTAAACAGTTAAAATAAATCTTAGCCTATGAATCATACTTAGTGGTGATTATAATTAAATGTAAATTGTGTTCTTTGACTTTTGTTAGACACAATGCAAAGTTACCATGAATCCCCTCGAAACAGGGAAATTGTTCTGTATCTGCAACCTAAAACATTGTTTTTGGAACATGGCTGTAACAGTTCCTGAGACTATTTTTGTCCTGAAGCAGAAATGTCTTAACTGTTCTTGCATGACTTGCCCCAACAGGAAATTTGGTTATGTGGATTTTGCATCTGAGGAGGACATGCAGAAGGCACTGGAGCTCAACGGCAAGAAGGTCATGGGTCAGGAGTTGAAGTTGGACAAGGCCCGAAGCAAAGACAGCTCACAGGAGGGCAAGAAAGGTGAAAAAAACACTTATTAGGATGCCTGTATATGTCTGGAATTTTTTTTTAAAAACAAATAATTCTACCAAATTCTTTTGAGAAAATTACCACACCCTCCATTTCTTGGCATGCATGTGGTTGTTCAGTACTCGTGTGTGTAATGTAAGGAGGAAAAGTAAATGCAGTGCTATGTCTTCGGTACCGGTGTGTTCTCCCGTCCGCCGGTTCTATCCTCAATCGCTGTCACATTCCAGCCTTCTGTGAATTTTCTCAAAATGAATCACAATGCTCCTACCTTTTTGCCAAGCTTAATTATTCTTATGTGTTTCTTTTGCCTTTTAAAATATTTTCAATACTGAAAGAAGTTAGTCCCAACATTGACAGTTGACATTTGTCTCACAGAGAGAGATGCAAGGACACTGTTTGTAAAGAACCTCCCCTTCTCTGCGACTGCTGATGACTTGAAAGAAATCTTTGAAGATGCAGTTGACATAAGGTTACCTCCAGGCCAGAACGGTTCAAACAGAGGGTAAGAACAAGCCAGCATTTAATACAGAAGTTATTGTCAGCTTATTTTCTTAGTCCATTTAATGTCATTAGGGAGAATATAAAAGGAATACAAGAAAGGTCTGTGTGAGTCCTACAAGCTAACCTTGGATGAGATTCCCTATCGGTATAGAAAACTGACGTAGCTTTAGGATGTAGTTGAAGGAAAACTGTTTTCCATCAGTTATTGTCTCAGTTTTATAAGGTATCACCATTTTTTAGCATAAATGTTGCTGATACTCAAACCTGTCACTCGTATAAAGTTGACCAGCATTTTGGTTTGCAAAATACTAGTCTTCTTCGAGAAAAGTAATTTCTATTTTTCCTTTGACAGCATTGCCTATATCGAGTTCAAATCTGAGGGGGAAGCAGAGAAGATGCTGGAGGAGGCGCAGGGAGCTGACGTACAGGGAAGGTCCATCATGGTTGACTATGTTGGTGATAAGAGCCACAAAGGGGCCATGTCAGCAGGTAAACTCCTTGGACATTTTTATAAAGCTGGGATTAATATTTGAACGGTGTGAGCTTTCAGTTAAGTTATTATGCAATAGTCATTTAGTCTGTTCATCTCACCGGTCTCCTTCCTTCCTATTGTTTCTGTAACATCAGGAGCAGCCTGCAAAACACTGGTGGTGAATAATCTCGCCTTCAGTGCAACAGAGGATGCCCTACAATCCACGTTTGAGAAGGCAGTTTCCATTAGGATTCCACAGAGAGATGGCAGACCTAAAGGGTAAGTGTCTTCAACAATACTGTGTTGATGGGTACCAAAGAGGATTTTATGCCATCATTTTTCATCCTTAAAATTCCACAAATAAATACCAAATTACTCTACCTTCTCATGAGCTCCTCTTAATCTTATCTATGGTTATGCATGGATTCGCACGAGAAGCAGAGCCAACGTACAGTTAGAACAGGCTCACCCTACTCTCATATGGGTGTTGCCTATGTCTACTGTGCAACAAGTGGAAATGTCTAATTAAGCAATCATCTGACAAAATGGTCAGCAAGATTTGCACTGCCATGTTTTTAAGGGCAGAAAAAAACATTGTAACAAATGTTCTGATTGACAACAGTTGATGTTCTACTTACTGATCCATGGTCAGTGTTAACCTTTCCCTAATGCTATGCTCCTTTCCTTAGTTTTGCTTTTGTAGAGTTTGAGAGCACAGAGGATGCCAAGGAAGCTTTAGAAAACCTCAACAACACAGACATCGAAGGCCGGTCAATCAGACTTGAATACAGCCAAAATAGCGGCAGAGACGGGGGCAGGGGGAACTCTGGTAAGTCTAATAACTTGACCAAAGTGAAAAAAGTCTTTGGATCCGACACTGACTTAGAGATGCAGGGGCAGCTGGGAAACCCAGTATGTCATCATGGCTGGATGTGATGAAAACTTGACCGACTGAAACTCTGTGACGATATAAAAGATAGTCAAGTACTGATCTGGTCAGTGCAGAGCCTTTAGGTTGATGCACTATTTATTTGTCAGATGATGATAATGTGATATCATTTAAACGATCAATAAGAACAATTTTAGTGATGGTCTCTTTTCTGTCAGGCCCAACAAAAACCCTCTTCGTGAAAGGTCTCTCTGAGGAGACAACGGACCAGACATTAAAGGACGCATTTGAGGGAGCTGCAGCAGCAAGGATAGTGACGGACAGAGAAACGGGGTCATCAAAAGGGTAAGTTTTTATGGGGTTTAAATATTCCCTGTGGTTCTTAGCTCTTCTTGTGAAACTGCTCTGTCCAGAAGTGACGGTGTCCAGATTTACATGAGAAGTATAGTGAACTCATGTCTGATGTGAAACAATCAAAACAACAACATAGGTGATTAGAACTTCAAAGTACTGTGAAATGCACTCATAACACCGTAGGTTAAGTACAAAATTAGTTTCCAGATTGTTCTGATGAAACAGTCACTGTGTAATGGTAAAATTTTAGCTATGTTGGTAGGAATTCCTATTTTGATAACTAAAATCAGTTATCTTGTTACCTTTTGTAAAATAACTTGGCCCTTTCCTGACACCCTCCTTCGCAGCTTTGGCTTTGTTGACTTCAACAACGAGGATGACTGCAAGGCAGCAAAGGAGGCCATGGAGGACGGCGAGATCGATGGCAGCAAGGTGACCCTGGACTACGCTAAGCCCAAGGGTGAAGGCGGCTTCCGCGGAGGTCGAGGCGGCGGAGGATTTGGCGGGGGTGGATTTGGCGGCCGAGGTGGCGGCAGAGGAGGTCGTGGTGGCTTCGGCGGCGGCTTCGGCGGTCGGGGTGGTGGCGGCAGAGGAAGGGGAGGCCAACGTGGAGGTGGTCGAGGACGTGGTGGCTTTGGAGGTAAAGAAAATCAAATTGCTGCTGATATTTAGTCGTTGAAATGTGGGGATCATAGCATTAGATTTTCTTTTTGCTTAGATTGGATCACACTTGAAGGCGCTGGCCAGCACTCTAAGTTGCCTTTGTTCTCATTTCAGGTGGAAGAGGCGGCGGCGGTGGATTTGGCAAACCCCAGGGGAAGAAAATCAAGTTTGATGACTAAATCCTTTAGTCTATTTTACTCTTTGAATGGACTCTGGTTTCATCAGTTTTCAGAGCTTTTGGACATTCCAGAAAGCGTCATTGATATATATTTAACTGTTAATGGGCATTTTAGCCCTTTATTTAGACCCCTAAACCGTTCCCCACCCTAATGTGCCAGAATGGAACTTTTGACCTTCTCAGCTCAAGTGCTTTGTGTGAGTACTGAATGTCCCGAATGCAAACCTGCACCTCTCGCCCTCATTAGCTAACTTGCTTTTCCGAAGGAGTACAATGGAACGGGTCTGGCAAACAAGTTTGCTGTGAAAAAAAATGTTTGTCTTTGTCAGATACATTGTGTAAATTTAAACAGTTTGTATGATTTTCATTTTACCTTTTGTAAAAAAAAAAAAAAATACACCTGTTATCCACGTTTGTTTTTATTTTGTTCATTTAGTTTGCTTTAGGTGCCATGTTTTACTGTAATGTGCAAAGCATATTTTGATAGATTTGAGTCGGTGCTTGAGAGATGGCTGTTAAAAAAAGGTGAAGATGTTCTGTCTTGTTTGGTGGGGCACAGTCAGTGTCTGAGTCACAGAGGATGAAATGCCTCTTGTCTATGTAACATAAAATATTTGTAGTGCATTGACTAATTTTTCCCCATCCGAGAATCTTAAGATTTTCATGTGATTAAATAAAACCTTGTAGGTGGTGATTTTTAAATGTTTGTTCTCCTTGCACTCATGTCAATCTAAAGCATTGAGTAAGTATTAGCATTGACTTCATAAATTAATTGTAAAAGGAGGATGCTACGCTACGCAAACAGTTCAGTAAGATGATAAAATATATCTTTACACACCCACATATGTAAATCAGCCATATTATTTCACAACACTGTGTGGGTGATCAGAGCCTTTATACGTCTTTTCAGCTAGAAATTATTGGGTCTGCTAGAAACATGACAACTGAAACAGTCTTTAGCCTTTGTGATTCGTTAGATGCTGTATTACCACGTTTACATGCACAAAGTCATTGGTTTTTGCCCTTATTTTAAAATGGAAAAATATGACCAACAAAAATGAATATTCCACTAATATTTCTGTTTACATGCAGCTCTGCACGATCAGAGTAGTGTGTTCTGATGTGTCATTGAGAAATGAAATGGCTGGAGCAGCTTGTCATTGTGCTTCTCTGCATCTAGATAGGGATTTTTTTAAACTGGGTGGCAGACTTGTTTGACAGTGCGAACACTCCTTCATTACTTCAACCACCTTATTGAAAAGGTCAGCATCTTGATATGCATTTTTAAAAGCCTTTTGATTCCAAAGTCTTTCATAATGTTTGAAAGTAAGTGTGTTTTTTCTTCAGACCAGAATTGTTCTTTGCTTTTCTTTTGGGCATACATCTCTACATAAATTTGCAAAGATAAGGCTAGTTGGTTAGTGTACAAGGTCTCAATATATACATGCACAAATAATGCTATTAAAACCTGAATGACACTGGTATATCCCATGTCATCATCGTAAAATACTACATTAATAATGTGGCCTAATTCTGATCATCTAAACACAATATGCTGTTTACAAGACCTGTACCAAATTCAGAATATTGTCATATTAACAATGTACCCAGTGTCATCTGGAAAATCTGATGAATGACAAGCCTATTTTTCCCCACAAGGTGGCAGTGTCAGGTCAGCTTTTTAGTGGAGTGACTCCTCAGTCAATGGAGCTGTGCGTGCTGAATGCTTGCTGAGTGATGCAACATTACATCGACTGACATTGATTATTGGAATTTTGCCTATTCAAATCCCACAGTTAGCAGCAAAACTTATTAAAGGCAGTTGTCTCTGTCTAAACCTAAAGTTGTGGCACTAAAATCATCAAGCATATAAGGGGCTCTCAATCTCTCTTAATCTTGCGTTATGTTTGAAAAACACTGGGCAAGTGGGGCAAGAAAAAAAAATCCATGACAATATGTGGGAACCCTAAAGTTAAAAATCAGACTCAGGATCCACTTTATTGGTCAAGTAGGCATACAAAGAATTTAAATACGGTTTTCTTACACAGTGCCAAGATCTAACATAAAAGGAGATACACAAAGATTAAACAGGTAAAACAATATGCAATGTCCACATGTAGGTCAAAGTGTTACATATAAGAATATAAGTCTTAATAATTCTGATTCCTCACTGGAAATAGGACTTAGTGTGACTTTAACAGTGACCCTGAGCTGCTGGACAGGTCTCTCTTGTCAGTGACTCTGGCAGACGGGGGACAGCAGTATGCTGTCATCCCTTGGTCCTAGCTGCTGAACAGGGATCTTTGTTTGCGAAGGTGCCTGAGCGGGAGGCACTGATGATGGCACCACTGAATACCTCCATTTAGAGATTTGTTGCCCCCCGCCTCGAACAGTGACAGAGGTCATGCTGACTTTTTTCTGTGGCGTTATGTCAGCCGTCTAGAATGACCCGTGCTTTCTGAGGAGTTCACCTGTTTTTCAGTTCAGCTCCATTTCAAAATGTTATGTCATTTCTCTCCTGCTTTACTGCTGTTTTCAAGTTTTCTTTGTGTTTTCCCTTATTTAGATTTACAATAGATTAAGCTTTCATATCCACAAACTATATCAAGTTGTTTATGTAATTCAGAGAGAACATGTAAGGAAGATTTTAGATTTCTTATTTAGATTTTTTTCCCCCACAATTTAGAATACACAAAATGAGGACAAAAAAATGCAGTAAACCGTGCAGGGGGAGGCAAAAAAAAAATATTTGGCTTATTTGAAGCCTCCACCCTCAAAAAAAGGTTAAAATTTCAAAATGTTAGAAAAGACACAAATGTGAACACAGATATTGAAATGACAACATTAAAATTATGGGAAACTAATAGCACAATATATACATATGACTGACAGCAATAACAATAATTAAAGTCATTAAAACAGAAGAATGTAAATGTGTAATCTGTAAAATATATATATATATATACATACATATATATATATATATATATATATATATATATATATATATATATATATATATATATATATATATATATATATATATATATATATATATATATATATATATAAGCATGTGTGTAAAAGAAGCTCTATATTTTATTGTTATGCTATGGGGGAGAAATTTAACTGGAAAGTGGTGCTGCAGTTGTACCCTCTGACTTGTAAATATCAAACCACAAACATAAAACATTTAATAGCTTTGACGCTGACTCAGTGGCGCATTGTGAGGAAGAGGGAGGATAGCGAGTGATTCTTTATCTCATTTGTTTCGTGGCTGATCTAAATAGGACCCTCTTTAAATGGAAGTACAGCTGAGAGTCCTCTTCACAATGGATCTTTGTCAATTACATGGTGTCCTATAGCATGGATGTACCAAGAAGTCGCATGGCCCTGGCCTCTTTTCCAGTGTGATGTGGGGAGTCAGAGACTCCACTGTCCTTATCTGCTGAGTGGGCATACAAATACCAATTTATCTTCTTGTATTATACAATAGAGAAGAACATACTGTGTGCCTCGTTTTATCAGTGCCACACAACAATGAATGTTTAAATCTTTATAGCTGAATACCAACAAGCTGATCATTTACGGCATCATAAAGCAGATAGGGAACAAAATGCTGATGTTTGAACAAAAAATATGCTATAAAAGAGATCTTTTATAGCATATTTTTCTGCCATTAGTTGAGTCTCAAGAGACATTACAAGTCTGGATTTTTTTGCAAAATAACACCAATAATATGGAGTCTGAAATTTACAGTGATGTTTGCATATAAGATATTCAAATTTTTTCATAATATTTCCTCCACTAATAACATCTCAGTTATGATCGATGAGATACCAAGTTCTTTTCTTATCTGACTAAGGAGTTTTGGTCAAAATGTGTGGGTTGTTGAATAATGTTGACTTTGAACTGCTGTGTTATATTTTTACTGTTTCTTACAGTAACACTGCTGCGTTTATTCTCAAATGGTCAGTTCAGACAACACATAACACAATATATTTCTACAACTTTAATTTCATTTTTTCTTAAACCAAGTTTAAGACAGACAAGCTCACCTTGCTCCACGCTTCAAGTCATCAGTTTGGCCTCCCTAGTCCTGGTCCCTGATCTCCTCCCAAGCCCACAGAGACTCTTCACCTGAACCTTTATCTGAACTGTGTTGCTCCTCACCTGTTTGACCTTTGACCTTTGGCAGGATCACAGGCAAAGTAAATTCATTACCAACTCCATCTGTGGTGTTTTGTGCTGCAACTGGGTTCCTACTGATACAGTTAACCTGTCGCCAGTCTCTGTTCTAAGGGACTGTTCATTATTTATGAGAAGGGAGGGGGTGGTGCAAAGTAGGAGAAGTGCCCTTTTTTTTAAGTGAGGTTTGAAACTTGAATATTCTCAAAACCCATCCACTAAACTGTACTATTTAATGTAAAATCACACATGGTGATCTGGAATACTATATTCTGATCAACAGTAATGTAATCTACAGTATGCACAATTTATTAGAGATATTTTGTGATGCCTGTGCTGATAGAGAAGCTATAGTCAGCAGCCCTGTATAAGTTAAGGAATGTTTTTTTTTTAATTTTAGCCTAAGCAGCAGCACTCCCTTCTTCAGCCATGCCGACAATGGTGCAGCGGAGGCCTTTGAAGAAAATAAAGAGCTAGTGTGAAAGCCTACAGCCTCTTCCAGCCGACTCCATTGACCACGCTGACATCAAAAGCTTCCTCCAATTAGCGTTAACAAATATGCAGCTCCTGCTGCAGGCACATTGGAAAAGCTGGATGTGGGCTCGCTCACAGTCAAATATCCTCACTAGAGTGGGAAATTTACACTAGATGATGGTAAATTTTTGCCTGTTGTTGATAAGTCAGTTCTTTTTTTCACTCACTTTGGTGGGAAAATTCAGCTATAACAATGGTTTCTTCTTTTGAGTAACTCTACCTGTGGTTTTCCGGTTCCTCGCTACTTGTTGGTTTGCGAGACAGAGGTTTGACAAAGTGGGTGAGACATGAATCATCGTCTTTTTTTTATCAGCTTTATTGTCTCCCACAAACATACAGCAAAACCCGACCATTCAAACCATTAAAAACAGATCCAAATGAACTTACTAAGGAACTGTGTAATTGTTAATTGATTCATGAGTAATAAAACAATTGGCTGTAAGTTTTACAGTATTAATCTCGGTTGGTTTTAGGTGTGGGAATTTAAGAATTTAACTGAAAATTTAAAATCAATCATTGTTTCCAGTTGTTTGCACAGTTTAACTGCAACTTTCATTGTTAACTGACATTGATATTACACAATATCCAAAAAGGATGTCCTTTCTCAAAAAACCCCAAAAACCTCTAGCCACCACAAGGTGCAACCTAGTTTAATTTGAAAGTAGAATTTGGTTCCTTCCCACACAAGACTATACAGCTTGTGCTGCTTTGAAGCATTCACTTTCACTAATACGTTACTTGTCACCCCCTATTCACACCTCCATGTCACCAGTATGTGGACCCCAAACCCCTAAAGCCTCTGCACTGACCAGATCAGAAGAAATTTGAGCGACGAGTTTACAGCTGCTAATAAATATCTTGAAGTACTCAAGTGCTTGCTATTGCTGCTTTCCCTTGTTCTGTTTTGTTAAAAGTATTAGTCCTCAATAGAAATGTAATCCTCGACAGTAAATGATAGGTACACCATAGTCATGTAAACCATAATGCTGAACAGTGGTTGAGATAATTCAGCTCATTTTCTTGATAGGTTTGACTCCATATCACTCATACATTGTGTTTCACACAGAGGACATTTGAAAGAGATAAATCTTCTTGAGCTATGCTTATGTGTTGGCAAGTGCAAACCTCATGAAACACAATATATAGAGAAGATCCAGTTTCTGTGTGGCTTTCTTGTCCTTGTCCTGAAAGAGATTCTGGAGAACAACAGGAAAGCAGCTGTATTGTTCTGCAATGCAGAACTTTGTCTTTTTGGGCCAACTTAAAACCTCTAAACAATATCTTCACTGTTTACCAGTGGTATCGCTCACAGAAGCTTTGCTTTGTGAAAAGACACACAATATGTGACGCGGCCACTTAACATAAACAGCGTGAAATGTCACACTGAGTCGTAAGCATGTGCACTTGCCTTCTGAAAATATACTGTGGGTTGCAAATATAACATATGATTTTTGGAGAATATTGTGTCACATTTCTTTTTTTTTTTCAATTTGTACCAAAGAGGATGTTCTGTAAATATTCGAATGCAGCAGTTTTTTCTTTTCAGTATATGAATTACGCAAGTGATAGCGTTAATATCTTATCACAGGCTGAGAGACAAGACAGAACATACTCATGGGTTTAGTTGCTGATAAAAAGAAGACTTTCTGTATTATATTTGAGTACTACACTATTACATTCATGGATGTTTGAGCATTTTTATCTTTGCTGTTCAGTTGCGTAACTGATACCCACATGTCAACACTGGACTCTATTGTTTGCTGACCTGATGTGGATTTTCACAGAGATGTTCAATGCTGATAAGCACAAACACAAAAGCACCCTATCTAGGACAGATTTTTAAAAGACAACTGTACTGTTAAGATGTTTATTTACAAAAGACATTGTATGTACACCTTAATTTTTACATGTATTTACATCACCACAAAATAATCATCACCCGCTACACCCAAAACGGCTTTATAATCATTAAACATCCCAATCATATGCTCATCTGACACTTTAAATTAAATACAAGAACCCCACATTTGCCCCTTTTTATCGGGGATTAAATTAACATGTCATTTACTCGTACCAGCAATAGTTTTAGTTCACAGTGTCATTGTAAACCCTCTACTGAATCCACGTCAAGTATATCAGCACATTCAAATCCACAAACATGTAACAAGTTTTTAAAAAATGTTTCCAGTAGTAAAGGAGTAGTATGTCCAAATCAAGTCAGCTACATTCCAAAAAAAATGAGTGCAAGGACCTTTGTGATACAAAAAGTGATTAAAATCTTACTTTAGGAACATGCACTGCACATGGAGATAATGGTATCATGGTTATACTTGGAGTAGAAAAGGTGACCAATAGTGAAACGGAGAGGACTTTTGACCAAATTACTGAGGTAGAGAGAGTTGTTTTGTTTTCTTACTTGATTTGAAGCCACTACAGCACGCCATACTGGTCCAACTGAAGGTGATGTCTTACACTTCATAAAACCCAAAGTGCCACTGTGTAAAAATAAACTATTTATTTTAAGTAAAAATGATTGTGTCCTGGCTGCCTTTAAAATTAAAGTTGAATGAAATTGAGAAGACAAGTTAAGGTAATTTTGAATGATTCAACCTGTCTTTTCAGATTCAGTTAACTTCAAAATTTAACGCAACTTACTTTTTAAGTTAAAACAAAAAGTTATTTTCACTGAGCATAACTACAGGCAGCATATGCAGAATGGCTTTCAAATCCAAGCCTCCAAGGGCACTATCTAATACTAACTGCTCTTTTGTTTTTTAAGATGTAAACCAAACATTTCCCTCAGACTTATTTGGCAATACAACACACCGCAATTACATGTTCATGGTTTTGTTTACCACTTGTCATCACAATAAATGTTACCTTACATTTTTGAAGGGTATTCACATTAATAGGTTTGCTATCATTGGTGATTTGGTGACAGCTCACGGCCACAAGGTTCCTGGGTTCCAAACCTCCACTGAGTCAATCCAGAACGAAGGAGAAAAATAGGTGTTGGCCACTGAGGAGGGGAAGAGAAAGGGGTGTGTGCATGGCTGTGACGAGGTGGACCTATCACAAATTTTGCACTAGGTCTAACAACAGAATAAAAAGCCTGTATATGCACCCATTGGTGCTGCAGCAGCTCAACTTTGGTTGTTGTCTCTAAATCTGCATGCTGACAGTGTGCGTCCTTCAAAATGCCAATATAAATACACAATTCTAGGTCAATTAAAAAAAAACAAAAAACTGTATAACTATATAATTTACTAGCCTTTGGAGGAAACTCCTCCAAAAATTGCACTACTGCACAGAAACAGCATATTCAAATATTGTCCATGGTCCCGTCCACATGAAGGAGAGTTTAATGGGACTCCCATGCATCATCTTAGTATCCACCGAGGTACAGCTCAGCTTTCTGGTGCTGTCCTTACCCGGTGTACTCATTAAGCTATAGGATCTCCACTTTCTGCGAGCACACCAGGTCACTATTGACCAGATTCCACATGTGCATGAGGTCCGGTGGGAGCAGCTTGTGCACCACAATCAAGCTCTTAAAGAAACAAGGTTCTTTGTTCAACTTACTGCTTTTATTTTTCACCAAGCCAAACGTCTTAAAGGCATTGTGTTTTATAGGAGTGACCTGAAGCACCTCCAAGCACATGCCTAAGAAGACGTCATCAATGGGGTAGAGCTCCAGTGTGTCTGCCGCCCAGTGAAGCCTCCTCGCCAGGCTCCCATCCATCAGAAAACCCCCTCCGCCTGCATACGGAGGGTAGTATGTCTTATTATATAGAACCTCTGGGATATAGTATTTGCTTATGTTTTTACGAATGGGCTTAGCCTTTAAAATCACATCCCCCACAAGCAGGTTCTTTGTATGGTTGCTGCTTTCTAGATACTCAATGATGTTCTCCACGTTGACAAAGACATCATCATCCCCCTTGAAGATGTAGCGTACTCTTGGGCAGTAAGTATGAAACCACTTGAGGAAGTGAGTCTCCTTAAGTGTGAGGTTGAAGAAGCTATCCAGGAAGTCCCACTGGAGGATATCCCCGTAGATGTAGTCCTCGTACTCCACCAGTTTCTGGTGGTTCGCTCCCTCTTCCTCACTTGAGGATTTACCAAGAAGAAAGAGGGTCTTTATCCTCTTGCCGTCAACCACCCACTCTTTGCCCCAGGTTTTTCGGATTACCTCCCTGCGGTCATGCTGTGTGGCTATAGATTTTATTACCATGAGCAAATATATGTCCCCTGTGCACTTCTCTGGGTGGTTGAGGACCATAGGAAAGTAACGGCAGTGTTGATAAAGTGTAAACTGCTTGAAATTGTCCCCCAGGCTCTTGAACCAGTCCTGACTTGTGAGGTTGAGATTGGCGCTACAGTTGGAGCTGGTTACGTCCCAAGTTTTGGGGCTGCTGTCCTCAGTGATCCTGGGCTCCTGCGTGGTGGATTGAGCTTTAGGCACTAGCTGGCGTTTGCTAGCTTTCCAGAAGCCTTTTATCCCCAGGTACGAGGCAGTTTTGTCTTTCTGATCAGCTCCAGGGTACTCAGAGTTTTCCATGCCAGCCTGCCTCTCGAACTCAAAGGGAGCCCCCATATTGATGTTCCCTCTCTGGACGGCAGTCAGAGCCACCAAAGCCAGGAAAAACATGACACTCACCCTCTTGTACACCCTCCAACGGTCTCTGTTGTTCATCCTGAATGAAGACAAAGATCACAGATGCCAGTTAGGTTCACTGCAAAATTATCCAACACATTTAAGTTGTGATAGACAGAAAACTAAATATTTAGTTTTATTAATATTTTTTTTTCAAATTTTGATCACATTTATGCACATTAAGGTATATTAACCCTTTAACGTCAGGGTTGTTTGTGCTGCATTTCGACGCCTTAAACCTCTGAAACCTTAGAAAACTGGTTTGATTTCTTTCAAGAATACAGGACAAGGAAATGATCTGATTTTTGTGTGTGTGTGTGTGTGTGTTTTTAACTAACCCCAAACAAATTAACACACAAAACAAGACTATTATTTCTATCAACCCTCCCATACGATTTAGACTAAAAGTTTAAATAAAATTCCATAAATGATAATTAAACATGTAAAAACTATACTTGTTGTTTTATGTGCAGCCAGAAGTAAAGTTTGTCGCCATAACAGGTTCCCACATTTTGATCTCCAGAGGTATATTGGCTGTTTAATGTATAACAAACAAACAAAGGAATAGCCCAGGGGCAGAATGACATCATACTGATTACTGTTCTCCCTGTAACTGTTTTTGCCATACAGACCATAAAATGTGTTCCATAAAAAGACAATATAGTGCTAATTGTTTCCTCTCTACCTGTTATAATGGCTTTATCATTGTTTGCTTTAATACAAATGACACTCATGCAGCAGAAGTGTGCTATTTCCTTAGAATTCACCTTGAAGTAGCACTTGTCACTTTTTTTAAAGAAGCGTCACTGCTAAAGGAATATGTGGAATGCACTTTGGACATGAAGTAACCCCTGAAACAAATTTCTCACGTTTTCAACATGTCATGCCAGGGCTCGTTACAGTCACTACCCCAGAGGCACTCCCATGGGGTGAATAACGACAAACAATCCTAGAATCCACATGCCTTCAAAAAGAATCTAATTTTAACGAAATTTAGAGAAAGTTCACTTGTGGGTTCTGGAGTCACACCTTAGACAGAGGCACATACATGTCTAAATTAGGCCTACACTTTAATTCTCCTCAAGTTGATAATCTGAACCACATTTTTACCTCCTGTGAGATGAACATACTGGCAATTAGATACACAGTATCCCGTTGAAATTTTCTTACATGCTTAAACGGATCATTATCCTAATCTTTACTCCTTCTGCTTCTTTTCCTATGAATAAGTTCTTAAAGTGGGGTAAGATGTTGTTCACTTAATTAAAAAAACAAACATTTGTTGCGTCTTAATGCAGAGACACAACCAAAAGATATATTTTTTAAAAAAGCCAGATTAACATGGTGTACATCTTGCCTACGATGATAAAATATTAGAAAAAAACGCCACTTACATTTTATCGTGCGCTTTCGACGACCTTGTGACGGTTGTTTGAGATGATAAACCAATAAAAAGCCGATTAGTTAGCCAAGGAATGTGGACTGGCTTAAGTTTAAGTCTCTTCAACTGGAGGACAAACTGATAAAATAATCCTTTCCATGCAGTGTGGTTTTGAATGTTGTCAGAAAGGAGCGATGAGTTTGGGGGCTTTGTCTGGTGGTGCAGATGTGCGCTCCGCGATGTGTGTGCTGCTGAGGACTGCCCTCCCTTACTGTGAGCCGCATTTAAAGGCACGGCTGCCGCTACGTAGTACACACACACACACGCACACACACACAGGATGCGGCTGATGAATGAAAAAGGAGGAAAGTGTGTCTGTCATGCAAAGGACTTAGCGCGATGCTCCATCATAGTTTAACAATGACGCTCATGACAAAATCAACATCGGATTTCTTTTGTTACTTATATGAGTTGAAGACTGTGTTCGTTGTTCTGTAGGTTATTGTAGGTCTAACGTTTCAGTTATACACCATAAAATCTGACAAGTCGCTCTTACTTAAAATAATCTTGGAAACTGATTGCCTTGAAAAGGTAACGCAAATACAAACTAATCTTAATTTATGTTTACATATCAGATTGTTAAATTTGCTCAAAATGAATCTGTATTTACTTAATTTTATGAAATTGTTGCAACTTAAAAATGACAAGTGGGATTACCTTGTTCTTTCTAAGTGTTAACAACTTCAGTAAACCAAGTTAGTCTGACTTGACTTGATAATGACAAAGAGGATTTTCACAAAGTGCCAGAGGTAAAGCAAGAGCCAGAAAAAAACTTTAAAAAACTATTGTTTTATCAGCACTTATGTTACACAATTGAAAAAGATATCATCTATCTGTTTCCCAACACAAAGACAAGAATGCCCGCAGTATTTGTCCTACTGCTACTACCACCATTACCTTGTATAATAATGTCTGCTAACACTCAGCCACTTATACCACCAAACAGAGTGCCCCAGGGAAGACGTTTATCTGTTGGCCAGTGTGAAAGTTAGCTTTGCCCTGGTGCCCTCGTCAAAAACCCATGGGATTTTTCCATTGGATTTTGGATTACTGAAGAAAATAAGGTCTGTGGTAAACAAACATTTTTGATACTTACATGTTTTGTTCAGGAAGATAGTCTTTACAAATGAACACCACTTTTAGGATTTTTGAAGCCAGGATGCAATTGCCAGAAGTGAAATTTAGAGCTGTCAGATGACTAATTTATAAAATTCCAATAGTTAATCATGATTAATTGCATTTTTTAAATATAATACAGTAATCTGCAAATGTTTATACTTGATGAAACCATAAACTGATGGCACACAGTCATTGCAGATTAAGTAACATTTAGTTCCGACTAAACAATCTAATTGGACAGGAGGCATTTTATGAGTGCTGAAAAAGAGTATAATAGCACTAGGACTTTTGCATGCATGTATCACCTCACTTTACAGGTAACATTTGAATTAACAAGACAAAGGGAAGGGAATTACCCTGGATACTTCACTGCAAATCTCCAGGTATGCTCAGATAACATCAGAAGATGTTGCAACACCACATGTATGTGTCAGCAGACTCTTATTTCATTACATGCATAATAAATGGAAACATACAGATAAATGTACATGATACTAGGTAGCTGACCTGTGGTAACATGCAGACCTACACAAAGTAGCCAGCTAGTGTGAGGGAATATTTATTTGGTGATTGGCAATAGTCCAGTCCCAGTCCAGTTGCAGAACTATTTGTGTTGGTAGGGCCAAAGAAATAATTAATCAAACAAACAAACCATTATGTGCGATGCTTTTCTCTGTTAAATAATTATTAGTGCTTGTATAACTATGGTTTGAATACAGTATCACATGGGAGGTAGTGCTATTGTACTGAATATCAGCACGGCTATGATTATCTTCAGCATTCAGCCTCCAGTCTGATGCCTACAACCAAAGAACTACAGTTCTCCCTCTTGGGTGAAATTGCTTGATTTATCCCCAACTGTTAATAAAGTGTGGTTGCTGTTGGAGATTTCATCAGTTGCTTTCACTGAAAAATGGAAGCCATTGCATGTTAACGATAGGTGTTAACCTGTGGTGTAATGTCTATTAAGCTGTTAAATTAAAGGCTATTGTTGAGTAGAGACATGCTGTGTTTGCAGAGTTATTACATGGATTCAGGACACGTATTTGTACGTATTTGATGAAGAGGTGGGAAACTGGTTAAAACATATCCTCTTTGCATATTTTCCCCATGAACATTCAAGTTAGAAGTCATAATCTTGAGCAGTTATTGAAAAAATGTCCAGAATATGTAGAAATTGATGCTCATGATTTTTGACATAACAAGACAACAGGGAAACTTGAGTTAATGCATGGACATCACACTGAAGTGTACGATACATGTTTAGCTGTAAAGCAAGTTCCTGGGGGGAAAAAAAACGTGTAATGTTGAATAAAAATGTGGATGTGATCGATGGACTCATTAACGGAGAATGTGGCACAGTGACATATATAGCTATTTCAGCTAGTTTAACTTTTCCTTAAACAATGCACGTTCAAGTTGATGATAATCAAGTTTGCACATAGAGAAGAACAAAAAAAGTCATTTAGTGACTTTCAGACCAACTGTCCCAAGAGAGAATAGAGTCATTAATACACTATTTTTTAATTTAAACTGGCTTGAGTTTGAACAGTACATAAAGTACATGGAGAACAGGAAAGGATCACAAATTGCACACAAAGTTTGGCACGACATGGCAGATTTGACCATATGAACACAGCCAACACGGCGTCTTTCTAACAACAGTCATTAACTTGACAATTATATCTTCAAATTATATTACCAGATTGGGGAAAAAAATAAACACTTTGGTTGATCTGCCATAATGTAAAGTGAATGTGTGGCATTCATTTGTGATTCACCATGGATATTTCGTTTAAAAAAATTGCATATTACTGTATTTAGCACACAAGCTATTGATCTTTTCTGCACCCAAAGGTGTGTGCTGTAATTTAATGTCTGTGGCATTGCTAAATGAATTGTAATTTGTTTGAGCATTTAAACTGTTTGCAGCAATGACAATTGGAGTAATTAACAATAAACTCATGTCCTCAGGGTGATGACACAGTACCAACAGTAACCTTGGTGCTGCATATTGTATTGCAATGACTCTTTCCTGTCTGTCCCTGCATCTCTGTTATAAAAAAAAACAGGTTCAATTTTTAATCTAAGAACTTGTCTAAGCATTGTCATATGATTTATATTTATTGAGCTCTGGACTAGAGGTAGACTTTGTGGCCCTCTTGAATTCCTCTCACAGTCCTCAGAGGTAAGATCTGACATTCCTGCACAAAAAAACAAAAAAACAAAAAAAAACCCAACATATAAAAACATTATGGCATGCAATAACTATGTTAACGAGACATTTCATGCTTCTCTTATAAAATGCACAATTGTCAAGTCAAGTCATATTTATTTAGAGAGCACATTTAACAGCAACAAGTGTCGACCAACATTCTTCACAAGGAGATAAAATAAAACTGAGGGAGGCAAGATCAAATAAAAACAAATAAAACACCAATACATTGGAGAAAGTAAGCAAAGTCAATAAGAGCATATATTATCGTGACAAAATCGTAACACAAAAAATAGCATTGCACAAACAACAAAATAAACAGGTAGAGTCATGCAGTATGGTCGGGCATGTCAACATAATGATGGACTAAAGGAGGGCTGCAGTTGTTGTGGTTATCCACTGCACTGTGTGTGTGTTTGTGTGTGTGTGTGTGTGTGTGTGTGTGTGTGTGTGTGTGTGTGTGTGTGTGTGTGTGTAAAAGTAAAGCCCTTTGTCTGTCTGTCTTTTCACTTGATGAGCTTATTATTAGGAGGATTGCATTTTCCTGGTCTTTGACTTTCACTTTACTGTGTTTTTTTTCCTCCTGTGTTCCTGTGCTGCCTCTCCCTCATTTACCCATCTACACACCTGCCCTGCATCAGCCTTGTTAGTCCTCCCTGCTCCTCACTTCCGCACAGCCAATCAGCTTTCTGCTAGATCATCCACCTCATCACAATATTGCCCTCACTTGAACCTCTCAGCCTTTGTCTCCACCTGCATTTCATTTCCTCGTTAGTCTAGTTTGTATTTAAGCCCTGAGTTCCAGTTCAGTCTTTGTTGGATCTTTGATTTGTTTGTGTAATAGTCGGTCACTGTTTCCTTGTAATAAAGAGTGCTCGTTTGAGTCATAGATTTTATTGTACCTGAAACTGTGCTGAATACAAAAAAGTTTGTTCAAATTTTACAACATTAGAGAGTGCCAACATTTTTACAATACGCCAAGACCCCCTCAGTCCCCAGGCTACTTTGTTAAACAACACTGTTGCTACTGTAACTTTAATAACAATGCTTTTGTTTTTTAATGAAAATGATGTACGTGTTTATTGCATATAAAGCAGGGACATGGTCATTTGAGAATCATGTGGAGACACAATGCAGACTTAAGCTGACCATTTGTGATCGAATCAACAAAGATGCACGTTAAAACCAGGTATAAACAGGGCTTCCCTCTCTCTGATGTGTTTGAAGACAATTGTTAAAAAACCCAATAAAAATGATATAAGCAGGGATATGGATTTTTCAGCTCCCCTTTCTGCCCTTTTGACAAATACAGCTTTAAGTTAAGTAAATAAATGAAGGGACCAAAGTGTTCAAATGTAAAGGTCTGTCATTGAGTGAAATTGAAACAAAAGGAAAAGAGCACTAAAATTATTAAAGGAGGAATCATAAAAAGTAATCAGTGGTGTCAATGTTTAATTGTGTGTTCTTTCTTTGTATTTGCACAATGGAAACTTCAGGAAGTGAAATGATGACCTAGGTTTATATAAACCTTAGGCCTGGGGGGACAGCCTAAATAACTAACAGAGCCTAAATGATTTACTTAACTATCAGTAATATTATTCAGACCATATTGCGAACTTTCCGGTATGTTACTGACATCAGCAGGAGGCCCTGGTGTTAGGGAGCAAACTCCACAGGTTTTTATCAGCTCCCACACCTTTAGCAGCCATTGTGTAACTAAGGATTTCAAAGATCTGACAGCCTTTAATCATGACATGGCACTTGATACGTCATTTCAATGGCCTGTGTACTGCTGGAAACAGCGGTCAAGGACAGTTAGGCTTTTGATGAATGTATTCCTGCAACGTGACTCACAAATCTTGCCTACATTTACTGGAAATCCAAGCCTAGAGTTTGATTTTCTCTTTAGTGATATTATCTGAGAAATCATACTGTATTACCAAAAGATATGGACATAAAACAGAAGATTTTTATTCTTTAGGTCTCTCAGAGATTAAACTTAAATGAGGACTGTTTTTTGGTGAAATGCACAGTTTAACTACCATAGCCACTTGATCGTTGCTGTAGCAAACTGCGTCTCTTCCGCCTCTTTATGGTCTGGGGAAAGAACAACAAAATGTCTCTCGGTGCTTCAAAACAGGAATTTTTCAATCCAAGCACACAGCTGTGATCCAAAATCTCCCCTTCCTCTCCTTCTCTCTCCATTTCCTGGATCCAGCCAGCCATCCTTCTCAGGGCCATGTGCATCCTGTTGCTTACTGGTGATGTTTTTTCCCCGTTTTTTTCCCCCCTCCCCTCCTCTCTGTGGATTCAGGCTCCAGGAGTACTGTAGAAAAGTGAAGTAGTGATAGACACCACAGTCCCTCATCTTTCCCTTTGGCTAGAAAGGCAGCATTTGTCACTGATGTATAACAAAGACATTAATCAATCTGGAAAACTGGATATGACCTTGTAACAGCAATTTTGTTAATTTTCATGTTAAACCTAAAATGTTCTATAAGTTGAGCTTCTTGAAAAATAGCTTAATGACATTACAGAGTTTTCAACTGATGCAACATTAAAGCTGCATGTAGCAATTCTTCTATATTAACAAAGGATCTCATGTACTCATATGTGGAAAGGGTTGCAGTGATGCACCCAGAAAGCTCTTTGGAGTTTGTCAGGTCTTATTGTTTTGGTTTTACAGTCCACAGCTTTGCTGTTTTGGAGATGTTCTTGCAGATCTTCCTAACCTTGTTTCCAGCAGCAGGAGGCAGCTGTATTCAGCAAAAATGTAAAAGTAATAATTAATGCATTAAAAGTTAGGGTGTGTAATCTATGAGCTAAGATGATGTCTGCTGACCAGTAGGCATTGGTGTAATGTAACAAAGTGATAATAATTTCTTACAGTACATTTCCCAAATAAAATGTATACTTTTACTCATTTTCCATGTCTTCATTAACAGGGAGTCACATAATTACTATAAAGTTACTTTATTATTGCTAAATAAAATTAGAAGGTTTGGTGAATCACTGGTCCAAGCTTGAAAGATAGAGCAATGGTTAATCAATGAAGTTAATTAATGAAAGGGACACTGCAAACGAAGCTCTGCCACTGCCACTGAAGCCCAGGCTGCATATCAGATAAGCTGCTACACATTGCCCATAGTATAAAGGATGTTATTTTGTGATAGGAGACTGTGTGGTGACTGCTCTACTGCGGTGTGTCAGCCCCAGATTTCAAAGGTTTTCTTTAAATCTTTTAAGGTTGTCAAGAAGACTTTTTTTCTTTTTTTCCCCTCCAAATGTAATTTAAGCCCTGTTTTAAAGTCGGTGTACATGTTGAGAAGAAATAAATGTACTTGTCCTCAAAATTCTCTGGAATACTTTTTTTTTTAATAAACATTTGCTTTCTTACTTTAGTACATTTAATATGATAAAATTACTTTTGATACTTATGTACAGTAAATATCAGATAATTAAAGCCTTATATATGCCTTATATAATTATAGCCTAGATAGTATATTATTATATGCCTTTAACAACTCCTCACAAATTAAATCTCTGGTAAGATATCTGTACTTTAACTCAAGTGTGGCTTTCAGGTACTGTATCCACCACTGCCAGGAGGTATTTCAAAATAACTGAGTCCCCACACCCGTAAACACACATACTGCTGGCACTTCTAGCATCTTTTGTTAAAAGCATTGTCCTCATCATTAGAAAAGGGTATTGTTGAGAAACAGTTGAATGTAAAGAGTTAATGATTACAGAGTTTAACAGAATTGTTCCCTATCTGATGAACCCTTTCAGTCTCTACGATAAATGAGCACCTGTGTGCTGGGAAAGAAGCAGTTGTGAAATCTTGATCTTGAACAGGTGAAAGTGCAGAATTTTACCCACCTTGTCCCTCCCTCCATCACTCCATCAATTTTCTAATCAGCTGCTCCCTTTTGCCTTTTGCCATGGTTTATGGGAGAATGAGGAATTCGAGGTTATTGGGGTGGGATGAAAAACAGACAGTTAATAAGAAATGGAAAACCTTGCCGCTACTTTTGGCTTGGAGGAAGTCTGCGCTAATCCTTTGTTTGGTTTAACACACCTGAGAAAATTGGGAGAGGCCTGTCCAACTATTGTCAAGTGTCCAACAGGGATGAACGAGCCTCAGAAAGTTCATGTGCCGCTCCTCCTTTGAATAAGTGAGGGGCCCTGTCTACTAACTCCTCAGTCACCATGAAAGAATTTACTACAGTGGAAGAAAACATGGCTGGAGGGGATCTTTTTCTTTCCCCTCTCTCTCTTCCACTCAGCCGTCAACTGAGGATGTTCCTCTCTGAAAAGGCTGACAGAACAAAGACGCTGTGATCAGGCTGTTATGAATGTCCCTGACAGCTGTGTCTATAGGTAAACACCTGCTCTCTCTCTAACCACCCAAAAGCCCCTGTGGCTTCAGTAAACACTCTAATAAGCAAAAAAAGGGCAAATACTCCTTCTAACTCAAAAATCTAGTTTCTTCATGCCTTGATGATTTTGTCGGCTAATGTTCCTGGTAAAGCTTCAGTAGCTGACACCTCCCTTTTTGGTATCAAAAACATTAATGATTTAGTTTTCCACAAGCAAGGTCACAATAATAATATTAATGATTTACATTATGCTAATTTTGGAAAGTTGGTGTGTTCACTGGTTAAGGTTAACTTTAAGGTCCATTTACTTGCTTTCTGGATCTTTTGATCATAAATGGTTATCCTCTTCAGTGAAGGTTGTTTGGTCAACAGCTGCTCAGCCTTACACCCAAGCGGCAGTCTCTGAAGCTAATGCTGGATGTGTGCAAAACTGCTGTTCCTTTAAAGACCACTTGAGGCTGGCTCCAAAAACAATCAATCCACAGAGACACCCATGACACAATGCCCAACTTTACAGCAGAAATAAACATGTTTAGGGGTTTGGTCTCTGCAAACTAAATTCCCCATACACATAATTTAGGGTTGGGCTTCTTGAGTGCTGTGGTGTTTGCAGATAGTGTCCTCCACAGATAATCAACCTTCTTGGTTAGGAAAAGCCCAGAACTAGAGGAGAGCATCTAGCCAGGCTTCTCATCAACCCTCTGAAACCTGAGCTAATTGGTTTCCTTAAAAAACATGGGAAAAGGCGACAAGCAAATTAAAAAGACGTGGCTCAAAAATAAGCAAGAACTCAGTGAAGGGTTAGAAGAAAGAAAATTAGCTGAAAATAAGAATAAAAAAGTAAAAAACAAAAACCAACAAGAAAATGACCCGGAAAAAATGCTTAAATTATATATATATATATATATATTATATTAAATCATATAATATTTACAAATTGACTTATTTATTTATTTGGATAGTTTTCTATCAATCTTCCCCCTTTGTAAAAAACAATAAAAATCAGGTCATTTTCTTGTCACCTGTTACTTATTTCTTACAATTTGTCTTATTTCTCCATGTTTTATGAAGAAATCAAACCAATTCTTTCAGGTTTCAAAGGGTTAAACTAACATCTGCAGCAGGCATTTGTGGCGGTGATGAGTCTTTTATCTCCTTCCTGTTCAAGAATCAACAACCTTAGACGGCCATATACTTTGTCCCACACAACATGCTAACCTACAGTTTGGATTTGCTCAAGTGTACACACAGAGATAGTGTAGGCGCATTCACGCTAAAGGTTAATGGATAGTTTGCGAGGACATTCCTGAGAAGGTCAAAAATGTAAAAGGTGGATTCCAAATAAGCCTCAGACTTTAGTCTGTTTGACAAACAGCCTCTTTAACCTTCAACAATAAATTTTTTTTTTAAAAATCCAAGTGTCTGACAAGCATGCCTTCTGTCAATATGTAATGACAATATTTTAATGAGCCTGGGAGGAGAGAGACAGAGCTGCAAGTGTTTACGACAAAAGAGCAGCTGTGGAGGTCACTTCTATCTATCCATTTAAAAGGTCAAGTCAGGAGGAAACGGGAGGTCCAGGAGACAGACACACTGAAGCGCTGTCTCATCTTGGTTGGCGTCACCTTTTATCAGTTGAGCACATGGCTGTACTGATAAACACATCTGAAAGTGGTGCTCACAAACCGTGTTTTACTTTTGTTGGTTTGGCCACCAGTCCCACGATCACATTTTGTCAACACATTGAATTGAATTTCCAGCACAGATATTTTATTTTGAAGTGCCAATTCTGTGTATTCTTGCAATCTGTTTTATTTCTTTTATTTCTTTCTTTTATTTCTCTAAGTCAATGGGTTGTTTATATTTTGTGAAGTGTAACTGAATATGTGGTAATTTAGCTAATGTGTGGGCCTTAAACTGATGATTAAGGAGAAATCTCCACCCTGTGACTGGACCAGTTGAGGGCCACTGTTCTAAGAAAATGCAGAGCAGGGTCATGAACAAGTCTCCAGGTTAACTATATTAACTAAACCACTTTTAACAAGTAAAGTCAAAGGTGAAGGTTGTTATTAATTATTAATAAGCACTTTTCTGGTTCAACTTTCTTCCACTGTAGGCCTATTTGCCACAAACTCTGAGTAAAATCAACTTTTGTGTATACTTCCAAATGTGATATGTCTTTATGGCACACAATGCTCATTATAATGACCTCTGTTGTAAAGCTGTGTAGTGGACAGTTGCTTTCTTAGATCTCAAGTGAGTAAATTGTTGACCCAGGGGAAAGACAACCAAAACCAAAAAGACCCATGTTTTAAAAAAGTTAAATTATCTTTGAAGAATATAAAGTACATGAATCTTCATTGTGATCCTGGAAAATCATTGCAGGATTAACCTGCAAGAAGTATCCCCCCCCCCACTTTTTTTGCAATTTGTACAGTTCTTTTACGCTAGATGTGGAGTGTATTGAGTACAAAACCGAAATAATGAAGGTCTTAAAAACAGATTTTGACAGGAAACTTTTTAAGCATGGCCTCAGATTGAGGTAATAAATAAACTGGGAGCTTTGAGGGCTCTTGGAGTTCTGGGATCCTGGGACAGTTGCTCACTTTGCCTGGCTGATAATCCAGTCTTGAAGACAATACAATAACTTTATAACTTGTTTTGACACAACACAGATCAAATAGGTAAAATGTGTTTTCCTGCATTCGGTGCAGTCATGAAACAAATCACTCCTGTGTGATAAAAATCAATTTCTTTGATATTTTTTTTCCATGTCTGTGAGCACCATCCCCATTCTTTAGCAACCCTTTTGTTTTGATAGAAAGCAGCAGTTTCCTGTCTGTCACCGTTACAGCTGGACAGCACCAGCGAGGCTCGAGCTCAGGGTTACATGGCCACCTGGCCACAAGTGCGTCAGTCTGTCATGTGCGGCCTGTTTCCTTGCATTGTGCCTGTGCTCACTGGCAGCGATCACTGTATTAATCGCTGAATATGTCATATCTCAGGGGACCACATGTGCAAGTTAGCCACATTTGCCCTGCTAAAACTAGTGATATCATTTCTGCAGCCTTTATACAAATTTAAAACACGCCTAATGGAAACACGTCAGCTTCGAAAAAACTCCCATTTATTGCAAAATAGTTGTGATGCTTACATGAGGTGGTATTTCAGGCAATTTGAAAAAAGACGTATTTCACAAAACTGCAATGGACACACTTTTTAAACCTTTATAAGTCACATGATGCTCGGGCTTTGTCGGTAGGAACTGGCACCCTCGGACATGATGCAGCAGGCGCTACAAGAGGTGTTACTGCATCACATAACTCTTTAAAAGTTGAGTGGATCATCTGGAAGTTTGGAATCCACAATTCCTTTCTGAAATTTTGGACTATCACCTCCCAGAAATGCCTCATACATGGCCGCTCCCAAGTATGAGGGGCTTGCCTTTCCATTATTGCTCGCATAACACGCCTAGGTCCCCTTCGATTGGAAACAATGACGGATAGTGTGGTGGCTACAATATAAATACATCTGCTAATGGTTTGAACATCCATCGCCATGCTTCTTGAAATGTTATCCAGAGAGGAGAAGTTGCTCAATAGAACCACAGTCATCCCGCAATTGTGTTTTATCAACATTTTGAAAATATCGCTTAATTTTTGCACAAAGCAGTAATGGAAACCCATCTAGTGAGGCACCAACTCACGGCAGTTTTTTGATAGTTTGTTTTGCTCTCTCTTCAGTGTTCCTTCAAATTTCAATTTTTCATTAGCCTACACACCTTTCTCATTCCTTCATTTCCATTTTTAGACTTTCATCACCTATTAGTACAATGTAGCCTGGAAGTAGAGAGGCAAAATTGCCTCCAGCAATGCTGTGTCAACTTAATATACTTAATTCTTCAAGTAAAAATCACATTATTCCACTCAGGTCTTAAACTACATCATATTTGCAACAGAGCTGAGGATAAACAGCAGTTTGACTTTACACTTTACACAAATCCCATACATAACAAGACCTTGAACAGTTCAAATTTATACAGTCTACCTCTGTGTCTCTGTTACAGCTTCGCAAAGTCATACTCTACCCTGTTGTACAGTGCGCCTGCTTCTTCACCAAGTAACACAGTGCTCGAGTAAACTGACTGTTCAGTATTGAGCAGTAGTGAGTGTCAACAGATCTTAAAGTGTTTCTCGCTTGCATATCCCCAGAATATTTGTTAGGGCGCAGCTGTCAGGTGAGTTGGCGAGTGTGACATAGCTTTCAGTTTACGACATGATACGAGAGCAGAAATCTTCCTGCTGTGTGACATCTTGATGAGCTGAGCACAAAGAATTTTTTCTTTGCAGAGTGTGTCACAAAGGCGAACATGCAACACTGTGTGGCCACAATATGCCAACTACTGACTGGTGGTAATTACAGTATGTCAGAGGAAGTGATTTGTGATTCAAGACCGAGCTGAGGATCTTAGCAGCAGCCAATTGGGTCGTAGCATGGAGCTAATAATCACACAGCTAGTGGTAGAGGAAGTATTCAGAGCCCTTGCTTTTGTAATACTGCACTATAGAAATATTCTGCTAGTCCTGCATGGAAAATATTACTTTAGGAAAAGTATATTAGTGTTATCAGAAAAATTTAATTAAATTATTAAAAGTATTTTTTTAACTTTGTTATTATTATCTCATTATTATTAATATCTTTATGTCTTAATCTGCTGATCATTTTCTCCATAAAATCTATTGATTATAAAAATTCAGAAATAGTAAGTAATGCTGTCACTGTTACCAGACCTAAGAGTGACACCTTCACAAGGCTTTTTTTAAATATTCAACCAATAGTAAAAACACCCAAACTATTAAAATGTATTAAAATTACAAAAAAAAGAAAAATCAATCAATTGTCACATTTGTGAACCTCTTATCATAAAATGTTTTCATGTGAAAATGACCTGAATTGAATGAATTTCCTGTCAAGTGACTTGTCAATTAATCAACTTATTATTTCAACTGTACTTGTCCATGCTGTTGGGTAGTGCAATCTATAATAATACCAATTTTATAAGCTATTTGTATGTTTTGTTTCAAAAATCTGAATTTTCAAACTAAAACTATGAGATAAATGTAGTGTGATAAAAAAAAGTACATTTCCCCATTATGTAGTTAGTGTAGAATTAGTTGGCATGAGAGGAAAATACTCAAGTACAAGTACCTCAAATCTGTACTTTAAGTACAGCACTTGAGAAAAATGTACTTAGTTAAAACACAGCAATCAACAAGAGTCATCATATTGAGAAATCCAAATGCAATCCATGGCAGTAGCAGGTGAGGAACACAGATTTCAAGGACCAAAATTAAGGTGATATGTCACAAATTTATTTAAAATCACTTTAAAAATATCAGAATTAATTACTATCAAAATACATTGCAAAAAAACCCAAACATGTAGCAGTTAACATAAATAAACTATACATCACCACAGCTGGAAAATGGTGCAAATGCACAATGCAAGCAATGGTGGATTTAAGACGTTCACAGAAATTCAAGTTTTTTTTGTCAGTTGATGGCAGTAAATGTTAACAGCAATGAGCAGTTATCAGTATTTCTTTAAAAGATGCACTATCCTGACAACTTATGTCAAGACGTGTTTTTCTAGAGCAAAACAGGAGCAGCGACTCTGATATGAGATAATGTTTTCTATTTGAAGTAAAGCTGGTACAATTATTTATTCATACGGACGGACATTTTCCACCACAGTCAAAAATCAATATACAGTGAGACTCAGAAGATTATAGATTGGTAGGATTGAGATGAGAACTTCAAAAATGGGCCTTCACTCTTTTTTTTTTTATAAATATCTAAACAATCAATTCAAAGACAAAAAAGTACCTGCTTTTTCTCATATTAAAGTTCTCATATTAAAGTTTTGTAATAATCACAGAAACATGATCAAACATTTAACCTCTATGCCTGTTTATGACAGTTTTCCAAAACCATCAGTCCCCTGTTTACATGTAGTTAAAACCAAGCTGTGCTAAAGTCTTAGCACCTCTGCTCATATTCAGACTTATGCACAGCTATTGACAGTTTATCAGCAACAAGAGACATCTCATCCCTGCTGATGTGAAGAAATGTATTGTTCTTCTGCCAGAAAACCAGACAATATTGTCTTGTGAACTGGCATAACTCGTAACTATATTTCAGTGTAAGAATACCCACATCTTGTTACATAGGAATTTTGTCACGGCTGGAGGATGTTGCACATAGTCAGGTGTACAAACTATCACCTCGAAGAGAGAGTGAGGAAACTCAGGGCCAACTAAGGCTACAAAGTACACAGGATTCGGACGGCTTGGGGATGTGATTATTGTCCATATTATGTTACAGAAGAAGTCTGTGCTGAAGCAGAAGGGAAGGAAGCAAAAAATGTAGAGCCACAATCCTTCGCATTGTTCAAGCCCCTCCTCCTGCTGCCGCTGATCCTCGACCATCTCTGTTGGCCTGACCCTGATCACACTCTGGGGGGATGATGTTACAGGAAGCCCGATGCTCCCGGGGAGATAGCACTACTCCATGGTGACAGCTCCCTCTTCACCTCCGCTTTGACTGGCTGCCTGAAGGAGGAGAGAGAGGAGAGATGGATTTGAGAGAAAGAGAAGGTAGAGGACAGTCAGATTTGAACTTTTCAATAAAAAATAATTCAACTAAAAGCCTTGTCGTGTCCTAAGTTTAGCTGGGACATTTTGGTAATGTGTGCTTATTCAGCTTTATCCAAGACAACATAAAGGTTAAGATTTATTAACATCTTGATATAACTCATAATCCAAGTATCAACTTATGAAAAGGTTAAGATTTTGCTTCTGTTATTTTCTGTTCTACCTACTTATGAAACAAGAAAAAGGAATTTCACATTTCTTCATCACATTTGTCATTCAGGGCCAGAGTGACAGTCCAAAAAGATACAGCTGCACTTTCTTCAACAACTAGCTGCACAGCGACATAACGGGGATCTGTCATTCTTTGACGCCAGCCTTGTTGACATGACTTGGGATGGGATAATGCAGTGGCTCCCCTCCTTGTCTGTGCAGGCTGAGTGGGTGGTCAGCAACAAAATTCCTCCTCTATCTTTCCCTTAGCCAAAGGAGCGTCTCTGTCAGTCACAATGGACGTGTTTACCAAACGCGGGCCTAAAGGAGATCCTGTCTCAGCATGTGTCTCTGCAGCCAGACTCCACGGAGCAGCAAACATTAGGCAAAATAATGCCTGACAGTCAGCAGGAGCTGGATGCAAGTGAAAATAAATTGAAAAGATAGTGTCTCAGGGAAAAAAAATAGTAGGGAACACACCAAAAAAAAGCTTAAGATGCTCATAGTAAAAGTGTACTTATTTTGTTTGCCATGTGTGCCTGCTTATTGCGCTTTAAGCACAGCTATGATTAAGTGACTTTCTTGAGTCAATAGATGTCTGACACTTGCCAGACCTCAAAAAAACAACACACACACACACAGGAGGATGTGGCGGCCCGGACGAACCATTAGGCCCTATTACAGGCTTTATGGTAAGGGCACCCGGCGTAAGAGCCGGAGGTACTCGCTCATCAAATGCAGTTAAGATGCATGAGAGCATGGGGAGATGTTATCACCCGACTAAGAGCACCAGAGCAGCTGATCAGGCCATCTTCCCTGCAGTGACTCAAGTTCTATGTTTAATCTGTGAAATTGACAGCAAATACATATGTGGCTATGGAAGGGATGGGCTGAAAAACTAATGTTCTACTTTTATTTGATCTAACAACCATTTGTGTACTTTTTTGGTTTGTTTAGATGAAACATTAATAGATGCCAGGCATAGTTCGGTAGCCTGGACACCCGCTTGCCCCACAAAAAAATTTCCACTCCTCCTGTGAGAGCTACAGCATGTCCCCAGTCCATCTTTGTGGCTCTGTTGCTGTTAGTGAAAAAAGAAAGACAGACAGGCAGAAAGAAAGAAAAGGCAGGACAATCCTACTCTCCTGACTCACAGTTCCCCAAAACAATAAGACAAAGAGGGACGAGGAAGTCCAGTGACCAAAATCTCAGCTTCAGTGGACTAAAAAACAAATAATAAAAAAAGGTAGTAGCTTGTTAAACATAGGGTCACTGTGGCTGAGACAAATATGATTGAATGAATTAGTGATATGAAGGAACATAAGTCCAAACTATTTTTCTTTTAACTGATAACTGAGTTTTATTGCTGGTAAAACACCGGCAACTGCATAAATGCAGTTATGCAAGCTTTGAAACAAAGTAAAGGCAGATTTTGTTACAGAATTCCAGGTGAAGCAACTGAAATCCTGATGTATAAATCAAGACATCAGTCAAGGGGAAACTGGAGCATGATTTGTCATTTTACAGAAAATCCAAGTTTTGTCTTGTTATTGTAAGTCAGCTTTTGTTTTCAGAACAACTCGGGGGAACAGTTCTGGTAAAACTTGTTTGTAAGGAGCAGGAAAATTACGATATTTGTTGGACATCAAACACGTAAGACAGACAGAGACAGAGCTTCAGGTGATGGCTATGACTGGGTGATATGATGAACACATCTGTGCACTGGTAAAGATTTTACGGTATCATTTGTTCTGAGGTAGCTATATTTTCAGTACCTGTACATGTAAAAATTCAGAGTCTGTTGTGCAACATTTTATCAACCACCCCAATCGATGGTGGACAAATAAAAATGGGACTGCCATGCACAGTTACAGTACATATGTGGTTATCTTCCAAAATGGCTCGTGGTGTACCCAGAGCCAAAATTTGCCAACACTGGCTGCTGGAAATACACTTACTTCCACTTTGTGGCCCCCCTCCTCCCGTGGAGCTGGCAGAGCCTGGCCGGCTGCTCTGCTGGGGCTCTGACTGGGAAAACTGGGGTGCCAGAGCCGGGCCCCGAGCCCGCTGAGCGCTGGCGTTCTGGCTGGATGCTGTGTCAGGTGTACGGGGGATCTTGGGCAGGCTTGCAAATGCAGGGACATAATCACCACTGATGATAGGAAAAAGGAAGAGGAGGAGGAAAAAGAAATGAATTAGTTTTGCTTAATAGCGGTAATAAACTTTAACAAACAAAATCACTCCCACAGATTTCATAATTACAGTGGTGGACAAAGTGCGCAAATCCATAACTTGAGTCAAAGTATAGATATTCCTTGTCAAATATTACTCCAATACATATGAAATTTGCTAAGTCAAAGTACTACTTGTGTTAAAGTACTGGAGTGCTTGCTTTTAAAATACATAAGTATTCAAAGTACTCTTAAAAAAATATCTCAACGCATTGTTGTATATTGTCACAATATATTTACAGAATCTAATGGGGCTGTGTGGGGTTTGTGTGGGGTGAACACAGCAAACATTGAAAACAATATGAATCATTCATCAGCTCAGAAATTTTAAAAATGGACTTGAGTTATTTCTCTCCTCTCAACCTGGCTCTACTAATGAGCAGACAAATCTGTGTAGCACATATGCCAAAAATAACGGCACACAAAGACCACTTGGACAAATAAACCATACACAGAGCTGCATGATCTCAGTTTGCAGACTTAAGCATTTTAGAAAAGGGAAAAAAATCATCCCCTGTCTTTAAAGCAAATACAAAAAGGTGCTATGAACACCGGTGACAAATTCTCAACATTGGTTAATGAAAATGCCAAATGAAACTTGTGAGACAAAATAAGACAAGTTAACAGTCACACTGGGTACAGAGCATCTACATAAATACTGTCAAAGCTACATCCAAGCTTGAGAGACACATCAAAAACTGTCCTTCCTTGATGATTTTTAGTAACTGTCTTTGCCATTTGTTTTCAATTATAAGGATCATTGAGAGAGCTCATCCTTTTATCAGATGAGTTAGTCAGAGGCCGTGAGACACTACAGCCATGAACAGATCTCATTTCACAGAGGGTTTCATAGCACAGAA
The DNA here is from genome assembly GCF_026936395.1 of Plectropomus leopardus. Lineage (NCBI taxonomy): Eukaryota > Metazoa > Chordata > Actinopteri > Perciformes > Serranidae > Plectropomus > Plectropomus leopardus. The sequence goes on from NC_142180.1 coordinate 18,365,655, forward strand.
GTCCTGGCTTTCTCTGGTACAACATCAGCCTTACACAGCACTCCTGCCCTTGACATTTAATAGCATCCAATCCACTTATTTCAGTCGATAGCCTCCATATCTAATGATGGCATGCCAGACTATTTTATTAATACTTCCGAGATACCCAGTCATCCATACCTTACAACTTCATGCATATATGTATGTATTGCAACTCTATATTGTTGCATTTTTTATTTTTTGTGATTTCAATTTAATTTTTAACCTAAAAAGGTTTTTACTATAAAACACATTCAATATCATGAGAAAGGTGTTAAACGATCTAGCTTAATATTTCTGAATGTTAAAAACAGGCATGTTTCTGGGAGTTCCTCACTTGACTTGTGTGCTTTGATGAAGAGCTTAGAACTTAGATTTCACCTGGCTGGGTGTTGCAGAAATCTCCATTATTGACATGCAAAACAAAACATGCATCCTGCCTGCGTATTGTTACTTTGTGTTTATCCCACACAAACTATTATCTAACACTAGAATGTATTTACACTTCATAGTTGCATCCTGTTATGCAAATTAAACAATATTTTGCAGCTACTTCACATCGACCTATTAAGTGGTAAACACAGGAAATGTTGTGTTACTGAAACCACAAAATGAATAAATGACTCTTCTACCTCAGTCACATAGTAAAGGCCAAAAACTCTGCTCATGTCCTTATCAGGCAGGAGCCAAATGACCTACATCCTGTGGAGCAATCCCATACCATAATAGATGGATGGATTTCACTCAGCTCATTCTTTTCTTCGGCTCAGAGTGGTCACTGTGACTCCAACATCCCTGATATCATCTGGAATAACTAAATGTATAAACAGTTATCAATGTGGCGGCGGTAAGGGGAGGCCTCTAACAGGTATTACAAAGCTGCACATTCAGCTCTGTGCAGCAGGAAACTGAAGTGTGCATACATGTTGTAAAAATAGCCACAATCAGATTCAGACAACTTTACTTATCCCAGAATGGCAAATGGTTTTACAATCTACCCAGACCATACACAAACTCACATACAGAAACAAGCAGCCATTGGCAGAAATACTATTTTCAGAGTGATCAATGCATGAACAAAAATGCACAATGGCACCTCATGTGGTCCTTTGTGTATTAATTCACACTAGGACCAGGCAAATTAATAGCAACAGAGTGTCATTATTTGATTTTGAAGTCTAAATGTAAAAAAGCGGCTGGTCCCCAGGTGTTGTCTTGAATGAGTTTGAAACAGCTTTGCTAGAAAACAAGTAGGAAAAAATGGGGAATTCAAAAGAATACACATATATCTTCTTTTTTTGATATTTGCCAAATTGCTGTGTTGCTAAGATTCTATTCACCTAAATATCAATGCCTGTGTCCTGAAACCTCTCAGTATAAAAGTCTTGCCTACAAACTGGGGTGAAATGAGGCTACTAAAGTCTGTATTGTAGAGGTGTTTTACGTTTTTTGGTGGGATGGCAGGAGGGATAACTGAAGCGGTTTCCTGGGACTCATTACTGCTGGCGAGATTCAGGAGTCATGTTGCGCTGAGATTTAAAGGAGAGGAGAAGCAGGGGAGCTTTGATTGAATGGGTCTCTTTGTGGGAACTGCTCGTTTAAACGCATGTCACAGTCTCACAGACCAGCTTGGCAGTGCTGAGTCACCGATCGGTGTGGTGCAACAATCTTGCCAACCCTCTCCACAGACACACAAATACACTGACACACATTGCAGGGTTTCACGGGCACCTCAGCTGACTTACACTGTTTATTCTTATTTGCATAATTCCTGAACAGTCTTACTCTGGCTTTATTTTATGGTAGCTGCTACCAAACACCGAACTAAATTAGGGAAGCACGATTATAGCGGCATGTCATCAGTATCTGCAGATACTGGCTTTAAAAACAAATATCCAAATCGGCCAACATGCTGATTTCTGCAGATATCACATATCTCAACCCTAAGTTGAAGTAATCGTCTCATTTTGGATAATGGATGAATATTACATGCACAGAAAAGCATTGTATTTCATGTCTCCATCTGCTGGTGGGTTATTATGATATGATATGATATGATATGATATGATATGATATGATATGATATGATATGATATGATATGATATGATATGATATGATATGATATGATATGATGTTAATTAAACTCAAGAAAAGACGTGATGATAACTAAAATTATGGTGGGGAAAAAAGTGGATCTAATGATATCGGTTACTGAGTTGTGATATATAGGCATATCAGATATCCTCAAAAAATCCAATATTGTGCATTCCTAGACTAAATGCACCTACAATACCAGCCAAAACCACATCATAGAAATTGTAATTGAAGTCAGATATCCAAGTTTGTTTTATATATATATAGATATAGATATATATATATATTTATACATGTCTGATTTTCACTTGATAATACACTCATAATCCTCTTTTATGTGTCGCACTCTGTATTTATTTTTTAGCCATCTCTTCTGTTTCATAACTCACTGCTCACCCTGACTGAATTCAGTGGTTCTGACTGAGAGAATGACACTGTGTCTATAACCGAGAAGAAATATGGCGCTGCATAGGACTGGCTCAGATTGATTTCACACAGGCCTCACCCTCTAACCATCCATAGGCTCACACACTCGCTTCTGTGGAGCACTGAACTGAAAATGTGCAATTACAACGGGGCCCTTTCATGAGGAGGCTGTATACATGGCCACTGTACCATAACTTATCATCCACCTTCTTTCAGCCACTAAACCAGCCTGCGGTCAAGACAGAACTTTCCTTCTCAGAAGTGACGATGCCCGTCTTGCCACAGTATCCTCATTCCATTTGCAATGCCTGTTGAGGCATGCTGCGGCTGGAGCACTTTCATAAATGTATTTGATATATCATGTTATGTGTCATCAGCCACAGCACAAAGTTTTCATTGAACTGAAATGCATGACTTCTAATGCACAACAAACTTGAAACATGGACGTCTTTTGATGTGTCAGCCATCAAAACGCAGCAACATACATGAAAACACACAGAGATGTTGCTATAGGGCCACTACCACGTCCTTCCTTTATATCCCCTTTGCATTTTTACATAGAACAAAACAACAGCAGCATCATTCCGCTCCAGTGTGTGATTATAGACTGAATGCTATAGACTTTACTTCACACCGCCTCTAGTGTGACAAAACATACATGTCGGCAATGCTTTCTAAACCATAACCATGGCACAACAAGGCAATAATAGTAAGTGATGTTGAGTGATGGATAAAAGGCAAGACAACTCTGCCCCCCATTCTGCAACCATAGCTTAAATGCAGAACAGTGAAGTGGCATAACAACACAATATTCCCGCCTTGAGCAGGCGGTGTAAAAGGAGCTACAAAGTCTGCTTGTATGCCTCTATGTGTGTACTTGCACATGCTACATATTAAGGGACCAAAACCATTTTAGCAACTGAGTGAGGACATTTTGGTTGGTCCTCACTTTGCTTTGTTTGAGGGATTAAAGACTTTCTTTTAGGGTTAAGGTTGCAATTAAGTTTAGGTTAGTGTTAGGGTAAGGATTGGGGTTAGACATTTAGTTATGATGGTTATGGTCAACAGCCCAGGGAATGCATTATGTCAGTCAGGGTCCTCAAAACAATAGAAGAACAACAGTGTGTGTGCTGTTAACAACTGTGTGTCACTTTACCTGCCAGAGTGTCCATTGTGGTCCTCCTGGGGACGTCCTTTTCTGGCTCGCCCTTCATATGGCCCATCCAACTCTGACTCCTGGGACAACCGGCCACACTCTGAGTCTAAGTGTGTGTTTGTGTGTGTGACAGACAGGAGGGAGTTGTTAGAGCCTCATCACACTACCTTTGGAATTATACCAAACCATCTAGCTTTCAAATTTACACTTAAATAAAACAATGTAGCAGTGCTGTTACACATCCATTGTCACTCTGCAACACATGAGCACAGCCTGATGCCACACTGACGTTTGTTCCATGGGAAGTCAAAATAGGTCATTAGCCATTTGGTGCCCATTTTGCTGAGTCTTTATCCCTTATGCTTTCTGAGGAAGTCGCAGGAGTTTCCTTGCCTAGTGGACACTGGGCATCGCATCAAATAAATCCACATAAATCACATAAAGAGCAGCAGGTGGAGGGGAAATTAAATTGTCCTGCAAAGTGCTTTTCAGTACGCAAAATTTATATTAAGTGAGAGTAACGTGTTTACAAACATCTGATAAACAGCCACAACATTTAGTTTGTCACCGTTTAGAAATTCTACTGCTATCAAATGGATGTTTGTATTTGTAAATGGCATGAAAAAAATGGCATAGTAAATGGCATCCACCCACCGATACTGTGACGTAGAGAGTCAGCAGTGCTGGGGCGACTGCCGGAGCGTGTAGGAGGTCTGGAGTTGTATCGGGAAGGAGGCAGGCTTCCTTCCTCGCTTTTCTGTCTGCTTAGAGGGTATTCCCCGTCCTTGCTACCCTCACCCCCCTGACTGCCAGATCGGTAATCCCTACACATGACACAAACAATACTGCTCAGGTTTTGCATTGAATCAGGATGTTCATGTTGGTAGTTAACATAATTTCTTTTCTATCACATCTTAAAACCTTTAACCTAATGTTTTTACTTACCTATATCACTGCTACCTTTATAATGGCATAACACTCAAAGTTGGTATTAACGTGTGCTATGTTAAGATAAGCATTGGCATTGGTTTCTAGATAATACATTATAAAACCAGTATATCAATTACTTGCTGTGAGTTGATGCTTCCTTATCTGTCAGGCCAGGTCATGTGAAGCATGCCGAACCTTCATAGCTGTCATATCCATTACTCTAAAACAACACTGCTGTCTGGTTTACAATTTTTGCAGACAATGATCCGCCTTTCAATCTGAAACAGCTCCAGTTCCAATCTCCTCCTGCTGACTCATTCTTTTACAGTGCACGAACAATTCAGTCGGGATTTGCCATGATTAATGGCAAAATGTTTGGACCTATTCTTGTTTTGACCTAGTGCACTACTTTTAATAGATGCCAGAGCTTCATTATCCATGTGGTTGAACAAAGGGGATGGCATTGTCAAAATGACCTAAAGGTTGAACTGTGAGTTTTGTAAAATGATCCACTTTAAGAAAAAGGAGGTCAGATTTTATCACATTTATCTAAAGATAGTATTCTTTGTTATCTTACAAATCATTTGGAAACGACTGCCTACAATGTACAACTAGAATACCCTAGAGCAAGAAACTAAACCCCATCCTGCACACGTCCTGTCACTCTGAAATTCAAAGACACCGTGAATTAGCGTGTCAGCTTAAGAGTGAACTACAGTTTAGACTGTCTGATAGTGTCTGTGTGTATATAACTTACACTGAGTTGACATTACGGTGAGAACTTGGTGTGACTGGCCGCTGTAGAGGTTCATCAACATTTGGCTGCTGCAGAGGGGTTGACTTCCTCTTCACTTTTGCCATGTTGGTCATAATCTACGCAAACACACACACACACACACACACACACACACACACACACACAACACATACAATATAATATATATAAACTGGGAATTTGCCATCTCTATACAGCAGAAACACAGACTGTAGTGATGATGTCATCTAGAAATGAAGCCAGCAAAAACCTCTATCGAAAGTAAATAACAGAAAAACCTCTGGGGCAATAGAACCCATTTTCACTCTGGGCTCTCTACATGTGTCCAACACGTGCAGTTTGCCAGTGAACAGAGCTTGTTCTGTGTCCAGTGCCCCGCATACATGACCATTCTGGAGAACTTGTGAATAATGTGGCATGTGCTGACTGATTAAAGTGAGCAGCCAACACAAAGAAACTGGGATATTGAGAGCCATTTTGTATTGGTGTACAAGCCCTGTTTACACCTTTTCTGATTCCTATCTAGAGGACTTCAATTCAAATCAAAGTCAAACTGAAGTTTTATGACTTTCATAGGAGTCAATGACCAATTCAGTATAAATGCAGCATGATGCTATCGATCTTAAAACTCTTTCAGATCAGAGGAATTGCCATTTGTGTTTGTAAAATCATTTAAGCAGCTTCCTTCAATGTGAGGAACTGTTTTTGCCCTTCTTTTAGACATCTAGCGTTTTGCAATTCATAAGGAGTGAGTGTGTAATGTATCTTTTGCGTGCACACACAGCAGTACAAATGCTATCAGTTCCCCTTATCGCAGGTATTCTTTTCTTTAGCTGGAACTTTGGAGCGCATACAAAACCGCACTTCAACATTTACTTATGTAGAGCTGGCTCTTCTGCAGGCTACCAGAACTTAATTAGAAATAAGCCGCTTTATTGGAAGCATTCTTTTACAACATGTTTATTCAACTTATGCATAGAAAGGGGTATAGTGAGTTTAAGTGTTTTCCTCTTACTCCCAGGTACTCCGTAGTGAGCAGACTCTCCCCAGATAGCTCCCTGGGCTGTGGTTGAAGAACTTCCTCTATATCAAGCTCTGTCTCCATTAAATCTTCCTGTAACAAGACAATGACCGTAAATCAGACAAAAATGAGGACATAAGAAGCGCTGCCCCTTGAAAGTTGGAGATTGAAATCATCAGTCAGAGACCTCTTAGTAAACTGAGACTGCTTCAAGTCAAGCACTTGATTTTTATTTGTTTGTTTTGTGCTAGTCAGTGTGCTGTGCAGTGCACATGTTGGGGGGTTTTGGTTCCCAGATTTTGCTGTGGATTGAGTGCTCTTGACTTTCAAGCTACCCTTTGGTCAGGGAGCTGCGGACACGATGCAGCAGCACAGAGGAAGAGATACTAAATTGTAAGGCTTTGAGATAGCATCATCTTCTCACTTTGGCTTAAAAGTGGTGAATTAACAGCTCACAACAACTAAATACAATACAGTCTCTGGCTTTTGTTTGATATCCAGTGTCAGCAAAAAATGTTGCTGCACACTGCCGATAAGTCATTATCACTGTTAGTTTGTTTACTCAACATCCCACTGATATGAAAAAAAAAAAAACAACACCACCAAATACAAATTGTCAAATATTCATATTTAATTACCGAATCTGATTCTACACAAATCTGTGTGTACAGCCCTACACATAAAGTGTGTTTAAGAAGATTGTGAAACATAATGGCCACAAAAGCTTACCCAAGTATGCAATGTCAGTAATTCAGTATTTTTAAACAGTCAGTGTGAAATCACATAATGAAATCAACACAGCTGACATAGTGACATATTTCTGCAACCTTCATAAGAAGTCTTCCACTGTTAAAATAAAAACCCCTGAGTTGTGCTGATTGCTGTGACTGAGGTTAGTTTGGTGGTGCCTAATTTACATCATAAAATTAACTTTATAGCAATAACATTGATCTGAGCCTATAAACTGGGTTAAATACTAATACAATGCTTGGCACCAAGTCACACAGTGCCAACAAGAGACCAGTGTAGTCTGCACTTGTTGGACTCACTTACACAAGTGAGGAACATATATCAGTTCACCTGTTTAGCCAATGGGAATGGATAGCAGCTACAAAAACACAACATCTGAGATCAGAGCCAACAGACAAAGAGCACTCGTACTCAAGGAATTCTTATGTGCTCACGAGGGAAATACGGGAGGTACGCATGCTGTAGCCTACACATCCGTTTACAAACTGCCACGCCTACTTTAACTTACTCTCACATACCTTATCTTGATAACCCACTTTCCCACAGAATCCAATCTGCCAACCCCACTCCTACTTCCTCCCACATTCACATATACAAATGAACAAGCACGCAGCAGGAAGACACCCAATATCTGTGTCAAGCTGAGATTGCTATCGTCAAGTTTGGGATTGGTTTTTAAGTATGAGGTGTTTCTTTACCCTAATTTTTCATCTATTTATCATTTTTGTACTTTTGATGTTTTGATGTTTTGTATTGTTTAATGGGCTTGGAGGAGGACTTACATCATTATCGTCCTCTTCTTCTTCATCATCTGACTCTGGGCCCTCTTCATCAGCTGGGTGAAACACAGCCAGAACATAAGGATTAAAAAAGTCAGTAATAGGCCTTAACTGACAGATGGATTTACAATGTCTTCAGCACCTACTGATCAAATGCACATATCTGTGGTGGTTAAATCATTCCTAATAAAATTATTTCCTTTTCAAATGTTTTTGCAATTGCTTCAATATAGGAAGACAAAATAATAGATATTCCAAGTACTGTAATGTATTTTTTCCTCCTCATGTTTTCTGAATCAATGCATATTCAGCGGGCGAGATGGAAAGCTTTGGCAGGCCACATATGGCATGTGGGCCACCAGCTGAATATCCCTGTCCTACACACTAGACCTTAACATGCACATATACAGTCAGAGCATACTGTATGCATACACATTCATAGAGAGGAATATATCCATTATAACAATAAATTTGACTTCACCAACCTGAGTTCAGTTGCTTAATGATGAACTCGATCTGTCTGTTGAGATCTGGGTTCTCCTCTTTGCTGTAGCAGCGGAGAATCTCCTCTACACTCTGCACACATGAGGGAAACACATCACACCAGTGTATGCACATAACTTAACAGCCAAAAGACAACACAAGGGCTAATTTTTTGTTAGCTTTAGAATAAAAATCAGCAATTGAATTCTCACAGTAAGAACAACCTGTATAATATTTGGCTGGGATCAAAACTGCTAATTTGTTGTTGATTAAAATGTATTGGTACTGTGCTGTTAATAATCATTGTTGTGCAAAGCATCTGCTTAAATATGATATTTGTTGGACAGGGTGGAGCCAGCCCCACCCAAACTGTTCTGCTTAAATACAACCCACCAGCTCACCACTATCTGCCTACAGTGACCGTGTCATACAACTGCGAACACCTGCTGTTTCCCTTCAGACACTAGCTGTGTGGTGATGTAAAGAGACAAATGCAGAGCAGAAACATAAACTGCGTCTGCTTCCTCCAAGCAGGTGAAGACATTTCTGTTATCTCACCATCTCTTTGGCTTCCTGTCTCACAGAGGGAATACACAGGATACTGTACAGGGCTCCATTCACATACGGTCGAATCTGAGAGAGCAAAGTGACACACACACACACACACACACACACACACACACATACATACACACACACACACACACACACACACACACACACACACACTCTTTATGATCTCATGCCAAAATTGGTTACAGCTTGTATGAACATTCAGCAGTATGGAAACATAGATACAAAGACAAAAGAATGCTTATGCAGTGAATCCTATGCAAGAATATTTTATAGACATACAGCATGTCATAGAAGATAATAAGAAAATAAAATATAAATCCTAGCAGTATTACAACAGCTTCAGTTAATGACCCTTCAATGTTTCTGACAACCTTTGATTAGACCAAAAGACGCTAAAGGTATATATATTCAACGACTTACCAGGACTGCCAAAATATTGTTGAAGGCATCATAACAGTAATTTAACGGCAAGCCTGGAGTTACTGCTTGGTTTATGGTGGTATTGTAATTTTTTCATTTTTGTATTTAATATTTAATATCATGTATTAAATTATTATTTTTTGGGCTTTTATTGCCTTTAATTGACAGGACAGTGTGAGTGTGAAAGGGGAGAGAGAGAGGGGGAGACATGCAGCAAAGGGCCGAGGCTGAATTTGAACCCACTGCTGCTGTGGCGAGAACACACCTTCTGTACATGGGGTGTTGCTCTATCCACTGAGCCACCAGGTGCCCCGTCATTTGAACAGATCAACAGGTAGTAAAGCTGTTTCTTGCTGTTTTCTTAATGCGTGAGTATGTCCCTATACTGAATGCATGTGGGAATAATTATAATGCATCCTTGTTTTCAACCTCTGTGAATGTATTCTGTGTGCACGTAACATGTGCATGTAACATCTGTGTGCATGTTATGACGGATGTTTGCATCACCTCATGGTTCTCGTGTCCAAGAAGGTCAGTTAGAACCTTTAGCACATGCTTGGCGTTCTCTGCACACTTCCTTTTTCCTGTGCAAAGACACACACACATGCAAACATACAGGCCATACAGACATGCATCAGTTTAAAAACCCCAAACTCTTTCTTCTATGACCTGACATTCTTGTTTGTTCTAAATTAGGATGACCTAATATTGTAATAATCTGATATTCCTTCCTGATAAAATCATGTATTTGGCTCAGCTTTTGAGCAGGCGGTGGAAGTGAAGAGGACGTTCTGCCACTATGTGATGGGGCTGTGTTATCTGTGGTGTTATTAGCAGTTCAAACAGTGTTAACAGCGCTGATCTCAGCCACAGTGCTGACAGAGCTATCAGTGTGCTCATATGGCAGCGATCATACCATCCTGTATGAGCACCACTCATGCACAGCCCGGGTAGTGTGCAGAGCTCAACACCAGCTAGCCAGGGGGCATGATTAAAAAATATCTGCTGCTATATGAATGTTCTTAATGATCAATATATTTCACCTTCAACATTGCGAGATAGGGCATTTGGCCTTGGTGGAGGTCTGCGCTCTCCAAGTGCCCTTCCAGTTGAAATTTGCTTTGTGTTTTTATCTTTCTGTGTGTGAGATGAAAGAAACACTAAAAAAACAAAAGCAGTGCAGTATTTTCCAATGGCATGCTATAAGAAGCAGCCCCTCTGGGCAACTGAGACAAAAATGCATGAAGTGGCGTGACATGAACAAAGATACACTCTAGATTTGATGTAAGAGGAAATAAGTAAGAAGTGCATTGAAAAAGCAGTGTGTTCAGAAGAAGCGGTCAGAGCTAAAATGTTTTTAACACAACCCCCCCCGCTCATAATAAAATCATCTGACAGGAAACAAGTAAGACAGAGAGTTTATGTGGCTTTAAAGGAGATAAAATTGATTTACAATGACATCATGGATAACAGGATTACATTTTCATCCATTTGTTTCATCGTTGCACTTCAATAAAGTATCACAGAGTCAGTTGGATATACAGAGTTTAGTACTATATATATATATAGAGAGAGAGAGAGAAAGAGGGAGGGGGATATTTAATTCACTATAATTTTTATTTTATATGATTTTGGACACGATCTGTTCAAATTTATTAACAAACTGTCTTCTGAGGTGAATATCAAGCTCAGTCTCAAAGGGGCTGGGGTCTTCTACTATTATTCAACTGTGTCTCTGTTGTGTATGTGCCCCGCCTTTACCTTTCGTTCGTAGACACAGGTTCATGAGCAGAGCTGCAGAGTACTCCAGGGTGTAGTCACTTAGGCAGTCTGATTCCTGCAGCTCATCCACCAGCCATCCAATCAGACCATCTGCTATCATGGCAGTCTGTTGGCTCCTCCTACCAAGACATGATGATAAATGATGGATTAGAAGCAATTTGAAGGCAAATTTTTGTGTTCCTCAGTTGTAAAGGTGGATTAATTTTATCCCTATGGCTCAAACACATCTATACAAGAAAGAAAGAAAGAAATCCCCATCTTTAATAATAGATGGTGATTACTGGTTGTTCACTGCACAAACCGGTATGTAATTTTGTTTAGAAGTGTCAATTCAGTTGTTATTGTTAAAGCAGACTTCACCTAAGGCTGAGTTTCTGTAAGGCCACAAGCACATTCTCTCTAGTCAGGGAGTCTTTGTCCTCTGTCCTGAGTGCTTCTGTCAGAAGTTTCAAAAGAACGGGGATATGGGAGAGGTAAACCCGACCTGTAAGCATGAACACAACATGAATTATGATCAAAAGGCAAGAAAAAGGCCTTACTGGCATTTTGAATCCTCACATGGTAACATCATTCTCTACATAATTGCACCCGTTTTTATCTAAGTTACAAGTAGTGTCATCAATAATGGAAAGAAATACATTTCACAATTAATATTTTGGTGCAACTGTGAACCCTGGTGAGGATAACAGTATTATCTCCTAAAAATATGTCTATCTCCACCCCTCTTTATTACTGAGCAAAAAATTAGTTCCAGGAAGTTCACAATTTACTGATATCACATTAGTCACACCCACAAAGTCATTCTGTAAATGCATTTCAATGAAACTTGAACTTTTTCATGTTCTTGAGACAAATTTTGACAAATTATTTTTAACAAATAAAACAAATTAAAATAATCTTACAGCTACTACTTTCTGCATCATAGAAATTCTGAGCACAAAATACACTTGTCTTTGCAACATTGTCTCTTTACAAAACATCCTTGAAAGTTGCTCGCATGTCGCTGCTCAGGTCATTAGCGTTTTTAAACCTGATTGTAAAGTTATGGTAAAAGCAATTGAGGTCATCCGTGAATCTATGTCTCCAAATGCATCCAGTCAGACAATGACTCATGCTACAAAGTAATAATGATGCCTGAGCACTTACCCTCTGCAAGGGAGGCAAATGCATTGATGAGACGAGCCATGTATTGGCGGACAATCTCATTCTTCGATCTCATTAAATGAAGCACCGTTATCTATGAAAACACAAAACATTGCAGATGCCTTTTATATAGCAGATATAGACAAAGTCTTTTCACTGCATTACAATGGGATTTTATGATCATCCAGCAGTACCTTCATTGTGCCTTACCAAGGAGTTGGTAACTTTATACAGGAATAAAAATACATAGAGGAAACTTTGAGTGAAGCAACTTTATGAAACTGGCTCAATCAAACCAGATGGGACATGCTGGAACTGCAGCTGGAGCACATGCTAATCACAGCACTTACTCCTGTTCCTTGTGGTAAGTTATGCTTTTAACTGCTGTCAAACACAAAAACTATACTTGTTATTTGATTAAAAGAGATTGACACCCTTCCTTCTATTATTGTGGCTCTTATAGTAAATGGCTCTAGTGTTATTTAGGGGTGGCTTGGAGCTTTGTGGTAAAGAACATACACAAAGAGCTCAGGTGTAAGGTGAGGATCATTTACCGTCCTGCACAGTGATTCTCTTTAACATGCAACCCTACCACTAAAGGCTAGGTGAAGGGAGTGAGAAAAGAAAAGAAAAAAAAACAAAACAAAAAAACAATAAAGCATGTAAGAAAGGCATGCGGCTTCTCAGCCCTTTCAAAGAGTGAAATTTGGAATATAATCTGAGTTTCCTGCTCTGACCTTTTGTTAACTAAAAAGGGTAAACTGATCAAGAGAATGCTACCTAATCTGAGGCTGGGAACATGGCATTAGACAACTCCAGTCAAATTAAAATAATTAAAATCACAGATATATGTAAATCAGTGGAAAGTGCTTGAAAAACAAATATCTCAGAGGCATATTGTTGACATCGCATATGCTACGTGCAGTTTGTCTACAGTTTATGTTCCTCATTCACTTTGCAGCATTAAGCCAACAGAAGGTGAGAAACAAAACTGTGTGCAAACAGCAAATGTGCTGTCTGCTTGAAATTAGAATTTGGGGATTAATTAGGCAGTGAGGTCAAGAAGTTATATTTACCTTTGGCTCTGATGGTGGCAAAAAATAAAGTTGGGGGGGAAAAATCACTCTCACCTTATAGTAATTGCTTTACAGTGTTAAAACACACTGTAGTCTTATAGTCTTACCTGTTTCGTGCTGTAGCGCTCCAAAAGATCATTACTGATAAAGGCTTGAAGAACTGTGTCTCTTTGTTCTCCAGGGAGGGAGCGAGTCAGTCTCTAAAAAAAACCGTGAGAAACTAACGTGAGAAACTTTGCATGTCTACTCAAAGGAGTAGACATGCAAAGTGAAGAGGAATGGTGCTCAGAAACTGCTGCACTTATGAGCTGCTTCAAAGTTGTCTTTTTTTCTGTCTTCCCATCGATTCAGTGCAGCTGATCTGTATAATACTATGATGTATTGGGCTTCTATAGCTTTATGTGAACAGCATACTAGAACAAAAACAGCAAACTTTTGCAGGGTTAAAAAGGAATAAAAATGTAATAAAACATGGAATTGTTAACATCTAACTTGCAACGCTGTCTGTATAACATCAGAAAAACACTTACAACATATAATTTACATTAAATTACGCTAGCTTTGCTGTAAAATGCTAATGAAGTGTAAATAAGAACATCAACACTCACCCAGCGCAGTGCCTGAAGCAGTAGGGACCTGAGTCTGTCTGAGCCTTCAACCAGGTCTTTCTTCAGCTTCTCGTAGTCCAGCGAGGGCAGCATTGGCACCTCCTTGGATCTCCTAGGGATAAATATAAAAAGACATGTTTATCATGGCACTTATCTTACCGTACAGATTAGCAAAGAAACTCTCAAATGTAATACTTACTGTGGTGCAATGGATGCGCGCAGCATCGAGGAAGCCTATAAGAGAGAGCAACATTGAATAAAGAAGGCAAAGAGGAGTAAGTAAATTTAAGAAGAATCAGACTATCTCAAACTACACTTATCACATTCTTACTTTAAAGTGTGGAAAGTGTAACCCATGCTACTGTTTATCTGTTTTACCATCTGTAGTATGTGGTCCCCCTACTTACCCAGTATTCTCCATCTAAACAAGTTAGATATGTTCTAAATAAGTCATTAGTGGGTTTTTAGACATGCATACATCATGCTTGTGGTACATGCTGAATCCCCGCGCATACACATAGAGTACTGTTTGGTTATATCGCCCATGCAGTCAATGACAAATAGGCTAAGATAGTTCAGCAATTTAAAAGTACCAGGTTAGTATGAAACAGACACCCCTTCATTTGTTACATCTCTGTGTACCGTGGGCCTGTGAATTATTGTTTTAGAGGACAAAGAGTGGAGACTACTGAACAGGGTAATATATCATTGTGGTGGTAGTGTGGGTTTGTGGAGGAAGGGTGAGAGATCTAATTATTAGTGGGTTTTTTTTACTATTGAAAGGGGTTTTTGAGCCCTGAAATTCAATCTGAAGCCTGGGTGGTTAGCCCTATAGCGGGAGCAGTGTGAGGTCAGGGGAGCGATCCGTGGCATCTGAGGTATCAGGTGGTCTGGCTACATTTTTGCTTTGGTGTGAGGCAGGTAATACGGAAGTAGAGGAGAACATCGATACCTGGATTCCTTCCCAAATTCCTCTCTCTCTAAACATTTCAGTTGCCAAGAATAATGCTGAAGGGCATGGGGGACATGTTTTTAGGAGACATTTGACACTGGGGTGTCTGGACCCTGGGGTGCCTGATTAAGACCTTGTCTACGCAGACATTTTTGTAAATGGATATTTTCCTCTACGTTTTGGCCTCTTGTCCACATGCAAACAGAGTTTTAGGTCACTAAGGTAACGATTTTTCAAAACTCTGGTTACTGTGCATCAATGCAGTCATGAAAAAGAGCATTTGGAAAGCGATGGCATCATCTCCTCAATTTGTGCATGCCCTTTGTTTCTTTGTGTAATGAGCATGTGTCAGAAACAAAAACAACAATGATGGACTACGGGTTTATTTACGTTTTGGTAGCATGACTTGGTCTAAAAAATACTTCACATTTTAACTAAGTATTGCTGCCTCACTTCATGGATGAACAGAGCCATCTGCTGCGCCCATTGTTGTTTGGTCCACCTCAGTGTCTGCTATTTTAAATCCTTCAGAAACAACAGTCTGGATCAGGCCTGGTCCAACCAGCAGATGGTGGAACAATTTTGAGAGTGACATTGTTGTCGATGATGAGCGGAAGGAAAACTTTCACATGTTCAGGGCTTCTCTCGAATCTTTGAGGCTATTTTTCCACCAACATGGAACTAGTTCCATTCCAGTTCCCGCACCCAATTTTTAACCTTTCAAAGCATTTCGACCAAAAATAAATTAATTCAGTTCCCAGAAAGTTGGTTCCAAAGTCAAGTGACAAATTGTCAGACAAAGAAGAGCATGCAATGGTCTCTTTAATAGTTGGTTAAAACAAGTACCTGTAAAAGCAGAACAAAAGTTTGCAGGTAATCAATGTAATTTTGCTACTACTGTTTAATTCCATTGTGCACAGAGTAAAGCTCTCCAATGATGAAACAGCCTTGGTTATAAAAGTTCCACAAAAAACGGTGGAAACGCTGGCTGATTTGCTTAATAGCACCAAGGTTCCCAGAATCCTGAAAAGGAACCGGTTCAAGAACCCGGGCTAATTTGGCAGAAATGGGGTGTGAGTGAGCTCCTTTGTCCTTATTCTAAAGATGAGGGGAGATTGCTATAGACAGCCAAAACCTGCAAGCTTTTTGAGTCGGTTTTGCATTCTAGTGTGAACAGAGATATTTTGTAAAACAAAGATATAATTGGACTTTTTTTTTTTTAAAGAGGGGGAAAATATCAGTTTAAAAAAAAGTATAGACGGGGCCTGACAGATGTATAGAAATGTATAACAACTGTTCTATACTGCTGATAGATAGCCAATAGCCAATGTATGAATAGTGAAGTCAAACAAAACGCTTTAAGAAGCAAGGGGAAAAAACCATAAGTCATTTCAACATTTTTAATAAACCTTGGATTTAAAGGCCACATGTACTCTCAGATTTCAGCTAATTGACTAGACAAAGCAAAAGCTTGACCCAAATTCTCTGACAATGCACAGTTTACATAAGAGGTGCCTTTATTCTCTTTGCCTTTTTAGAGCGTCTTCTCAACATTTACTCTTTCTATGACCGTGAGGACAGCTGAAGGCCATCTATTGATGATGCTATTGTCTACGTCGGCAGCTCTTTTCCCTGATCTAATCCAGGTTTTTTTTGCCTGCAGCTGGATACACCACAGAAGAGTTGCGAAGAAAAATCTGAGAGCGATCTCAATATTATTAAGGCTATTAAAATGTGATAATTCAGGTCTATTTTGGTCAGTCATGGTGATATGTTGCAATAAACAAAAACAGTTTGCTTAATCGTGTGAGGGCAAATATGGTCTTTTTGCTCTCAGGACATTAACATTAAGCATCAATCAAATGCTGGTTGAGTTTTTTCATTACCAGCTTCTCGCACAACGGTCAAGGCTTGACCTCACCTTCCACGGACATAATCCAACATTGGTATTAATAATTAATGTTTTATCATGCATTTAACTTGAGTGCGTGTTACTGAGGGTGTTAACAGCTACTACAATTATCTAAAGCCTTGTGGTTGCCTTTTTACAAACAGCTGTAATTTAATCCCTGTTTGACAGCCTGAGCATGAGAGAAGTGCTTTTTACATCAAATGTCTTGTGCTGGCTATTCCTTTCCTGTCACTGTGTCTGTCAAAATTATTTCAAAACTGTACCGTTATAAATAAATGGTACGGGGAGAAAACTGAAACCAACAGCATATACCTTTAAAAGAAGAAGACAGACAGCCAATAAGTAGAGCTAAGGGACGGAACAATGACTTCAGCCTTTGAGAACAAATAAATTTAATAAAGAGGTGCGCCCTGAGAAAGACGCTCGTGTTTGGCTTAACAAGCTGCCTGACAAAAGAGGTCATTCTTACAACAAACGAGGCCAAACATCCCTTTTAAGTAGGACAATCTGGTAGAAATCAAATGAAAATTGCAGAAATATAGACTGAGTACAAAGGCAGGCCAAAAATGTGTATCTGTAGTAAAGGAAGGGGAAGCAGATTTAAGGAGAAGGAGGGGAGAAAGAGGAGACACGGCGAGGCACAAGCAAGATGAAAAGCGGGGACGTGAGCAAAGACAGGAAGTAAAGATGAAAACAAATGAAACTTACATAGCCATCATCATAGGGACTCATAGAGTAATATCCCTTTGTGGATAAAAGCATCACACACGCAGAAACACAAACACACAAGAAGAAGTTGTTCAGTTCAAAACAGAAAGAAACAAGATTTCACAAGTTCAGCACCACAATGAGAGCCACTGACAATAAGCGTGATTGTCGAGGTTTTTAATGTGGACAGTTTTTGTTCTCTCTCTTTTTTTTTTTACATAATCTGTGTCACAGAGTCACACTGTAACAGCTACCAGAATCATCTATTTGCTGTTTAATTTTAATATTTCTACTGTACCAGCTTCTTTGGCATGCAATATGGATCATTTTTATTCTAACCATTACAATCAATCTTGATCCTTGTGAGCCACTTTGACCGATTTTTGAAACTGTTCCTGCATTCAGAGTTGCATGTTTTACACATATTAACCTTTCAACAAGCCTCCCAAGTGTGTGTGAGTAATAATGCAACACCAGGATCCAGTCGACCATTTCCAGGACACAAACTGGGCAGGATAACTAGATGGTTTAAAAACAGCTGCACAATGTACATGCTGCAGAGAATATGATGACACTTTAGGGCAAATAAACCCTCCCTTTAACAACAGCTTTTAAATGTCTCACACAATGTTAACTTCAGTACCTCTGATTATCACTAAGAGCACTCTCTTCTGCTAGTATGTTGGTGTAAGATTGTGCTCCTATAAGCAACATTTTCCATGTTGAGCTGAAATCATCTTGCCTTAAGGCCTTGTGTTTTATTATTCTACCAGTGAGATGTGAAGGAGAAAGGATAAGTAGAAATGTGTGTGTGCTTTCACTCACAGTGCCAGGCCTGGTGAAGTCGGTGCTCTGCACCACGCTCTGCCTCATCTGGCTGCTGAACAGGCGAACACACACACTCTGTAGATACTCAGGGGAGATCTGCAAAAACACAGCAGGCCCCTGGAGCTTTAAGATACTACATGTGGGTAGAGGGTTGCCATTTTTATGTCCCTGTTTACCAGCCTTTTCATCAAGTAGTTAAGTTCATGTGTGTGCATATGAGATACTTAGATCTGTTTTAAAATGTCGCAATGTGTGTAAATGCCTTTTTCTTGTCATAAGTGTTTGCTTATATGACTGTAAGCAGCCTAATTAAACCTTTTTGTGTGCCTGTGCAGTGTTTGTGTGTGCACCACTCATTAGCTCAATTTGTGTTGCTGTGTGTGTGTGTGTGTGTGTGTGTGTGTGTGTGTGTGTGTCTTGCATGTGCCCGTCCATGTATTTTCACTCATTAGCTCATTTTGTGTCTGTGTGTGTGTGTGTAGGTGTGTGTGTGTGTGTGTGTGTGTTGCATGTGCCCGCCATTGTAGTTAGTGCCTGTAGTCCCTGTAATAGAATGTGTGTTTGCCCCACAGTCATGCTGATCTACCATTTTTCCGCTGACGGTGGCCTCCAGTGAGTCGACAAGCTCAGCAGTGATTCCAATCAGGTTATGGTAGTCTGCCTGCATCTTGTTGAACTTCCGTACGTAACTAGTGATGCGCCGGTCTGATTCAACCAGTTGGAGCTGTAACTGCTGCATAGCCTCTGTGCAGTCACACACACAGGCAAAGGGTGCAACAACATTAATATCATGAGTGACATTCTCTGTGTAGCTTCGGGATTAAAGTGCTTTTGAAAACATTACATTGGATGAATGTTTGTAATCTCTTCTCATTAAGTCCGTAAGTCAATACTTCAGATGTAGATAGCATCTTTAGGGGTGTGTTGAGTAACTATTAACCTCTATTTACAAGCAGTCAGAGCACTGTCAGAAATGATCGCACAAATCTTTATCAACACGTCCCATCATCACTTCTGTCCCTTTGAAAAGCTGATACAGGAAAGTGCCAGTTTTGCAACAAAGAAATTCGTTAACAAATAAGACATAAATAATACTGACTATATGGGACAGTGATACTCAATTTACAGCCATTTGGCCCACAGTAGGGTATCGGGTGCCCTAATCATTTTCTCATTCACAATGAAAATCCAAATTCTTACTTTGCCAATAGAAAAAGGGCTTTTTTCAGGCTTTATCTGTTACATTTCTCCACCACTGTAAAGCAATAAGTAGGTGTGGTCTTTCAGTGGGTGGGAAGCTTTTGCTCTTTTCCAAAGACTTAAAAAAAAGTGAAATGAAAGTCAAAAATTACAACATTTAATCATAAAATAACAAAATTAGAGGCACTAACAAGCACAAGCTATATGATAGGCAATCTGCAATTGATATCTGTATTATCATGTGATTATTTGAGAGGGATATTTACCTTTAGTACTCCTTCCTCCCTCCTTCTGGATCATGCCTGTTAAAGACTACACACTAGAATGTGAGCATAAGTCAAACATTTTTACTGTTTTTATTTATACTGTATATCCCATGGATACTGATGCAGTAACAGAACATGTCAAATGTAATTGCCTTGCTTGAGTTGTCAGGACATGAGAAAAACACACAGTATTCTTCACATCCTGTTTGAACCTGGGACATTTGCTGTAAAATATATTTGTTTATGATTAAGATAATCCCTTTTGTTGTGTGAGTAAATAATAAGAGACAATACAGGACCAACACTAATTTGTTTTAAAGGGAGGGATAGATGTTTTTTCAAAGGGGCACAATGAACCAACACATTGTGTGGGCAAACACAGCTGATTTTCTGTTCATTTACATTCACACATGCATGTAAACGTATGTGGGCACCAGGCCAACAGTATGCTGTGTCAGCTGTGAACAGTGCAGCCTGTTGAAGTGTTTGCATACTGGAAGTTTATGCGTGTTAGATAACCTTGCTCCTTTGTATTTTATATATGTCCAAACAAGACAGATTTTCTTTGGTTAACCCTTGACATGAAAGTTGCTATGTTTATCTGTATGCTTTGATCGTCAGCCAGTAGGGATAGGGTTTAGTTTCATGGTTTAGTTTTTTATGTGGAAGTAGGAAAGTCGAACCAATGGGTTTCCAGTAAAAGCAACAATTCTTGTTATCCTTCAATTGCCTTTCCGCTCTAAGTGGTTGGGTGGAGTTAGCATCAGTCTGGGCTCCACCATTCTCAAACAGCCATCTATAAATGCAAATTAGACAGGATTTGTTTGCAGGATATGAAACAATGAAGTTTCAAGAAGGCTTTTTAGTTGTGATTTAAATTTGCAGCTCAGACATAAAAGAGAATGAAAACCAATCTTTAATTGGCCTGTGTTAAAACCTTAAGTTGTTCCTGTCTAGATTGTGTTGTGTTTTTTCTCACTGGCTGATTTATTGTTTAAAGCCTATTTCTAAAGTCTGATTAATTGTTTAAAGCCTATTTCTGGAGACATTTGTCTTCTTTGATGAGATGGTGGTTATCATGATCCTAGTTTGGAGAAGCGGGCAGCTACGGAAGCAAAGCAGTGTGCTGGTCAGGAGCAGCAGCTAAACATATTCTAGCCTAAATGGGGGCTGTTGTTTGCGTCAGCCCCCATTTCCATAGAGGATGTAATCTCATTCTAAGGCAACAAATACACAACAAGTTATATTTTTAGGTTATTGTAAACTAATGAATATAATATATACTTTCTCCCAGATGCCCTTGAGTCCTACACACTGGACAACCTAAAAAAATCAATATCACTTTAAGGGCATGCTGTATTGATAATTTTCACTGCTCTACATTTCCTTAACAAAGCCCGTTCTGACTAGGAAGTTAAGCTGTTGTATCCATCTATGATTTCGTCAAAGCTACCAGACTCGTGTGGCAAAAAAGTAATTTACCTCGCACAACACTGTAGTAGTTGCTGGTCCACCTCTACTTCCATCGGTTAGATTGTTTGCGTTATTGTGTGACTTTAGTGAATCCAAAATAACCGTTTTAAACACCACAGTCAAACAAGAGCACAGGCTATAGTAAAATTGAAGGGGTTTTTCTTGGAAAGGAATCTGGTGGCTTTGAAGAGAGCACAGATAACAGTTTTAGTTTGCTGTTGTGACAGAGTTGTCTCACAGCAGGTTGTGTTATCTGTAATACAGAAAACTTTGACACAGTTCAATTTTCTTCTCATTGCAACACCACTAAGTACAGCAAAGACATTGAAATACGGGTTAAGATTCCCCCATCATGCTTTTCTGAGCAATGACATGTGAGTGAGCCATGATAAAGGATACATATAAATTCAGCAGCCTCGGCGTGTTGGACGGTTTCAGTGTCACTGACAGAAACTGCTCCAGTTTGTCCTTCAGCCGTGGTATCCAGGAATCCTAAATGCCCAAAGAAAATATGGTTATGTTCGTTCTGAAGGTGGCAGAGGGTAATTATGTTGCATATGTAATAACTAGTTGGCAATACCCAAACAGGTAATTTGAAGACAAGAAAAGATAAAGCTTAATTTAGCACTGTAAACAATTGCTGTAAAAATACAGCAGCATTTTTACAGTAATGTACCATTTTTCCAAAATATAGTAAAACATTTAAAATCTTGATGGGGTTTTTTTTTAGCCAAAACATCAGTAGGTTGCTGTATAATTTTACAACATTTTATAGTATTTTTTATTTTACCCTAAGTAGGCCTTACAGAAGACAAAATTACACTGTAAAGCTCAAATTTGACTGTAGAATACTGTTATTGTAAATTTGACGGTAACATACTGTTGAAGTAAATACAGCAGAAACACTGTTAAAAAAAACAGTATTATGCTAGATACTGCAGCTGTCAGTTTACCATAATTTGAGGTTTTTTTTTTTCACAGTGTCAGGGAAACTGCTGTGAATATGGTTGCTTATTATTGGCTGAGCACCTGGAAAAGATCTTTGAAGGAGGGATGGACAGTGGGGTTGGGGACGAATGGCAAGGCATAGTAAGGCAGAAACTCTGTGGTCTGACTCAGTGCTGCTCCTCGAGTCTCCAGGTATTGCTTGAAACGGGAAATCCTCTCCTCAAACTCAGCTTGGTCCTAGAGAAAGATATAGAGAAACAGGTTTTATTTCAAGACTATAACAGACTGTCAGTTAAGCACATTACACAGATAAAAACACTTCCTCTGTTGCATACACACATGCTCCTCAATTTTATTGTGTGAAGTAGCTGCTGCTTTTATGAAATAACTTCACATCTGTATAAATGTATCAACTTAAGCTGCAAAGACCTACAGTGAAAGGCATATCATAGAGATTAGGAATAGTTGCATGTGTCGTGCAACAACAAGCACATCGCTCACTGAGATTAAGACTGTAGCACAGCTTAGTGGACATTTTGATAAATAGCACATAATGACATTCAGCTGTAGGGAAGAGAAGAGTTGCAGGACATAGCTGGTTTATTTGAAAATAACCTAAAAAAAACAGAAAACGTTCTGCATCTACATACATGTCTGCCAGGGTGCCTCCTCAGTGGGTAGATTGTGAAGTGGATGTGAAGGTAGAACTCCAGGCTCTGGGCCTCGGTGTCTGTGTTTTTTATCTCAGAGGGAATATTTTCCGTCCACAGTTCAAAGAACACTTTGTGGTCTCCGTCATCAAAAGAGCTGAGAAGGTCTTTCTAGAAAAGTTAAAGAAGAGTTGTTTTGATGTTTGGGGGGAAAACATCAGTAAGAACACTTTGCTACTTTTTAATGATCATTTTATTTACATATCACACAATGCTAATTGATACATGATAATAACATTTTAAAAGATTTGATATTATTAAGAGATAGGGCTAACGACAAATAATTCTACAAAAAAAGGTTTAAAAAAGTCAGCCTTGGACATCCTGCTTTATCCCTCTTAGCCACCTCCGCAAATAATCAGTCGCAGTTTTAAAGACTTTTATCATTTACCTGAATGCCACGAGTCTTTGAGTCTCTGAGAGTGCTTCCTTGAGGCTTTGAGACGAGCTTGCCCTTATTTTTGCACTCCTTGTCAAAACTGTGTACAGTCTCTTGAAATTCCTCAAACTTAAGGTACTACAAATACAAACAAACAAACAAACACATTAAACAAGCACAAAAAGCATTACCTTTCACTTTAACTTTAACTGTGTTCTAAGGCTCCAAATTACAAAACTGAACAGCAGCTGTCTTGACAAAACTCTATGTATTATCATGCTATAACAAGCTGGAGGAAAGCTGTGCATTTTGTTTAAGTTGAATGGATTTGTACACATGCTCATCTTTATGAGTGCATTCTCTGTTGTTGTCATTTTCACTTGTTACCTCCTTGATCATCCCAAGAAGATCGGCTTCAGTTGCCAAGATGTCCCCCATCTTGGCTCCCTCCCTGGAACTCATGTGAGTGCCCAAAACCTTTAAAACACCTACTGACGGCAAATACTTCTGCTCTCACAAAATAACGTTTGCACTCTCAGCGAGAAGCCTGTGGAGCCTGCAAAGATAGGACAGAATACGGCACTATGAGAGTGTGTGTTTCAGAGTCAAAAATCCATGTAAATCTGTATTACAAAGGTTTTAATGCATTATTACTATTTTTGACCAAATAACACAGACATGTAATCGTTTACTGGCATTTTATTACTGTTAAACCACACAGTGAATACAGCAATCTGATTTCTCTGCTTTTCACATCATCCTCAATAGTCAACTACAGGGACAAATCGACGTTAGCGAGATGTAGTAAGCTAGTACTAGCTGACAAGCTAATCAGTTAACGTTATTTAAGGACATCGAGATCATTCTTACCTCATTCGCACATCATTTAAAGAGTAAATAAATTAGTATTCGCTTTCTGCGTATTCATCCGCAACTGAAACTTATGCAACCCATCTTCGATCATGCTTATTGGCTTCAGTCACTTTGATATTAGTCAGCTAACCATTAGCTAGCAACCGTACACAGAAGGGACGCTGAAACACCTAGCAACCAAACGGCTGGGACATGCAGGCTGGAAAGAAAAGGCAAGTGTCGTAAACAGTAGACTTTTTTTTACGCTTCGAAAAGGCAGCCCGTTTGGTTTTACTTTTTTCTTTGAAAAAAAAAGAGATTATTGTAATATTACATATAAAAATGAGTTCCTGTTCTTTGAACATTAGTTCAACATTCTACCTGTGAAACAAATATTTGACAATGATGGACTTTTGTATTCTTATGATGACCTATAGAGAGGTAGATTATAGTGTTTCTGTCTCCCAACATGAGCATAATGCACTGCCAACTGGCATCCCCAGCAACTATATGACTACTTCACTATAAACAGTTACAGCATTGCTGTGGACAGAATCTCCATTCATGACAAAATACATCTTACAAAACTGATTTAATAATAATAATAATCATCATGATAATAATAATAATAATAACAGGGAGAAGAAGAAGAAGAGTACTTGAAATATAGCACCTGTCAGACATGAATGGACAGACCAGACCCTTGACAGTGAGACATTGAATATTGCTTTATCTCTGGAGTGATTTTTAGTTGGATTTCCAAAGACATTTTGGCAAGAACATTTCATTTAAAGAACCTAATTTGTTAATAATATTCAAAAATCCAAATTTCTCCAAGAATGAACTGTATGTAACCACAGGTACCACAGATAGATTGCGTTTTCTGCCATAATTCATACGTTTATTTTGTTTGGCATAAACAATTACAAATCTATTTTTTTCTATGTAAACGGTAAATTTGCATTTTCAAGACATGTTGTGTCCATGGATTATTATAATTTAATAAAGTGGTTGTGTGGAGGTCCGTGTCCTCGTTGATGCGTGTTTCCCCCTGACCACCAGGGGTCGCTGCAAAGGAACGGAACGCATTTCGAGAAAACCCCGGAAGCAGTTCGCATGTCAGAGGTTGAGCACATTGTTTCTCCGCGGTACAATTTGTTTCACTCAGTAATGAATGAAGCTTTACTAAAACAAGATATCTAGCGCGCACTTCAAACAACAGTTGCCACCGAAAGAAACGGAGTGACGTCGACGTAATTCTGCGTACAATACGATACAAAAACTGATCTTATTTGAGGTAAGCTTGTGAAAATGTGTACAACATGCTAAAGCTAACAGCTAGCCTGAATATTGGAGGCTGTTGAAGTTGCAGTCAGCGTTATGACCCAACTGTGTCAGGCAGCATTTTATTCATTAAAGTCGAGTGAGATTGTTTTTGTGAGCCCCACTTTGTCAAACTGTATATGTTTTGCTACAGTTGATGTTCATGTTCCACATTGATTTAGCTGAATGGGACTCATCTTCGTGAGTGCGTGCCAAAGTTAGTTTCGTGGTAGTTTTATCTCATTTAATTAAACTACAATTTGAGCTGCATTACACATTATTTGGTGATATTTGATTAGATTAAGAGAAAAAGTTAAAAAAAAGTAGATTAAGAGTAAAAGTCGTGAGAAATGTGTGTGGTCTGGACATCTCTTTCTGTCTGCGCTGAGGAGTTTGTATACACCAGTGAGCCTCCTATTATCAATTCTTGCTATGTAACATAAGCCTTTAACCCTTTTTAAACTTGAGCACCTTGATTTA
Source organism: Plectropomus leopardus (assembly GCF_026936395.1). NCBI lineage: Eukaryota > Metazoa > Chordata > Actinopteri > Perciformes > Serranidae > Plectropomus > Plectropomus leopardus. The sequence goes on from NC_142180.1 coordinate 18,391,724, forward strand.
CTTCTTTAGAAGTAATGGGAATTTTTCAATGAGCAACTTCACAAGAAATTACCTTGAAAAATAAACAATTAAACAAAGTAAAACAGGAATTGACCTGACAAAAGTGCTGAAATAAAATAATAACATAATAATATGAAATAATAATGAAATGTCTTTTTTTAGATGTATAATTTAACAATGTTAAATATCGTTTTTCTTATATTTTGACTAGTTAAAAAAGTTCTTAGAATTCTCTCACTCTAAGCTAATTATGTGATCATTTTCTTGTCACTTTTATTCATTTCTAATAATTTGCAGGAGATTACATGCCAGGTTTCTTATTGCCTTATTTTTCAAGTTTTTGAAAGAAAACAAACCAACTTGCATAGGTTTTAAAGTTGTGAAATGTTTGTTAAAGGCATCTGAACACATTCCAAGAAAACTGAGGTTGACCCAGATTTCAAAGGTTTAAAGTATAGTATTAACTTTTATATTTTCTTCATGATAGATATTTATATTGATGTGCATAAGACAATTGACACATCATTTTACCAGGCATCAAGGTGGCTTTAAAAAGTTTTGACTTTATTAATCATGCTGACCTGTTATTTGTAAAATCATTCTTTTCCATTTCCAGATGAAAAACAGCATGCCTGTTGTTTTTTATTAAACCTTTTTTTCTTAACAAAAACTAGCTTAATGACATGTTTTGACTCTTTCCTTTTCAAGTTCATAGACCCAAACAGCGATGGCTGGAATTCTGTTTGAGGATATCTTTGATGTAAAGGACATTGATCCAGATGGCAAGAAATTTGACAGAGGTGAGTGAAATCTCTTTAAAACAAGGTTGAAGAAATTGGGATGTTATAACTGCCACCTACAAACAAGTTGGTAGCTCTACTGTGTGTGGTGTCCTTAAGTTTGAAACTTCAAATGAACTAATCCAAACTTTTCTACTATTTTTTTTCTCTATAGTATCTCGTCTGCACTGTGAAAGTGAATCTTTTAAGATGGACCTAATCTTGGACGTGAACAGTCAGATCTATCCTGTCGATCTTGGTAAGGAGCAACTTGTTAAGATAAAGATGGAAGTCATTTGATGGTGTTTTTTGTCAAAAATGCATACAGCTGTGTTTTATATTCATTCATTATGCCTTTTAATAGCATTGCACCCTCACCGTTTGGCTTTTGCTTACAGAATTTACTATACATGTACAAGTGAGCAGTGTAAAGCTGTTTAATGTTCCTCTATGTCCTCTATACGTGAGAGCACCTTTAGAGAACAGTTCAATGCACCATGCATCAAAAAGTCATCGCTAACCTATGGGGTGTAAGAGCACAATATAAACTCATTTTGTTCTTGTGTCCATTTCTCAAAGGCGACAAGTTCAGACTGGTTATTGCCAGCACGCTATATGAAGATGGAACACCAGATGATGGAGAATACAATCCTCAGGATGACCGACCATCCAGGTAAAACATTTGCCCTTCATTCACCGACACATGTAACATTACCAACAAAAGCTTCCTTTTGTTAAGGATCTGGCAACATTTGTGTTTTTACATTTTTGGTGTGACTGTCACCTGTGATATACAGTATTTTTTTTACTGGTTTTAATATGTTCACTCATTTACTTTGTTTACATTTCCAGAGCGGACCAGTTTGATTATGTGATGTATGGGAAGGTTTACAAGATCGAAGGTGATGAGACTTCAACAGAAGCAGCAACACGCCTGTGAGTGATATGACCTGCTTTAAATGAAGCTTTGAAGTTAAGCTTATATATGTTAATTCAATACTTGAATAAACCAGTAGTGTAATAACAAATAAATAAGTAAAAAAACAAGAAAATCGGTCAAATAGAGGAAAGATTCTGCTTCCACCTCCTTTTTCCCAGTACCATATATGAGTAAATATACACAGTATGACATCTGTTGATTGTCATACCACAATATACCTTGACACTGGTATACTGCTGCAATCCTAGTACACACACACACACACACACACACACACACACACACACACACACACACACACACACACACACATATCTAGTAACTCGTGTTACAAAAAGAAAACACTGTAGATGTTTTTTCAGAGGATTGGCATAAGTACACGTTTCTCTGGGAAAAAAAATATTGAAAGTTATTTACTACCCCAACAAAACTCTGTGTGAGTGAGATAATGCCAATGTTTTTATCATTAAAAAAGTTAATCCCTCAGTTTTTAATCTAGTTTTTTGGATGTGCTCCTCCTTTCAGCTCTGCCTATGTGTCTTACGGCGGCCTCCTCATGAGGCTGCAGGGAGACGCCAACAACCTCCACGGCTTTGAGGTGGACTCCAGGGTCTACCTCCTCATGAAGAAACTGGCCTTCTAAAACCCAACTCTGCGCACCCCCTCCCCCTGGTTCATCCCCTGCCAAAGTCAACTTTAAAATCAGAATGGACTGCTCGCTCTAAACATTCAAATTCCAGAGTTTGGAGCACAAGAGCAGCTCACAGACGGAGCACTTGCAGGCTGAAGAAAACATCGTTTTTTTACTCTTGTAGTAACCAAATGTTTCCTCCAAGGAGATGGACTACATATTAAAGACTGTGACACTTAAAAACTGCTGCAACCTCCATCTGCTGGCAAACTGTAAATAAAGATTTCTTTTATACAAAATGATTCATAAACAGTCACCCTGCTTTTACCTTTTTGTCCTTACCTCAACATGTTAATTCTGTTCATTTTATTCCAACATGCCATACAAATTAAATAGCAACTGCTTAGCTGCTCTATCAAATATGTTGAATGAGGTTTATTTTGTACAACTGTTCAATATTTGGATGCAGGTAAACTGTGTACTGTAGTGAAGAAGGCATATTTAAAGAAACTGGTGCTCATTGAGCTGTAGCTCGCAGGCCAATTGTCTTAAAGGCTGCTTTGTCTTTGGAGGACATAACTGACCTTATACATCATCAAACTGATATCAGTGCAGAGCATGAATTTGTACAATATTTAAACATTCATACAGCCAATGAATGAAGTACTAATGTGTCTGATAAATACATAATCCAGAAAGATTTAAATTAACTAAACACAGCTTTGAAAAGTTGCACTTAAATAACAACAGTCAGCAATGTCTCGTTCAAGAAACAAGGCCTCGGTTGTGGTTTTTCAGGTAGTATTTACAGTGCCAAAACTGTTATAACATATATAAACAGTGAAAACTGTTAGAGCTGGTACAGCTTGTAGAGATTAAATTGAATGTGATTACATTATAGCGACTATTAGTTGATTAGTGGGTTGACAGAAAATAATTGCTATCTATTTTGATAATGGATTAATCAAAGTATTTTCATGTACAAATACCAGGAAAGGAAACCCCCTCAAATATGTAGATTCCTGTCATTTCTCTGTTTTCTATCATATTAATCTGAATATCTTGGTTTGGTCTGACTTTTAAAGATTGTATCGACATTTTTACTTTTTTTTTTTGTACATATAGCATTTTCTGACATTTTATAGCTGTTTAACAATTAAATAGAAATATTCTGCAGGTAAATCCATAATGATAATAGCTGAAAATCAAAAGCCAGAACCAGATCCTCTAGCAAATATTTTAGGAAGTTTGAATATTTTTCTCCCAGCTCACAGATGGGATTTTATTACCCAGCATGTCATGGGCATTACTTCTGTATTTGCTTAGACAGCAGGAAACTGAAATGTCTACACTGAGGCAACAGAAGATTGAATTAAGAGTGAAGAAGCAGCTTTTGTGTGCAGAACAGGCTTGACAGTGTCACTGGTAATGAATGTCACAGGACGGGGAGGAATACTTTCAATGATTCACGCACACTCCTAATTTTGATGTAGTGATGCTGTAAAAATGGCTTGACGCTTTAAGAAAAAATGAGCAGCAGTAATGCTGCATGATGGTTAAGAAAGAATATGTATGAGTATGACACAAAGTTATTATAGGAAAATACAGTACACTATGGGGTGTCCTTTTGAGTGTTGCATTTGAATGGCATACTATAGCCTATAGCAATACTTCTAAGTCAGTAGCAATGCTTAAGTACTGCAGCTGCTTCTATGTTTTGGATTATGTGCTGATGACCATTTACTTAAATTATAACACATTTCCTGGCTTAACGTACCAAAAAAATGTTTTGTATCAAAATACTGCCTCTGAAACAGCCTTTTCAGCATTGTGTGAGCCAGACTAATGACTGTTTGTGCCTCTGAAATGCCATAAACAGCAGGTTTTATAGGTTATTTGTTTTGTCAAATGACTATGATTTAACAACATGTTTTAAAGTTCAGGTTTTATGGGTTATTAGCTTACGTGCCATCCAGGTCAATGTTCGGGGGAAGTTATGTACTTGCATGCAAAATAGTTTTTCCTTTCTTGGTGGCAGCAGGTTTAATAACACTCCGAATGTAATTCAAGTTTGGATAGTGACAATGTTTAGTAGAGTCTACAGAGGTGTGCAACTGTCACCTGCAATAAAAGTGAGGACAAAGATTAACAGGGTCTGCATATTAGTTGTGCCATACTGGAGCACGCTTGGTCTGTTGTATAGGTCTACCATGCTACTGCAAGATTAGTTTTTCTGGAAATGTTTTGCTCTTCAGATAGCATTTTAAGGCTTTTCCACTGTAACATCTCATGCATTTTATTATAGGATAGATGTTGGTCTATTTATGATTTACGGATTATTATTTATTTTTCTTTTTGTCAAATGACTATGATTTAACAACACGTTTTAAAGTTCAGGCTATCACAGTTTTCTTTATATATTATATAAGTGTCTTGCATTTGATGATTTCCAATCATTTTAGTGTGAAAATCAAATTTAACTTGCTTAAAATGATTCATCACAGTGCCTTTTTGTCGGAATGATTTTTATCATTTAGTAGTCACGGAGGTGAGCGCACAAATGAATGTGACACTGGCGCATCACGTCTGTAGAGGGAGTGGCAGATTGAGGATTTAGGGTTTGAGAACTCCTCCAAGGTGTGTGTCAATCCGCCGGAAATGATGTAGGCTGGATTAGTCTGCGCAGGAGCATCCCGGGGACCTTTGCATGTGCAATGTTTGCACGTCGGATCTTGTGCATCACGTTATACCTGCTCAAGGAGTTTACTGCGCTTCATGTTGCTGAACTGGTACCGTGCATTCTCACTGTAGAAATATGCAGGACAGTACACAGTGCGTAGTCTATTACGCACTCCCATTTTAAGATTTTTTTTAAAAACCGACTGCAGAGAAGCTCAGCGATATGTCCCTGCATTTGGGACTAATTGGAAGCACTGCAGTCGGGATTATGGCAGTTGTCGTGTTCTGTCGAGAGACAAAATGAAAATATATTTTGGAGAATAAAGGAGATTATAGAAGCCAAACGTGATGGATACTCGACGGAAAAAGAAGCTGACATTCTTCACCATTGGGCTCATATTTCTCATGAGTGGTGTGGAATATGGTAAAAATCTGTTTTGTGTTATCTTTTATTTTTGTGTTGCAACTCGGACACACAGTCTGTTTTAGAACAGGACACACAAATCATCAGTAGCCTACAGGATAAATTCATGATTTACCCTAATAATTTAATTACTGAAATGTTTTCATGCCACATATAGTGATATTTAACATTCATTTTCACACCTATGGTTTTTGGTGGAATATACTGAACTGGAACTCGTTGGTTAGACAGCTGTTAAGTTTTTTAGTATTTGCATTTTTTTCTTTTGAGGGGAGGTTTTACATAAACCATCATATGAACCTATTAGTGAAAGAATACTTTGGCCAGGACTATAGCCAGGGTTAGTATTGTTAAGATAGGCCTATACAATGGACAGGAGTGAATTAGTTACTTCACTTAACTGTTCCACTGTTGTGTTAGTTCATTTTATTTGCCTACATTGCGATCTGATTCAAAGTTGTCTCAACACTGGCTGTGTTTTTTTTTTTTTTAAGTTGTTTATTGACTAACACGTTTAATAAATACCAGATTCTGTTATAGAGACACCCTGGAGAATTTGTGCATAATTGTAGTGTAGAAAACCATTCTCCAGCTGTTGAAACTCCAAAATGACCCCAAACAATACCCAAAGATATGATATGTTCTCACCTGAATTAAGCTGCATACCTGTCCATATGTAACTGAAGCCTGGATGGAGTTAGCATTTTGTTTTGGTCCTAATAGTTTAAGCCATAGACGCCCCTCTGAATAAGATCTAGAAGGGTATTCTTTATTACTCGGCTGCTGTATAGATTACATTACAGTGTATGTAGTTTAATTTCATGGTTGCTCACTTTACTTATATTATAAAAGCTACAACAAAGAAGCAAAATTTAATTATATAAAAATCATATCACCCCCATATACAGATGTCTTTCTCAGGGTGATGACCAGCCCACCCCTTCAGATGTCATGAAAATTTGAGCACTCATTTACTCTCTGGAATTTCATGAGAGCACGCTTTATGGTGTGTCTTCTGACCCAAGAATTGAATTTGGATTATATTTGGTCAGCACTATCCTTTGTCTATAATGAAAATAAGGCTGGAGGCACTGGCAGAGAGAAAGAGGTGCCATTCATGCTCTCTTGGCATTGCCAGCACTGTCATGGAAAAGATTTAAAGGTCCAGCATGTAGAATTTAGGGGCATCTTTTGGCATATATGGCATATAACATTCCTAGTTATGTTTCTATCAGTATATAATTAACAGAATCAGAAAGTCATGTTTTATTGCCTTAGAATGAGCTGTTTACATATAAATATGAGGCAGGCCCTCTTTCACAGAGTCCACTGTTTACAATAGCCCAGAACGGACAAATCAAACGTTGACTCTAGATGGGGTGTTCGCATTTTCACATTTTTGCGTTGGCCTTGTAGTTCTACACACTAGGCACAGGGTAGAAGTTTGAGTTTTGCAACCTCACCGCTAGATGCCACTAAATCTGACAAACTGGACCTTTAAAATTTCACAAAAACTTAAAACGGAGACAGAGACATCCTCTAATCTCTTGTTTCGCCCTCACCTTACTCTCTTTTCCAATCTTTAATCAGCATGCAACCCAAAGCTAATGCACTAACACCTGAACATATTTAAGACAGATTTGTAGTTGTTTTTAAACCCTGATGTTCAGCAACAAAAGCTGATATAGTTAATTTTATCATAAACATATGGCAATGAAGGTAGAAATGTTGAAACAGTTTATTACTGATATTGCACCGCCTTAATGAAGCCTCTGATAAACATGACTTAAGTGCTTAGGTGCCGCACCCAATTGGAATAAACATTAATGAGTTGCCGCTCGTGAATGCAGTCAGACAGAGCTGTAGCATGGTTGACTGGCTCTGTAAAGGGGTTGTGACACACCTGACTCAGCATCACTGATGTGGACAACTTCAGCAGATTTGGAAGACAATTTTCACTAATTCATATGTGTTATGCAAACATTTAGCTATTGTCAAATCAGACTCTGATGAAGGCAGAAAACACTCAATCCACTCCCTTTTGTCTCCCCAGCTGTAATTTTGCCCACAATATGGAGGTACTTGCAGACTTTGGATGCAGCTCCATACTTTCTGGGTTTGGCCCTGTCGGCTTTCAGCTTTAGTGGCCTCCTTTCAGGACCGCTGTTTGGCCACTGGTCCGACAAAACAAGGACCACAAAGAAGATCATCTTGTTTGCTAACTTGTTTGAGATAATTGGTAAGTCCACTCATATGTTGTATTTCTACCACTACTGCCTTGAAACGGCATTATCATATCTAAAAACACAAACTACATTTGTTTTTTTTATTTGTGTTACTGATGCTCATGGCTCAATTTATTTTTCTACTCTGATTTTTTTTGCTCTCCAGGTAATTTCATGTACTTTATGGGCTTCTCCAAGTGGCTGCTACTGTCAAGTAGATTGATAGCAGGTGAGAAAGTGACATTTTATCTATTTGGTAGGTTGCAATCAGGTAGAATACACCTGTCATAGCAGTAAAGTGTGGCAGGATTATCTAAAGGTGTAAACTGGAGCTTGAACATAGAATGTTTGAGATCCATTGCGGAGGATTTAAGGGGATGTATTGAAAGAACTGGCATATAATATAATACGTTGCATTACGTTAGATACATAGGGAGCAGATCTTTTTCTACAGAGTCTGGTATGTTGCACCACCATATTTTCTACAGTAGCCCAGAATGGACAAACTGGTTCTAAATAGAGCCAGCCACGTTTTTGTGCTGGCCACTGTAGTTAGCAAGCCCTCTGTGATGTGTCAAACAGCATCAGAGTAACAGAGATTTTTGATGTGAAACTCCTTTATTCAGGGTTTTTGCAGTTTAAATAACTCAGTGTGTTTGTTTTGGAGCAGAAGAGACCGTTGCGGGTAATTCGGCCTTCTGTAAAAACCTGAACATTTAACACTGAAGGAATCCAAACCCAGAGTTAACACTTGGTACGTGGGAGAAGTTTCAGCTGGTTGCAATCTGCAGTCCTCACGACTAGATAGCACTAAATCCTACACACTGCTTCTTTATCTACAAATGGTTTTTGCTGCAGTTCAGTGTATTTTAAATATGATGCATATTTAACTCAAAAATAAACAATTGTAATAAAATATGCAGTTGACCAGCAAAATTATGTGTGTAAATTTGTGTATGTCATCGTCTATATGGCAGCATTTTTATGGTTAACATAGCATGTATTAACATACTCTCTAGTCCTTATTTGTAGTAACTTCATTTTGTTTTCTTTTTTGTGTGTTTTATATTGCTTGTGTTGAAGTTTCACGTTTTGATTTTATATTTTTTGTACTGCGTTATCTGTAAGTTACGTTGCAACCTGTCTTTTCAAGGACACTAGTAAAAAAGAGATTTTTAATCTAAGTAGTTTTTTCTTGTTAAATAACATCTGAATAAAAAAAATCATTAGCTGGGATGCACTGGGATACAGATTTCTATTTGAATTTGTAAGAGCACTCAATAGCTGCCACAAGTCCTGTTTTGAAGCTTTTACCTGTAGCGATAAATCATATCACTGAACTGTGGTCTTGGGTATTTTAAGAATATAACACTAAATTTTTTGACATAATCCAACAATGATGCATGTCGTCTCCAGTTTTTAACCTCAATAATATATCATGAAATATGTATTTTCCTCAGGCATTGGCACAGGTGCTGGATCATGTATCTTTGGCTTCCTGACCAGAGTAACTTCCACGGAGGACCGTGCCACAGCCTTTGCTGCTGTCATGGCATGTCGACAAGCTGGCCTTCTGATTGGTCAGTGCTCTGCTGCTCTCTGGTGGCAAATTTTAAAGGCTACCTGTTAATCTTTTGTATTCTTTACACAGAAAACAATAAAATTCTAGTAGGTTCAGATGACTTGCCATATAGTTTCCTGATACATTTGAATCCTTAGAGCTCACATATAAATGTTAAATATGTGTGTGTATGGGCAGTTATACACAATTAAATGAGCATATAGCCTGTATTTGCTTTTGAGGTTTGGAGGTGACACGTGATTAAAACACATTTACACTTTTTGTTTGACACAGGTCCAGCATTTAACATCTTCCTGAGGCTATGTGATTTCAACCTGGGTCCATTTGTGGTCAATAAGTACACTGCGCCAGGAGTAAGGGTCCAAAATAAGTGTGTCAACTTTGCAACATTTTTTGCCACTCAATGAAAAGTTGTGACATTCCTCTTCCACCTCCTGCAGTTGTTTATGTGCCTGCTGTGGGCGCTCCTTCAACTGGCGGTGATCTTCATGTACTGGGATCTACCGCCTCTAGAGAAGGAGAGGGCCAATGAGAGTTCGAGAAGCCCCAGTAGTGAGGAGGACAAGGAGCTAGGTGCTGTTGAAGAGAACAATGATGAAGAAAAGCCGCTAATGGGGTCACAGGAGCTGGGGGGGTCCTACGGCTCCATGGTAACATACAACCCACCCAGATTCGACGCTGCTACCACCTCGAATGCAACCCTGAATGACACCTCTCCGCCTCCCTCTCCTGTGTTACCAGAGCCTATTGAGTCTTCCAGTCCCTTTAAGAATTTCAGCATATCCCGAGGTGGGTGGTTGACATACAGAGGTGTATATATAATACTGGGCTCCATAAAAAGTCTAAATTTAAGGTCTTAAAAATAATGTATCTGGCTGTCTTTGCCTCTGTAGAGTTCCTGAGGGAAGAGGTAGTCGTGCTGCTGGCTGCTCAGTTTATCACCCTCTTCAATCAGACAGCGTTGGAGGTGCAGTAAAGACACACTGACAGACATATGCATATACACACAGATTTTTTTTATATACAACCAAAGACATCTTGACTCAGAAGTCACTCTGTATTCTGTATTGTGCTCTCATATTTCCATACATAATTTACTGTGAAAGGTTGGAGGAAACGTACAAAACCAACACATATCTAATTCATATGCTACAGAAAAGATCTATTAAAATTGTTATTTAATAAAATTATTTTGAACCAACTAGTGCTCTATTTATCAACTTATATGCTTCAACATTTTGTGATATAGTTGATTTTAAATCTGTATAAACAATGTACAAAGTAAAAAAAAAAAATGCTTCATATCTGTATGTAAAGGCTGTTTGAATTCAAAGAGCAAGTATAAATTTAGGGGAAAAGGTGTATTTACAAAAAAAGCAGGGTAGGACAAACATAAAGAGCAGTTGTATATCTATCATAATAATAATAATAATAAAAATAATAATAATAATCCGTTTGACTTATTGGTGCTTCTCTGAATACACAAAGAAGCTTTACAAAGAAAACAACAACAAAACCAATAAAACAATACAAAGATGAAATATTCCATAAGAAGGGGAACAATGCAGAGAGGGAGAAGAGCACAGTTTGTTCATGGTTGTAGGCAGTTTTGAAGAGGTGTGTTTTAAGGGATTATTTTAAGGGATTTATACACTGTGCTAATGTCTCCACACATTGCCTCCACAGACCATGGTGACCCCGATGACCCAGAAGTACTTTGGCTACGGGGAGCTAGAGAACAGCGTGATGTACTGTCTCTGCGGTGTGGAGGTGATCGCTGGCTTTCTCTTTGTACGCTGGCTGAGCCTGCACGTTGTGGAGCGGGTTGTCCTGGCCATCGGTCTGGCCATCTGCAACATCTCTGGTATCTGGTGCCTCATCTTTCTGGCACGCCCACTAGGTGAGACTGCACTGAAGAAACTTCTCACTTTTGTTATCTTTGTCAACAGTCACTGATGTGGCCACAAAAAGCCTTATCTCCCACTAAGTGTCAGTTTAATGGTTTATTATTTTCTGATGAGGCCTGTTTAATTAAGAAGCTTTACGTATTTATATGAATAACTTTGATTCTTGTTGAACATTGTCAGGTTTAAATCAATGACAGTCATCCTCATGATCAACCATTTTAACCCATTCAGATCCCCCATCCATTCCAATGGACATAACTTTTTAAAAGGAAGTCTAGATCTAAGATTGTCATTTAATCTGAATGGATGGTGGATCTGAGCGTCACTGGAAAATGAACAGGGAAAATACTTTCCAAACAGGGAAATATTGTTCTCATTTGATGTTCTAATGATACGATCAGCTTTTAATGTATCTTATTGATAACACAGAATATTGATCTCTAGGGGTTTTCAACATCCGATTTTCTGCAGGCATTTCAGTAACTGAGAATTTTTACCATTTACCTAGATGACAAATATAATACAAAGTATATATGGAATCTGTTTTAAAGTATCACTTTATTCATTGACATGGGTTAACTATTCAGGAACAAGAAATTTCACTTTTTTGTGAAGACCATTTATCATCATTTTAACTGTTAGGTGATTTCTGTGAAAAGATTCTTTGTTCTTTGGAATGGAACCAAAAAACACACGATAAAGTATCTAAATCCACTTTTTTTCAAATTAATTATGTGTGCATTTAGAGTAGAAATCCACCATTACAATATGTTTTTGTGTGTTTGGAGCATAATTGGGTTCTGAATTGGTTAAATGTCTCATTAGAACTTGACTGTATCATTCCTACTCACTCTGTATTTTCTGTTGCACTTTGTGTTTTTCTGTAGGTGCTTTCCCCTGGCTGCTGATTGAGTTCATCATTGGGGTGTTTCTGCAGGTTCTGGGTTTGCCATTTGTAGCTGTGGCTCAGGTTTCCCTCTTTTCCAAAGTGACTTCTGAGAAAACACAAGGTGAGAAACAGCACCATCTAGTAGAGAAAGGTATAAAATTGTATGTTTGAAGTTCTTTGATTTTGTTGCTTTTCCCCCATAACCCATTCAGGCTGCTGTATAAACCAAAGGCAAGGCAAGGCAGCTTTATTTGTATAGCACATTTCATATAACAGGGCAAGTCAAAGTGCCTTACAGAGCAAAAAAAAAAAAAATAAATAAAATAAAAAATAATTACAATAAAAGAGAAAAGAGATAAGATAAGATATAAAAGATAAAATCAATTACTAAATGATTAAAAAGAAGAAGAAAGAAGAAAAAAAATAACTTTATTAAAAATAGCAAGAGTGCAGACGAGGTGCAATGATAAAAAGATAATTTAAAATGATTTAAAATCAATTATAGGCAGTGGGTCCAGTGTCAATGACATTGACTTTTTGTAAGTCCTATAGTCTGTGGTGTCGGGTGTGTTTTATGTCTTTGTGTCTTGCTCGTATTGCAGGTTTCAGTCAGGGTGTGCGTCGCTCGGTGGGGGGTCTAGCCACCATCCTGGGTCCTCTGTGGGCTGGCGGCCTCACTGACAACTTGTACATTATGATGGGGGTGATGATGGCACTGCTGGCACTGCTCACGGTGTGTAAAAGGAAACAGAAAGACAGAGAATGTGTCAATGTCCAAGTCATCATGTCTGTGGTTAAGTAAAGGATATTGTGATGAAAATCTGATATGATGCCAATAGAGATGCTGACAAGTGAATTATAGATGATGATAAGTGTTTCAAGGAATTTTCACACGCAACCATGTGAGGGCTAAAACAGACATTTTCACCTAAAGGCTTGGCAGTTGTTGTGCTGTTGTTGTGAACGCATTAACCATCCAGATATATTTGAATAACCACTATAGTGCTGGGTATCTAATCTCAATGCTAATACTTTTACTAACTACATATGTCCATTTTAACAAGAATCAGGGTCAAGTATCAGGACTTGTCATCAAGTGCTTGGCCAATGGCTTTTCACTTATTCTCCAATAGAGATAACATATTCTCTAACTTTAGAGTGTAATTTATACAGGCAATGTTTTTTTTAAATTTAACACTGATGCATCGAGACATTTATGGCATTTAAAAAAACAAACAAAAAACCCCATTCAAACATGTTTTTATTCCCCAAACTAAGATAAAAATATATATATATATTGTGTTGTCACAAATACAGTACAATTTTAAACATTCCCAAATACATACATTTTCAGAGCGCCCCAGGAATGAGTCCTAAAGTGAGCTAGCATCGCGGCACCCCCAGTTCCTACCCAAAATCCAATGGAAAAATCCCAAAGGCTATTTGACAAGGGAACCAGGGTGATGTTAACTTCTGTGTAGGCCTAAAAAATGTCATTCTTGCAGCACTATAGACCCTAGTTAAAATGCCTGACTTTACAGCGGAAATAAACATGTTAACAGCTTGGTATAAAACATGGGCCAACAAGGGCCAGATTTTTCTATAACTCACTTATTTACATATTACTAAGGCTTTAAGTTATACTTATTTAAGGATGAGGCTGCTTGAGTGACAGACTTTCTGCGAGATGCTGCCTGTGAATGCAGACCCACCCCTCGCTTCTCCACAAATCCACCCTCTCGTCCAAGTATGGTCACCTCACTTCTCCAAAAACCAAGACAGCAAAATGTCTTGAACTTGAGGCTTCAAAACATGAGTCGAGGAGCCAATTGATGATGTCACATGGCTACATGAATTATTTTATACAGTCTATTGTTACTGGATCTTTGGTGATCTTTGGTCAGAATCTCCATTAAAGTAAATTTGGTGTAAAAAAGAACATTATTTCAATTTGGCTCTGTATATGTGCTTTGTATGTCGCCTTGTGTGTAACAGTGATATTCCTTTCCCTATTCTCTCTTTAATAGGCTAGAAGTTGGTTTATTAGGTATGAGATATGTGACTTCACCCAACCCAATGTGCCTTTATGTATAAATAGCAATTACTTTGATTAAACCCATGTTGTCCATGTGCACAAGAAACAACCCCTGCAATGGTTAAAACTAGGCTTCATAATCTGTGTAAATGTGGTTCTCGTTTCTGTTTCAAGCAAGATTATAATGACATTTTTTTCTTTTTTGGCAATAAGAATCTAATTAGAATAAATAAGAAACAAACAAACCACAGAAAAGGCTTTACAGTTAAGAACGGGAGATGCAAGCTGACATCTTATAGCCAGCAGCTCCTCTTACATTTGGGAACAAACAAGCATAACAAAATGCTTGTAATGCCTGTAATGAAGCGTGGGCAGAACCACAGCCCAGCAACCAAATGTTTCCACTATCATTAAGAAAGAGGAAAACAAAACCTTAGTGTGTGCCTGCGTGAGAAGGGCTCAGCATGTGCACTTCCAAACAGGTGGAAAGGAGTCCATCCTGCTCTTCTTTCTTTCAAATTAGGTCCACGAGGAAGCTCCCCTCACAGCCCTGTCTTTTTTGTCTTACATTATTTTCATCGAAAGGACATGCTGTTACATGACTGACAGCTCTGAGGCTGGGTGTCAGGGTTCAGGGTTTCTCAAAATCTGTGTACAGGATTCACTTTGCCTCTGAGGGAGAGAAATCTCAGAAATTGAAAGCAATAGAAGAGAATCCAGTGTTTACTTTGCCTCTCGTAGCTTTCTTACTAAACTCCAGTTTCCTCTTTTTGTCTATCTTGTATTAAAACCAATCTAATCTTGTCTAACACAGATGATGCTGGGTTTCTCATATGACCGGCTTGTTGCACCTGCTACAGAGGAGCAAGTGGACGACTCGGACAGCTAATCCAGCGGATGGTGGATGCAATATAACTGGACATGAAAGGTAGCTTTTCGTAAATATAATATATTCATAAAAGTGAGATATTCAGTTTCATTTATTTATCCAAAGTGGCTCACAGTAAGACCTACATTTTATTTATTAAAAAACATTTTTGCTCTGTATGCATAAATAACATGAGCCACTGTCAATCAAAATTCAATCTTTCCTTTTGTTCGTAATGATAAATTCATATATTCTATGTTAATGGTTCACATGGTTAAAAGATCCATGAATAGCAGCCTTGTCTACCACCTTACTGCCTTTCATCCTGTATTTTTCTTCCTTCTGTCTGTGCACAGTGGGATATTTCCTGTCCTGCACCTTACACTCCACAGTTTCCTTTTCTGCACTGGGACCAGCACGCAGGGTGACAACACACACACCGACAGCACCCACCTTTCCATCTCCTGAGGGTTTAACTAGAACTTGGACTTGCCAGCTTTGCTCTCCAAGGCTGATCAAAGTACTGATATTGTGTATATGTACATTTCCCATGGAAATATGGAATCCTGCTGACACTTCATGTGTAGGCTTTGGATGAAAATCGTTTCCGTCCTTTTGTGTTCTGCCCTGAGTACCAGCTACTCTTGGTGCAACGCACATTCTGCTGTTAATGAACATGCCAAATGTTTGTGGATTTAGCTGACCTACGTCCTTGAGCTGCAGGAGAACAAATTAGTGGTTCAGCCTTGATACTTGATACTCCAGGTAGAAAATGTGGCATTATTGTCTTCCAAAGTCAAATGCTCAGGGTTCAAAACAGAGATTTTATTTTGCTGATATGTCAAAAGGATTTTAACCTTGACGAAATATAATTTCAATGTGCTTCTTCACTCACGTCTGATATGAAGATTTCCCTGTGTATACAGCAAAATATTTGCAAAAGTGTATTTTTTATTTTCTTTGCAAGATATGTTTATTAATTCAAATGTCCAATTATGTGCTTTGTAAATTAATCTTAGAAGCGACATGTGGACTCACTGTCTAGAACAAGGCCGTAGCCATGGTGAAGGAACCATACCAAAGTTTTGCATAACATTGCGAGAACATTACAATTCATAAAATGAACATTTTCATAACATTTACAAATCTATCACAACCAACAGTGATTTAGACTATGTTATACAGTCATTAAATTCTAAATTTCCTTTTTTTTAAAATACATTTGAAAGTAATGAAATACAGACAGTACAGTGTTTGACACCAATTGTACCCACAGCAGTCAAGCAATGGCATCAGCTGGGGTATTATTTATGATTGTAATTTATATTATAATATATATTATAATTTTTAAAAACTGCTAACGCTAAATAATTGAATTAATACAGTTTTTAACTGATTGTCATCTCGAGTGTTTGTCAAACAATGGTGATGAAAATGCAGTTTTAAAGGCATTCGAAACCTCATAGTCATAAAATTCTCAGGGAAATACTAAATACACTGAATATCTGTCAGAAAATGTAAAATTAAAGTTTCACATGTTCCTGACATAAAGGCTGATGAAGGATAAAACACGTTTCCTGCTTTGAAAGGACACAATTCTAGTTGTTTGATGCTGATGTAGTACATATTTTTAACACTAGTGGGCGCTCTTAGTCTGTCTATTGAATAATACTCCCATGGCTCTCCTGAACCTGATGTTTGTGATCTCGGTCAGTCAAGTATCATAAGGACACGAACACTCTAACAAATGCACATTTAGCGGGGAAAAACAGCTTTATTTGGGAACTTAATTGTACAAAATCACTCGTACAGAAAACACACAGCAAAGTCAAAGAACATTATCTTCCAAAGGCTTTACACTATGTTAAGTCCCTCTTGATCATTCCTTCAGATTTCAAAATTATAAACACTTTATGAACAATGAGACTATTTATTTAATATTTATTATGCATTATTTGTTAGATAAGTTGTTGGCATCTAACATGTTCATTAACATTTTTTTGTAATTATTGTCTCTAAACTAAAAACAAAAACAAAAAAAGAAAAATCTTCCACTATACCTAATTGGCTTGTGTTTTGGAATTCTTTCGGAAAAGAAAAGAGTGTGTGTCCAGTGAAATGCATTTTAAAAATATTGTTATTACATAATTCACAAGAAAAATATGCAGGCGATATATTAGAAATTAATATGTTCATATATTTATGTTCAATGTATATTTTTTTACTTGCATGCTCTTTTAGTAGGTTGCATGGTGTAAGTTCAGAGGCCTACAAACTGAAACAAAGAGACATATTTCAAACATCACACATCAAATTTTACTTAACCCCTGCTGCCAGTGTAAATTTTAAGAAATGTAAAAAGAAAAATACCCCCTTTCCATAAGAGCATTAAAGAGTCCTAAAGAATAAATATGCTTTAATCATTTTATGAATATGAAATAATGATTTTTTCATTCTTTCTTTTTTTTAATGAAATACATATGAAATGTTATCTTGTAAAATTACTGCAATTTGAATAATTTCTGTAACTGTTTATAGAGCAATATAAAAGAAAAGAACAATTTTAGAAATAAATATAGGATGTAAACCATTTTAAAATTGTGGTTTCAAATATTTAAAAATAATACAGTGTAACAAAGTTGCCCTTTTCAGAGTAATTTTGAGGAGATATTTTATTTTGGTAGCAAAATTTACAGTAATAATAATTACAGTAATATTTTTGAAGTTCTTCTAATGTATGTTTGCTTTTTATTTTCATTTCATTATTAAATATGTTCAGTGTTTTATTTATTCCAATTGTATATTAAACAGGAATGTTAGTTATATGTAATGTTAAACAACACAAATTATCACAGTCCACACTTAAATTCATTTGCAGCCACAATATATCATCTTTTTTTGTTAAATTCTAATTATCCTTAATGTGGAAATTATTCATGATGATGGATGTTATATTAAAACATTTCATTTTAAATTCAGTAAAACAGAAAAAAAATAGTTGGGGTGATTTGGTCATATCTTAAGAAGTAATTAAAGTTTGTTTCCTCAAACATGGCGTTGTATGTACCACAGCATTTAATTTAAAATAGAGCAGTATAATTTTATGAGTGTAGATACATTTTTTAGTAATTTAAATATTATTAAATATATATTGTTTAAATGAAAATCTTTAAACATGTAATATTTAATGTAGCAAAATCAAAACATACAAAATAGGTGAACATTTAATGGTCAATGCAGAAACTCAAATGGTCAATTTAGAAACTCAAAATTCCTACAGACATTTATTCTATTAAAAATTTTAAGAATAAATGAAAAACACGAACATTCAAGTGTGAAAAATACATATTGATGATATTTTCATTTTTTTACTTTTTTCCTCATCATGATACAGTTACATAGTCTAAAATAAATTACATGTTTGTCACATTCAGAATTATATATTTACAATGTATTTGCATTAATATTTCAAAATAGCATATAGCCTTACTTGTGAAAAATAAAAATGTGTTTTATTAATTTCATATAGAATTTGAATAATCACAAATTAACAGAATTGACAAGATTTATACATAGAAAAAAATACTTACAAAAAATGTATTATATAAATAGACCAAAGGCCTTAGTTAGTTAGTTTTCAGATAATTTGTGAATACTTTTAATTTTTTTACAAAGGTAGTAAAAATAATAATAATAATAATAATTTCTTAACTTCATTTATATAGCACCTTTAAAAACAGTGTTTACAAAGTGCTTTGACAAACAAAGCAAAGCAGAAATGGGATACATGGACAGTAATACAACAACAGAAAGTCAAACAGTCTTATTTAACATCAGTGAGAAGAAACTAGGGTTAGGATAAAATTAAAACCAGTGGACAAATAAATCAAGATACAGAATGCATAATGTCAGTATAAAATAATACAAAGAAATACACCAAAAACAATAAAAGCAGTCAAACCAGAAATAAAATAAAATAAAATACATAAAACCTAAATTGAAAATGTAAAAGAAATTAAAATAAATAAAAAGAGAGATAAAAAGACGTAAGGTGACATGAAAACCATTACATTTTATTAACTTTGTGTTTTTTACATGAAGTGTTAATGGTTAATGGGTAAGTGGACAAGGCCCCACAGGGGGACGCTGTGACCCCGCCGACAGAACCAGAAATTAGGACATACTTTGGGTCTTTCCAACCCGTGACGACATGCCGTCTGCCTGCTGACGTAGTGGCGAGGGGGTGTGGCTTCAGACGTGAACTCTAGTTGAACCCATTTTCGTGTTGGGCGGGGCAGAGTCAGAAATGTTACGACACAGGGCCAGTAACAGGGATATTTTGGGGTTTTGCTTTTTTTCTTTTCCTAACTTAAACCCCCACCACCACCCATACACCACACACACATACACACACACACAGCCTACAGCAACAGTCTGACCGAACAGCGACCCTGTGTATCAGGGTCAGAAGTGTAGAACACGTCGTGTGTCATATCAGCGTTGGTTGTCGGGGGAAGTTTGGTAAGCTCGCTTGTCCTCCTTCCCC
Organism: Plectropomus leopardus; assembly: GCF_026936395.1. NCBI lineage: Eukaryota > Metazoa > Chordata > Actinopteri > Perciformes > Serranidae > Plectropomus > Plectropomus leopardus. The sequence goes on from NC_142180.1 coordinate 18,411,229, forward strand.
GCCAATCACAGGAATCTGTTATGAGGCATATACAGCCAAATTCAACGATGATAATGGACGTGAACTTTTGATGAACTGTGTTTTTCTTCGACTCGAGAGGGCAGCGAGGGCAGGTGGAGTTCAGCAGGACTTAAACGTTTTTTTTTTTTAATCTCATTTCCCAGGCTTGATCACTGATTGACCCTCACAAACTGGGTTGGGGTAGTGTAGAGATGAATTTGGATGCTGCACTGTGACAAACAGGGCTTGTGGGACATCGCAGCTCAGCCAAACATACATATTTTACTTGCGGAAGTGTGGACAACACCACACTGCAGCTTCGGCAACCACTTTTCCCCAACATAACTCCTTTTTCTTGCCCTTTCACATGCACTTTACAAGACCTTTTCCCTGTTGTTGGGACAACTTAGCAGTTCAAGAATAACACCTTCAACTTGGTCATTAAAAGACTTTCACAGAGTTAGTTGAGATGGGTAATAAATAGATACAAGTGCTCTCAAGCCTGGACTGTGAAGCTTTTCAAGCGTATGAAATATTTAGTGTGTGCACTAGTGTCACGTATTCTTAATGTTTTTGCAAAAAATGCTTGAGCCACCGTCAAATCAAAATGGTGGCACCGACGGAAACTTGTGAAAGTCTGTAAGTGTCCCTTTATGGGTAGCACTTGAATCTTGTGTTAATAATACATGTATCACTCCGAAGAGGTGCGACATGTGGAAAGCAAGGCGGTTGTGGGGAAAAAGGGAGAAGCAGAGTGCTTGTGGATTAACGTGGAATAAGAGACGCGTTGCGACAGGAAGTCTGCTATAACAAAGGGTAAAGTACAGGATCTCATGTGCAAAGTTAGACTTTAACCCAGTTTCTTAAGTTTAAAAGGTCATATGGAGAGTCTTGGTTTGGTTGCTGCAAAAAATAGAAGTCCAACAGAAAACTGAGCTTCATTTCTGTCACCCAAGGCTGTGTGACAAGCAGAGAGGATTCTTTCTCCATCAGTCCGATGAGGAAAGCATGGTTGTGTAACGCTTCTTCTGTCTGAATGAATAATTAAGTCTGCGCAGCCTATAGCCGGGGCACCCTGGGCTGTGTTGTGCAAGCTGGCCAGCTGCTATTGCACTGAGAGTCCTGTTTAGCCAAATGGGTCACGCTCCAGTCATCTTCAGCGCTGGAAATGTTCTTCTAACAATGTTCTTCTCCCTCTCTTTGATCTGAAAACATCATAGACTAACTCTGGATTTGAAATTCTGATGGTCTTTTTGACCCTTGACATTGCACTAGTTGTGTTTCAAGTCTTGACCCGCGTGGTTGATGAGGGCAGAGTGGCACATGAGGGATTAAAGATACTTATGATACTTATGCCACATTTGACACCTTTTGAAACTCTTTATGTTGGCTGGTTTTCAAATGAAAAGAATACTAATTTGTGCTTGTCATTATAGCGATGTTTTCTTTTCTTTCATTTCTCAGATGCATCACAGTGAATCCTCAATGTGGAACATTAAAAATTTAGATATGTTTTGAAGATAGTTCTGCTTTGGATGCAGAAAAATAAACTTTTTTTGGTGAGGTAAACATTGGTGAATGGAGCGAAGAAGTTTCTCTGGCAAAGCACTGACCTAAAAGTGAGAGCATGAGATATATTATGTCTAGCGGTCTTATCATTCATGTTTAGAAAGCTAGTATGCAGTATTTCCTAAAATAAGAGGATTAGCCTCTTTTAAAGTTAAATTCCAGTACTGTAGTTCTGTAGCCTAGCTTTCAGTAAATATCAGAATATCTCCCACTTCCCTTTTTTATGACAAACTTTGTCCTTTGTTTTGTGTTCTGACCACCACCACCCAGCACCCGCCCGAACAGCCGCGATGCACCTCCACCCTCACTCGTCCCCTCTGCTCCCTGAACAGAGATTACGAGCCCATCTGTATCACCAGAGCCAGGCCACGCTAAGCCGGTGGGAGCCCTGCTCAGCAAGGCACCGCCGCAATTGTTAACCCTGATTAACTTGATGTGGCGTTCAGTAGAGGGAACAGTGTGAAAATCAAGCCAGTGCCGTGACCCAGTGCCCTGCCGCTGAACCGAGGGGGAATCGGGCAAACTTGGGGAGGGCGGGTGAGAACAGGAGCCAGGGAGAGAGAAAAAAGAGAGAGGAGTAAAGAGAGACAGAGCGATGGCAGAGAGATTAAGACAGCTTGAAGCTTCTACCATAGATTGCACATTAGGAACGGATACATGCACATAAATATCTTTCTGTGTTTTAGTGCAGGAAAAACTGGGTGTCGGTTACGATATGGACTCTAGAGGTAAAACATAAATTGGTATGACTTTCAGTGCCCCTGCGGTGGGATTCTGTAGAGCTGCTGGATGCAACAGAGGACATCAAAGATTCAGTTATAACTACTATAGTGAGATTACCATTACACAGAGAAGAGAGTGTAGATGTGTGCTGCATAGCATGAACTGGAGCATAGTTTAAAGATGGGAACATATGGAAATGCGTACATGGTTCACTTTACTCCAATAAATTAATTCATTCATGTCCTGTCCCCAAGGCACAACATAACATAATATGTAATTCACATGCAGCCTTTTCTTTAAAAATAGTTTTACGGTCATACCTCAGTTATTCTGCAATATTTTTACATAAAGCGTTAAATAATTAAACACAATTGTCAGCTAACATTTGAACTTTTTATATGAGCATGGACTCAATTTAACACTTCTTATTAAATCATCGCTGTGCCATGGATAATGCTCTTTTATATGCTTTTCAGTTGAATGACCTTTGTATGATTCCTCTCAAATGAGCTTGAAATTATTAATGTTCATGCATAAAGATACATTTGCAAAATCTTGTGTTGTCACCACCAATGGCTCATTTCGAAAGGTCAAGTTAGACCATATGTCTACTGTAATGCCAGCTTTGATATTTTGGTTGTGACATATTGCTGGACCAAGTTGGCAGGAAATCATCATGCATGTTGCCTGGCAGGGTTTCATCATGTGTGTTTGAATTCCAACTCAATATAAAAATACTGAAAATGAAATATTGGCCAATGTGTAATGGTGTTTAACCTACAAGCTCTGTTGCACTGAAATGAGGAGATGTTTCAGTGCAGATTTCGAGCACATATGGTTGAGAGGCCAAAAAAAAAAGTTTTAATTCCTAAACCAAATATAGGTGTAGAGTAGACATTTATTTTCAGTTAATGTTTGGCAGAGCAGTCAACTGTTTTTATTCAAATAAATGAATAATAAGTGAATGTTCAAAATGGGTACAAATGTGCCGAACACAGCTGTGCGGTTAAGTACGCCATGTCCAGAGCCATATGAGGTTAGACGACTGAATGACCTCATGACATTTTTCTCCCTGATTAACCCACAAGCTCCCCTGTGCAGCTGTGTTCGACAAAAGTGTAAACAAACGTGACATGTGAAAGAATGTGTCCTCAGACTGCAGCACATCTTTGTCCATCTGTATCTGTCACTATATTGTCTCTTTATTTTAACCATTCAAAGAAGGGTAAGATTGAAAAAGAAAAAGAACATTTGAAAAGACCAATTATCTATGGAATTTTTTTTGGGGGGGGGATATATCTGCACTGTACTTACACATTTCAGCAATTCATATAATTTATCCATTCCTTTTCAGTTGTTTTTTTTTTTTCATTTAAAAAATATGGGGCCCTAGAAATACAGTTTTTGTGTTAAACCCAAATAAGACTTTAACGTTAAATCATGTTGCATTTGCACTTCTAAAATAGTCAAAACTGTGTAAAAATATTGTTCATTTGTGCCAGCGAGAGTATTTATATAAAATCTATAAATAATATTTGTGCCACAGGGGGGAAAGAGGTTTAAAATCAGCTTATTTACATATAGCTGTTTATGTGTTGGGGAGAGGATGTGTGTTAGGATGCTCTAAGAAAATAATACCTTAAGTGTATTTGCCATGACACCCCCAAACAAAAGCAGAGATAATAACATGTTGAACCCTGCAACACCCCCAACAGGCCCCTCCCTCTCTCCTAGCTATTTCTCCTTTGACCTAATAATTAAGCTGCTTTCGGCATTATAAGTTGAGAAGCAGCTTTACCAAACTGCAGTGACAAATCTCTCTCAACTGAACCACTGCTTTGCGGAGGCTGCCACTGTCTTACTTGCAATGCATGGATGCTTCCTCCTGCTCCCTTGTTAAAACTCCACAAATCTTTTATCATCCCATTGAGAACGTAAGCCTATATTTGGAATCTGTGAGAGTGAGTGCAAAAAGATCATAAATAGCAAAGTGCAGAGCGTGTTTCATAAGGTGACACTTTCGATTTAGTTTCATTAATGTGAGAAATTTTAATTAGACAAATTTGCAGTTTTGACCACAAGTGTATGGATAATGGCTTTGCCGTACCAGGAGTCTGCATCTACTGAAAGGCATTATTATTAAAGTGAAACAGGTAGAAGGCCCAGTGTTTAGATGGCATGTACAATATCAAAATATTCACAAGTTTGAGCTTCACAACATTGTGTGATGAGCTATGAGCTTAAAAAACAATAGGATTTAGTGATTTTGCATGTTTTGCAGATCAAATATCCCTTTTATTGCCATGGAACTCTTTTTTGCAAATTATGGTGCTGTGTTTCTGATTTTATGTTTTGCCTTCTAGGCAGCATTTGGTTTCCATTCACTTCCATATGACATAACAATCAGTTGCAGACTCTTCAATCTTAAGCTTTCAAGCTTAAGTCATATAATCTATCACAGTCACTAATTCCAAAAAAGTTCCTTTATTGTTCATTGTTTCTTTATTGAAACTCTGCAGCGCAGTTTGCATTGTTTTTCTTGAATGCCTCCTTATAAAATGGCAAACATATTGATTTACTGATTGACTGGGGACCACGTTTAACAACAGCAACGACAGCTATATCCTCAATACTTCCCTCTCATGTGCATTTTTCCTAAAACTAAACAAAAAAACCCCTCATTTTTCTGTCATGGCATGATAGAAAAAGTAAAGTTTTCTTCATGATTTCAAGGTAACACTGCACAGCTAACTGATTTAGGAAAGGTAATTTTGAGGATGAAGTATTCCTTCAAGAGGCTTAATCATGCAGAAATACTTCCTGTACTTTAAGCAAAAAGTTTAACTACAGTTATGATAAGTTAAATTATAGAATTGTTCAGAAAATGTTTTTTTTTGTGGCAACCTTATTTAGGTGAAGCATATCTATTGCATCAATTAGAACGATTTCTCTACATTTGGGGGTGTGGAAAATAAAAAATAAAAAAAGAGGCTTGGAGATGCAAGTCTTAGTTCCCTTTAAAACTGAAGTGTAGTTCTTTGAATGTGACAAATTAACCTGAACTAACTATAAGAAAACCGTAACCCATGTATATCAAGGCAGTAGCTGACATATTTTAGGCTTCAGTTCATCCCCCTTGGGTGGACAAGAATAGCACAGTTTATCCAACTCAGGGTTTTTTTTTGTTTGCACTAAAATCTTTTTGAGGAGCATCTCCAACTTGCTTAGCTTCAGTTGCAAGACCAGAGGTCAGATTCCTTTTGACCTATAGGTGTGATCTCACCCTGAGCTCTACAACAAATGGAGACCCTTCTCCAAATGCATCTAATCTTGTGAGAACTTTGTCAGTGCAGATTTTGTGTTTCTCAGCCTGTTCTGTGTTAGACAGGCCGGAAATTTAGAGCAACACATAGGAGGGTGAGAGAGAAGGAAGAGAATGAGTGAGCCAGTGAGGAGTCTGCAAGAATCTTGCAGAATAGGAGGGTCCTGGGACATGCTAGCATTACAAGGCAGTGACCCAGGATTAAGCGCGGTGGACAGTAGCAGTTTGATTTGATCGGGCGGAGCTGTGTTGTTAAATCGCTCATTAAATCCAATTAGTGGGAGGTAGAGAGAGACAGGATGGAGGGTGTATGGGAGGCAGTAGAGTTTTACTCTTGCTGCTCTCGAGGAAGATTGCGTGCCAAGCTGAGCAGGGACAAACTCAAATTCTGAACTCCTGACCTAGCCATGGGACTCCCCACTTCTTCACTGTTTTTCACTCCTCTCCTCCCCTTGTTCTTTCTCAGCTGCCCACTCACCACTCTCACCTGCGACCTCTCTTGCCTTTGAGCCGCTGTGAGGTGTGAGGGTGCTGGACATCCTGTGACAAAGCTGACACATCGAAGCGCAATCAGCCTGACCAGCCTTACATTCAGAATACACTGTCAGGCCAATTAATGTCTCATCAAATTAAAGAAAACCACAGTCTGAGTGTTGTGCTCATGCGGTGCTGGGACACTGCAGTCACATCAGAGCAGTGCCAAGACAAATACCACACAATTACACAGTGTAACACCACCCTGCTGTGGCCTCTCAATAACCTCGTTCCAAACTTTCACACATAAAGTTAACCATGGACAAATGCCCTAACCCCTCTGGATTCAATAATCCATTCACAATTTAGCCAATTCTCCTTTTTACTTTCTTCCCAACTTAATCTTTTTTCTACAGTTTTCATGGTTTATAATGTTTTTGTCTCCAAATTGGAGTGCCATGGTTTGAGGCACAAACAAACAAGGACGGATTACGAGAGACTTTGACAACTTAGTCATTCTTCTCATGAAGTCTCATTTGGTTCGGTGATCTGTGAGTTCAGTCTTGTTTACTTTCCAGACTGTCACAACACTGCTGCTCTAATGCACATTGTTTTTCCAACTCTTGTTCCATTGTTTGTCCCTTATCTGTGATTCATGCTGCACGTCTCTGTGTTGCCTGTCCTCTCTAATCCAAATCCTCTGCTCTTTTGTCAAAGGTAGTTTTTCCCTATCCTTGAGACCTGAGCTTGAAAATACTGTCAGAGTGGGCCTGCTTGTCTAACTGAATTAGCATTTTTTAAAACCCTTTATTATTATTATTATTATTATTATTATTATTATTATTATTATTATTATTATTATTATTATTATTATTATTATTATTATTATTATTATTATTATTATTATTATTATTATTATTATCATCATAAAAAATAATGATTCTGTGAACTGATTTTTAGTATTTCATTATGATGATTGTAAGTAGAGTTTCTTTTGGTTGATATTTTTTTTTTGATTTCTTACTTTTTAAAAAATAATTTTGCAAATCTACTAATTTCTTGGAGTTTGCAGAACAGTTCCTGCCAAGTTGCTCATTGCCTTTTCCTCCATATATGTTTTAAAGAAACCAAACCAATTTCTCAGATTTTGAATGATTAAATACTTGTGAAGGTATCTGATCACAGCACAAAAAAAGTGACGTTGATTCAGGTCTCAAAGAGTTAAGCTTGTAAAATATATAAATAGTCTTGGAAAAAAATACCAGCCTATGACAGCAGAAAAGTTTTTTCCAATGCAGTGGATGCAGAATACTCAGATATAGCTGGAACATCTGGCATTATTGGTAATAAACAATGCACAGCATTTCGTTCAAGCCTGTTTTACTTTAAGTTTACTTTATGTGGTTTGTTTGCAAAAGGTTGTTGGCCAAAGGGATTTTTAGGAAAACTGAGGCCATGTGAGTCCAACAGATTTTTAGGCCTGAAGGTTAGTAGTAATCTATCTTTCTATCTATATTTTTTTTCTAAATTTCTTCAGAAAATATTGATATCCAGTTTTTTAAAACCCAATTTATTCTATTAACTAATTTATTGTAAAATGTAACCTGCATTTTAGGTCCCCAACAGAAAGATTTAATGCTCAAGTACTGTGTTTCTAAAAACCCACAGCTATGTACAGTAGATACATAAATATGTGTGTATTTGTATTTGATTTAATTTGTATTCATTCAATATCCATGTATCCAAGAGAATAGGTTAGGACAGAAAGAGTTTGGAGGTTATCCAAATTTTTGAGCGTTGAAACTTTAATTTCATGCATTCTGGTGCATTTTTATGCACCAAGTCGAGCATTTTGTGCATCCATTTATGGTGTACATCTGTGGTTTTGTCTAAACAAAAGGTCTTTGCTACTTTTATGTTTCTGATTGGGAGAGGACATATGTACATGGACCAAAATTGACTATTATGCTTGTAATTGTATCCCTAGGGGGTTTGAGAATTTTTCCAGCATGCATTATAGTTGGTTAACAAGGACAAATGATCTATGTGGAGACATTTCTCCCTTTCTCCCTATAAAATGTAACCTTTGCGGATATATTTCTTCAGCTATATTATTGCACATATATATAGGCTACTTAATTATGGCCTGTATATATAACGTGTTCATAAAAAAAAAAATCTGATCAATTCATTTTACAAAATACTTTTTCATAAGTGTAAAGGGCCAGGAGTGGAGCCTTGTGGAATACCTGTGACTCTACTGTGTTGTACTGTGTGGTAAGGTATTCTCAGGAGAGGACTGCACTTATAATATCCCAGAGAAAATCCATTTCTGTCCAAGACCATACACATGTAACACTTTCTCCTTGAGCACTTCTGTAAATATTTAATGGCAAATTTGTCTGATGTTTGTGTCAGCTAAATGGAGTGAAAACCAAGCTAAAGCACAAACTAAGGTGAGACGAGTTACAGTGAGGTGAGGCTTCACTGTCAAGAAGTTTCTGGATTCACAACTTCAGAATTGAAGTTATTTTTGTAAGAAAAGTAAGATCTTGCAATAAATCTCCACATCATTTTTCTGCAGCAAACATGCAGTTATTACAGCAAAATATTCCTCACAAAGCTTAACATTATGTTTTTTTTAAATTCTGTACAGGCTGTAGCTTGGTTAGTTAACATACAATAATATTCTCTTTTAGAACTGATGTCTATTTCCATATATCATGCAACCAGTATTTTTATGTATATATATATTTGCTTTAAACTTCATATTATATTTACTGTATTTATTAATATGACTTTTTTTTCAAATTGCAATACTCACATAATAAGTTTTAAATGTACATTCAGTATAAATTGAATTCTCCCTATGTTGACGCCATATGGTCTTCATTTAACAGATTTGCCTTTGCTGTTTAATTCAACACTATCTGCGTTCTGATCTTGGTGTTCCTTTCTTACTTTTTCTTGTGCATGTTTATCACAGATTGTAAAACATCCACTCCTGGATTTGCCTTGTACTCTCATGTATCTTTTTGACCTGTGTAGACATTTACTGGTTCCTTCTGGGTCTGTATGCAGATTATATTGGGCTTTTATAACTTTAAAATCATTGGTTTAAATTACTTTTTATGGCCTAAGGAGCAGCTTTGGTTATCTGTCCCTTTGGCCATGCAGGCTGAATTACTGCGGGCAGAAATGTTCTCTTTCCTTTTATAGGAGCTACAGAAAAATGATTTAAAACTCAAAGTTCTGGCTTCTCTTGGTAGATTTAAACTGTCGGTAAAAGATTTGATGGCAAACTTGATATTTTTAATGATTTTTTAAATCAAGGATTAACTACCTCTGACCTGTGAGCCTGCTGAGTTAAGAGGAATATTATTTCTGACCGAGGCATCTACAAGAGTTTAATTAGTTCTTTTGACCTTTTTATCTTCAAATGAATTTTTTATTTTAAGATATTTGTATTTCATGCCCTATGTTTGTCATATTGAATGATTTTATATTACACATTTTCTGGCAGTAAGTTTGAGTGTACATAAAAAAATAAAATAAAAAGGAACTGACATCCTCTCTCACATACTACTAAATAATACTGTATATCAAAAACACACAATTTATTACAATAAACTTCAAAATTATTTACACATTTCTATTTCATTCATGAGTACAGTTGACGTTTACTAAAGTCATGTATTGGACAAGGACAGAAAAAATGGAAAGCATTTCATATTCAGTGATACAAAATACTTTGCATATTTTAAAATGCAATTAATTAACTTTTCTAATAAATCTGGGAGAGAAATTTTAAGCTTAAATAAAAATTACATTATAAAATACTCATCCTCAAAAAACCCCAAAATAAAGCAAATAATTTGCAGTTGAATGCGATTTGTCAGTTTAAAATGTAATGAAACAATGTGACGAAATGCAGTCATTTCTTTAAATTCATCTAGTGAAAGTGTTCTGTACTGTATTACACTGTATTTTATTAAGTAGTCATATTGATTTATTTTGAGCTTTTCTACAGACAAATATTTAACATTTAATAATAAACAATGATTTGGAGTAAAAACTGAAATTAACAGTTTTTGGCTCAAAGTATTAGGTATTTTTATTGTTTTAATATTATTAAAATTACAATTACTATTTTTCAAATATTACTTTGATTGCTTAATATATTATTAGTTATTAGTATTGACTGAAAACGGAATAGTTTTCAAATTCTATCATTAAAATGTATTGACTAGAGGTGGCAAAATAGTTAAATATATCAATTTACATTGACAGTGATCAAATGTTACTAAGTACATTTATTCAGGGACATTTATGAATAGATTATTGAATCCGGACCTTTTTATTATTATAGGCCTGTTTTATTTTTTGAAACATCTAAATAGCTGATATATTTAGATCCAGGGCAATTCAGGGCTGAAGCCTTAGATGCCAAGGCCTAACAACACCACTGCATTTACTATCATTCGTCCAATATCATTAATGTAACAGCACTTTTCACTCAAATAGAATCTTAAACATTTTACAAAGAAACTCAGTGTCCTCAGAACAATTCAGACTGTAGTGCTGTGCTGTGCCTGAGAGATTAGCATCTGACCATTTAAACATGGAATTTTGAAAAGTTTCCCCACCCTTAGTCCAACAGCCCAGTCTGTCTCCACCATAATCTAACTGGGTGGCTGAGTAGTGCTTGAGAGGAAGATTTGTTACAGACAATGATACAATAAGAAAAGGTGTTCTTTAGGGTTGTGCCTCTTTTGCAACAATATGCCTTGCAGCTAACATTTCACTTCACGGCACCACTGCCGGCTGCCTTCACTAAGTGTTAACATGAAAGACAGGGAGCAAAGACCTCAAGTGCCACAATGAACTATTCACCCTGTGTTTTTGCAAACACGTTCACAGCGGTCAGGCCATCATCTGTAAATGGCCGCTAGCAGCTAGCAGTACAGAAACAAAGATGGTTTGCTGAGGTCTTGGATCTGTGGGCAGCAGGGTCAAGGTGAAAGTGGTGACCTGTGCTCAAGCAACAGAGACTGAGCTCACTGTGCCGTTAATGGATGACTTGCTGCCCTAGTTGCATTGGAATATGCATCTTTCTGCGGCCACTGAGGAAGTCCTCCAGGCCTTCAGAGTCACAATAAAAGTCAGCAGAGCTGCCATAACCTTTTCTTGACCTCTGCCATTTTGTGCTCTGTTCACTCGGCTTGTGATCCTCAGAAAAACAGACACACCACTTGACAAACTCCCCTTTATGTGTAACATCACAAACGACCCAGAGAGTTGGCTCGGTGGAAATTGTCAGCATATTCAGTGTACTGTCTCGCCTTCTTTTCCTGAATATGTATCAGGATGGCTGAGGGGGACAGTTATGCCAACATGTCTTTGTCAGTCTTTCAGGAAAAGCATAGAGATCTTTCCTAACAGGCTCTTTGTCCCAGAATAGATGACAACTTTGACACTGATGTATCATGTCTCAGTGGTTCAGACATGGGACGCGGCCTGGCTAGGCTTGATACAGCGCAGGCAGCGAGCCAACAGAGGTACCCGAGGAAAGCAGCGGGGGGAGACCTATTTAAAAACAATCCTATCTGTGGATCCACTGTGGGCTAAACAAAGGATTGGGCCTCATTAAGATAAGAGTGTCCACGAAAGCGGACCAGTTGTTATGAAAAAATGCTGTCAGGGAGGCCGCCGAGAGGCAATGGCCCATTTTCTTTGCTCTCTCTAAATAGCTGTGTGTCTTTCCAGTGCATCATACGTCTCTGCTAGTACTGAGCATGCTCATCAGCAAATCCCCTCCATTCCCCTTCATCACGTCCACATTGCTGCCGGTCATGTGTATATGTCAGGACAGGAGTGGGAAAACAATGATAAACACTGACAAATAGGCCCGGCTGTTTTCCTGATGTGCCACAGAGCAGAAGTAATAACAAGAAGCTGGGTTTAACAAACTACTCCAAAAAACACTTGTTCTTGCATATTTAAAAATAAAAGTATAATCTTTGTTTCCTGGGTCAGCGCACTCATAACAACAATATTAAACAAAATGATCCACATCATAAATTGGCTTATTCGGCTTAACATGCATGTTATTTTAATATTTTCTGTGTAATAATTTTCAGTAGTATATTTAAGTAAAAATTTCCTCCAGATATTTTTCCTGTTACAAATTAAAAGCATAAGCACTTTCATTTATAAACCTTATAAACCCTCCCACAACAACAAAATTGTTATCATCAGACACAAAAATAAAGACAGGTAATATTCTATAAATCAAGCTGGTACACTAATTTCCCCAATTATGAATTAACATCATATACAAGTACAATTTTAATAAACCCATCATGCATGACAGAGTGCAAACATTTATATAACAGCATTTCAGCAGAAACATCCAATGTGCTTTACATTAAAGTGCATACACCAAAAAACATTATTAGAATTTAATAAAAAATAATTATAGAAACATTGACATCCACCAGTCAAGACATTTACAAACCACCAAATAAAAAATTCAAATTAAATAAATTAAAGTGTTTTTTTTTTTCCTTTTATTTAATCCAGGATTTCAAATAATAATAAATATTCCTTACCACCTGCTCCTTCAAAATGCAGTTTAAATCTTATGGTTTAAAAGAGCACCAAGCTAATGGGCATTTCATTTATTTGTTTTTTAAAGAAAAAAAACTATACACATGAATTAAATTCCACAACAGGCACATCTCCAAAACCAGGTGTTAGAAATTAGGCTGCTAAACATTTTACCAGTGACCTCGATGAATTTTAAATGTTGTCGACTGAGGGCCATAGCACAAAATCAGATGTCCAAGCTTATTAAAACTAAATAAACTGGTTTAGAAGGATAATGCAGTCTGTGAGACATGATAAAAATAATGCATGACTATCAGTAGAAATGTGTGAAATTTATAATATATGTTTATAAGTACATTTCTTGAGAGTATATTCACTCCTCTTTTTGGTACGTTATGAAAGGTGACAGCTACACTTTGACACAATACGCATTTGAGGAGATTTAAAGAAGTGGTTACAAATTTGCGACAAAAATCTGTCTAAATAGAATTACTTTTAATTTTTGCTTTTCTACTGTAAAAGCCAGTTTGGATTAACTGGTGTGAATTGACTATATTCATTCTTTCTATATCTTTTCTCTTTTGTGTTTGCTTCTAATATCATTTCTAAAGCAACGTCATAACTCTGTGCACCTAAAATAATTAAAATAAACAATAACTTAAATACATTTTTAGAAGAAACGAACACATAGAGAGAATATTAATTTCAATATTGTGCCAAAAATCTTATTATTATTATTAAAATACTAATACTAATACTAATACTAATACTAATACTAATACTAATACTAATAAAAATAAATGTTTGCGTACATACATATATGTGTTAAAATTTAAAATTAAAACCATAGATGACTAGAAGTAAAATTAAATCAAAATGTAAAATTGTATAGGCATGTCTTCTTGAATATGTAACACTATAATTTCTTTAAAAAGAGAATTGAGCTCATTTTGTTTTAATTTTTAGTTAGTTTTTTTTTTTTAATTTTAATTTAACATAGGCATGCCATATTTTGACTCACAACAAAACTAATAATAATAATAACTCAGAAAATTCTGAAATAAATCAGAAAATTCAGATGTGCTGTTGATAAAATTATAAGTTATATAAAAAATTCTCTGGAAATTATTCCTTTACAGATATTCAAAGTATTGCATATGTAATGGTCTCTTTTCTCTCTAAGCTCTGCACATACTTCATGCGTGGTCCAACCCTACGGCAGCTGAGCCTGGGAGCATGAGACACGGTCCATTGACATCATCACAAACAGATTGGATGCTTCAAACCAACAAACAAAAGCTCTCAACTCATACAGTGCACAGGCACGTGTCTCAGCTCTATTATTAGAGAACAAAAAGAAGCTTAACTGTAAACTCAGACACCGTGAACTCTGATTGACATGGGATTCACGCAGAGGTTATTGGTTCAAATTAGCTGAAAGATCTGCAGGGCCGACTGGGGCTATTCGTTATGTTACAAAAATGCTCCACTAGGGGGCAGTATATTACCTTGTTTGGAGCCGTGCTGGAGAGTAATAAATGAATAGAGGAGGAGAGTAATAAATGAATAGAGGAAGAGAGTGAGCGAGATATGACCCTGTGATGAACTGCAAATCTGCTGGGAGCTCAGCAGGGCATTGCTGACTGGTTAAATGCCAACCCTCCACCTGCGAGAGGAGAACAGTGACAATGATGCATCTGTATGCGTGTGACCGGCTGTGATTCTCTGTCCATGTGTTTGTATTTGCATTCTTCTGTAAGTGAGCATTTGGCGAGTTTTTAGGCGTGGTTAATCATACTAACATGTGGCCAGCAGTGCAGCAAATACAAGGTTTTGTGCATCGCTCATTTCAGCTTTGTCCAGTGTGTCATATCCCTACAGATGAAGCCCAGTGAACATTTTCCTCACAGATTAAATAGAGACTATTTAAGCCTTTTGCTGCCAGATCACTTCTCTAAACAATCCCTTGGCCCCACTTTTCTTGCTCCACTTTCTTGACTTTTTTTACCCCCTTTTTTGGCTCTCTCCCCTCTCTTTTCTCCATCTCTTTATTTCGTTTCCTAACAAAAGCCAGGACTGGGAGGCACATGATTAGGCTGCCACTAATTGGTATCAGATTCACAGGTTTGGATCGGCACGGTGCTGGATGGAGCCAAAGTATTGCTCACATCTGCATGGAGAGTGGGTCGCTGAGAACCCGAGTGTGTCGAGCCGTTTGGCCCACCATCAGTTTCTCCTCGCAGAGTCGTAGAACTGCCATCACGCACAGTGCTCCAGGGCCAGACGAGCTCTGAGCACACACATGTATGACAGCTTTCATGTGCGAGCCAAACTCTGATCAGAGGACCTCCATATTGACACCTTTCATGGTTTGTTAGCACCTTGACAGTGAAGGAGCAGGACAGCTGAGACGTCTGCAGTGTGACGGAAACAACCGACTGGCGTGGAGAGAAGGCTGAGGTTAAAAGAGGCAGGGCAGACATGGGGATTAGGGAATGGGGTCTGCCTGCCATATTTTCTGCCTTTGTGGCCCCCAGACGCAGAAACTCAAATGCACAGACTCACGCAAAAAATATAAACATATAATGCAGACACACACTTGCACATGTCACTGCTAATACACTCTGTCAGTGAGCAGTGTGTTTTCTGTGGGTTTTCGTTAAATGAAGGAGGAATTTTATGATTGGCTATGCCACTGAATTTGTTTTGGCAAGGCACCCCAGCTTGTTTCGACTTTATCGCAATGACATGAGTTGGCAGGCTGTGGGGGGGGTACAGCGGGTAGAGGTTGGGTGGACTGCGATGCTGTACAGAGATGATGGTGGTAACGAGAGAAACAAAATGTAGAGAGAAAAAAAGAAAACAGAACAGAAAAAGTATGGGGACACCTGCATGCTCACATAGCATGTCCTCCTTCCCCAAGGGCCATCCCTGACCCAGAAAACAAGTACCTAGCAGGTTGTCAGTGGCTAAAGGATGGTTTGTGGCCATTAAGCTAGTGGAGTGATAGCATGCCCACCACAGTACACAGACTTTGCAGGCAAAAAACACTTGGGATGCTGCCATTGGATTTGAGACAGACGCCACAAGGGGTTTCCTGCCAATAGTCCCACAGTTCTCATTCACGTCAAACACTTGGCAGCTTCAGCACCACCCCTCTTTGGTTAACCCCTTATTTAGCCTGACAAGTCCGGCAAGAACATGCTTGTTTAGCTTGGGCCTTCAGGGGGTGATTGCAGAGAGAGGGCAGGATACACAACAGCCCTGTCATACCTGTGAGACTGAAATCTTGTTACCAAGCAAGAGCCAGAGATGTAGCACTTTTGCTCAAGATTCCTCCATGACCATAATACGTTTGCTGTAAAGGATTTGGAGCTGAAAGCCCCTTTCACACATGTACTGCAAACCAGAAATTATCTAGACATTAACGGGAGGAGCTGTGTGTGAGAGCGCAATTCGAATCAGCTGGATAGGACAGTAAACAGACTCTACCCTTCCAGCTCCCTGGTACAAAGTCCGTGCCATGTCTGATTGAGCCCATGTGTGAATAGAGCAGGTAATTGTCCAGAGAATTCATCGCAAGTAAGTGGGCATGTAGACAATGTTTTTATCATGCAGCTTGCTTAAAACAGGAAGAAAACAAACATTCACGGATGGAGAAGGGTCATTTGCACGAAGATGGCGATGTAACTGAAGAGACAACAAGATTCAGGGAACTTCTGTCCGTACAGGCTGAAATGGTCAGATGAATTCAAAGAATGACAAGAGACTCTCAAATTACAAACCTGCTACATAATTGCAGTGCTATCCATGTCATGTCCTGCCTCCTGTGCGTGCCACCCCTAAAACCAAAAAACGTATTTCCAGTAGGTGAAAATGCTTCTGACAATTGTGGAGTGCTGCATGTGTGAAAGGGAAACTCTGGACAATGTATTGTCAAACATTTTTGTTCGGTATTGTTAATCTGTAAGTCTGTTGTGTTGTTACTGTGAAGTTATACTATAAAACGATCATTTCAAGGGAGGTAAAGTTGTATCAGAGGTCATAAAAGGTGCAGCCACTTTTGTAGTACATACTGGTTGATAACAGCCATAAATAAAGTAATAGCCCTTCATCAGAGCCAGTTGCATTACTTCTACATTCTACATATCTTTTGAGTTTTTTTTGGATGAGTAAAACTGACAGATCTCCACTTACAAACCCTCTATCTCTAACTAATCTCAAATTACTCTCCTTACACCTCCTGCTGGTGCTCTCCTGGTGGCTTCCCACCATCTCAAGACCTCCTCACTGCTGTTTCCCACTGGTACTGTCAGTGTCACCCTCCCATTGCTTCTCTCCCAATCTTCTGACATGTTTTTCAGCCAGCTTACAGTTGTTCCTCCACTACTTACTTATCGTTCCTCAATCGCTGTCACACAGGCAACCATCTTGGGGATCAGAAGTTGGAGAATATGAAGTTCCATGTAGTAGGAGACTTGGAGGTGACTTTCAGGTGAGCCGGGGACATTGACGGGCTGAGGTGGACTGATGTATGCTTAGGATGTCAAATCTAGTGAGTAGAAAACCTTCTGGACTACCAGAGTTGAAAGCCCACACATCCAAAAACTTTGGATCAAAGATTTAAATCTAAAGGCAAAGGTCACACTGTACTCAATATGTCTAGGTAAATCAAGTCAGAGGAGAGCCACACAACAATCTGTTTACCCAAAATGTTTCTCTATTGATATATTGGGGCCCATCAATTCCATTTTGAAATCTGACTTTTTTGTTCTGCCTCCAGAAATACTCTTTTGCCATGGCAGAAAAGAAAGAAACAAATATTAAATTGTTTGTTTACATGCTTAACTGGGCCTTTTGGTGATGCAATATTAAACTAATCAAGAGAGCAAATGTCTGTCTCGTATTCACACTACCTATAAGAGCTTGCAAAGAGGAACAGTCTAGCTGAAGAAATGCAACCTTATTTGTTTTCATTTTTCATTTCCATTCTTACATTTGGCAAGCTAATGGCCTAAAATAGCACCAGCAAGAGCAGATATGAGGCATATGGTTACTTCCAACTGTGACTTGCCCCAGACCGGTATTGGCCGGCTATTTGCGGACAGCCTTTCATTCCGACCCTCCATCAGATAACGGAACAATACAAATCAGGAACTTATATTGGAAGGGACAATTTCCCTGCTGCACTTTCGTGTGACATTACAAGGCAGGCGAGCAGGGGGAAAAAAATGACTTTCAAAACGTATCGTTTCCATTTGTTTTGATTGACATTCATCTTGCTTGCTCTTTAATTAAACCATAGTGAGGTCAGGAAGATTGTTATGCCACTTTTTTAAAAAGCTTTTTGTGGAAATACAATCCTGTGACCATTTTACTAAGTTGGAGTCACCTTATCCTCGCTCTGTGCCCCATGGCAGCCCTCACGCACTCTGAACCTCTTCCAAGCACAACAACCAGAGACTTTACACAGCATGAGAAAAAACTGATATATGTGATCTCCCTTTTTTTTCTTGTCACTCCTTCACTCTCATTGTAAGTCTCTCTCTCTCCCCTGCTGGCACATCCAATCAAATTAAAACTGTATGGAGAGGAAGGGAATTGCCATTATGGGGCCATGTGTCCCTAAGTTCATTGAAGATAGAGACCGGAGACGGGAGTTTATAGCTACTCCTTTACCCCCTTTACTTCTCGTAATCCCGGCTAGAAACCGAAGAGTGGAAGAAAGGGAAGCGTCTGTCACCCAAACACGTTACAATAACATAAAGAAAACCAACGGGCTTGACAGACCAAAACCCCTCCATAATCTCGACTATGGAGGGAGGCCTTTGAAACAAGTGACAAGACTGGTGTGTGTATGCATTTGTGTGCACAGACAGCCCACCAGTTCCACTCATGGGTAACAGATGGTGCCTTATCATTGGCCGGGATCGCCCGTGCAGCACACATTCCTAGACATGCCGGTAATGCCTTTTGTGATGTTCGGCTAATGCTAACTTCACATAGAATTACACACCAAATTACCGTTATAGCGTGCTCATTACTCTGCGCATTATCAGTGTTGAACTCAACAGACAGTGCACACTGGGGGGCATTTGTTGAGATAATTGTTGGCTAATGATTGAACAAGCTATTACACCTTCCTGTGTGTTTTCTTTTTAATTACACATCCATGCCAGCATACGTTACCAACGGCATTTGTGCCTGTGAACGAGTGCCCATTGTACAAACACGCTTTCTCACCTGGTTGCTCTAATAGCTGGCCTTTTAGTAGCCTCCCTGTCCCTCCCCGTCACCCATTTAATAATGCCCTTTTATTCTTGAACACATTATTAAACACTGTCACTCAGGCTAAATACCAGGAATAGTTGGATAAGAGCCTAAACAGGGATGGGGGGGTAGATGGTACATCGAGTACTCTGAGTGATGGATCTGTTTGAGTCCATAAATGCTGGTGTTGTGAATAGAGAGAGAAAGGTAAAAGCTGGAAGGCTGAAGGAAGGTTGGAGGGAGGCCAAGTGCATTATGGTTGGGGTGAGGAGTTCACGCAGGAGTGCAGTGGGGGGGGGGGTGTTCACTCTGGCAGCACGGCATGATGGCTGGTCAGTGAGGACGATGATTGACACTTGGTATAACTGACTGGATGATTGACAAATGCAGTGGGCATGTTAAAGTCTGTGTGGGTGAATTGATGGAGGTGGCAGTGGTGATGATGTCCTGCATGTTTTTTTGTGAGTGTAAGAGATGTCTATGTGGTCTTTCTGGGGTATGAACATATGTTTGAGTGCACATACTCGTCTGAGTGCATGCATGAATGTGTGCCTCCATGAGGTTCGGCATCTCTCATAAACATCTGGAATTATTTTAGCAAGAAATGACTTTCAGGTAATGTAACACATCCTCTTGCAGCCATACTGAAGTTCAGCTTGATGAAATGGTGATACTGAATGCTTGCTGTTCAGCTTAACAGAATGGTGCATGGTTTTCTGTGGTTTTATTAGAGAAATAGTGCAACATTTTAATACATTTGCTTTCTTGCTGGGAGCTAGATGAAAAGATCTTAAGCACTCTTTTGCCTGTATGCTAAAAATAAAGCAAGAGCCAGGAGATGCTTTGCTGCCTTAGCATAATGACTGAAGGCAGCACGAAATGGGCAGCAAGCATCTCTCCAAATGTTAAAAAATTCTGCCTGGCACCACCTTTTAAAGCTTGCTAATTAGCATGTTATATCTCATTTGTTTATTTCATCTGATCATTGTGTGCTCAGATGTTGGCAGCCTGGCCTGAGTAGCTAATTATTAGCCCGCTGTCTAAAAGAGCATTCAGAGCAAGAATAGCAATCACAAAAATCACAAGGGGCTTTGTCTGTGTGGGTGTGTTGCTATGAGGTAATCCGGAAAGTCCTGTTTGAGTCATTTATCCATGAGTCTGAACACTTATCAGAGGCCAAAATGCTGTTGTTTGTTTGTTTGTTTTTTGCCAGATGCTTTTGACTCTATATATCAGTGATGTTTAAACCACTCAGTTGAGGTTTAATTCAACTTGAGCAAAGAGATTTTGCTGAAAGAAGTATTTCACTGCTGGAAAGATGGCCCTTTTTTTAAATAAATCTAGGCTGTATATGCAGCAGAAGGATGCAAATACTTTCATGACTAGAGAAAACAGGAAAAGTGCTGTGACATTTGCTTTTGCTCAAGAAGTAGAAAACCTAAAAACAGAATGCACTGCACCGCACCAGACCTATAAACACTCCAGCTGGTGGGTGATGTCATGCGAGTTTGGCCGTTTTTCCATAGGAAACAGTTTGGTTGCTGATTGGTAACAAACAGTCTAAAATTGCAGTTAAACAGTAAGCTAAAATTTGTTTCTGAAATAGGTAATAACATAACAGAATCTTGGTTTGTATTTTATTAGCAGTGCCTAGTTTTAGGGTTTGATCGGACTTTGGTCTGAGTTTGATAGAAAGAGAGAAAGAGAGGAGCAGGTCTCTCTCTCGATCCACTGTTATACTATTTGTGTCTGTGGTGGCGGACAAAGGAAAATTCAAGCTAAGAGATCAGCAGGGAGGTCTGGATACTGGTAAGATAGAGGAAAGTTTACCACAGGTCATTTATACATAATATCAACATTGTTTTAATACAAAGCTGGTTGAAAATTAGCAACGTATCCCTTTAAATTTAAAAAAAATGTGAATTTTTTGTGCCTAACAGTGATAACTAGGCAGTTACATATGCTAAGAGATTTGCAATGGCACTGAAAAGCCTCTATGGAGCAATGCTACACTGGTAATACACAAGTAGCTGACAAAATGACTAATGGCACTACCAAAGTGGCCTTGTTTTGATATTTAATAGCCCGAGTACCCCCCAGTGAGAGACAAAGCACATGATAAGGCTTAACCGGGGCTGTGACAGGCTTACCCTACTGGTTACTGTGAGGAGTGACAGACTGATGGGGAAAAATGAGTTTCCAAAGCACTGTGAGAGTAGCAACAGTTTGCTGATGTGACCAGAGCAGTGCTTGGCACAAAGACATACACATGCACACACGCACACAAAAACACACAAGGATCACCTGCCTGGAGACAGGGTGGATTATGGGGAATTAGGGGGCACTGTGTGACTTGGCACTGAAACTGGGGGTCCTGTTGTTGTCGGTGCGGGATCTGAAATTCTGCCAAAACACACCGACACACTCTTACAATACAGAGCACAAAGATCACTGAGGAGACACTGATACGAACACATGCACAAGGTAAAGACAGACACATTGTGTACACGTGCTTGTGCTGACACATACACACTGTGTGCACTGTTCGATGAGCTTACTCAAGTACATGCACACCCAAATACACAAACTGTTCAACCTGTAACACATGAGGAGACACCCCACATTGCACATACACAGTCTCTCATACAGACAAGCACGAACACACACACACACACACACACACACACACACACACACACACACACACACACACACACACACACACACACACACACACACCAGCTCCCAGCAGTGTAAGTGTGTCCCTTATCCCACAGTAGCAACTGTAACAATGACAAGGCTTAGCAGTGCAACAGTAGCCCCCCTGTAGATTGACATATGAGACCGCTGTTCATACAGTGCAACCATTCACAGCCTAGGGGCCTGATAACTCACTTTTAGCCAACACCAACCTGCAGCTGTGCACTGTTATAATTAACAGTGAGGCCTTTACATGAAATGTCAATCTGTATTTGGGCTTTTAGCGACAGGCATATCCAGCTAATGTAAACTGTGATTTGGCACAGTGGATGAAGGGTATAATTTCATATGAAGAACCTGTTAGATTATGGCACATGGTAGCCAGATCAGTCTTACACTTCATCTTGCCATATGTGCATATGTATTTTTGTGAAAGAATAAACAAGGTTTTGATCTAAAACAGCAAATTAGGTTAATGCAAGTTAGAGCAAAATAAGTCAAGGTCTACTTACTGGCTTCTTCTAGGGCCTTAAAAGCCTCAACAGAAGGAATTTGCTGAGATGTCACGGAGATAACTCAGTTGTCATCACAGAAAGTATAGAGCTGTGGTAGTGATCTATATAACGTGACATTACACTACGTTAACAACAAATATAGTTATTTTGAGCAAACCGTGAGTTTTTTTTCTAAATCTAATTACATTCTTTTGTTGCCTAAACCTAAAAAAGTAGGCCTACACCTAAATACTATTTTTTCTAACCCAGGTTCTGAGTTTATTTATAAAAAGACTGCATACATACAACAGAAATAAACTGTACGCTTAAAATTTACTTTTAAAAGAGGTAATGCTTGTAACACTTGTTAATTGACATGGCATCCCTGAATGTCCAAAAGTGACACAGGTTCCTGCTGAGTAACATTTTAACACAATAAATCACTGAACAAGTAACAGAATTTGACAGTTTGGGAGTTTGTGTTGTGTTTTGCATCAAAGTGCTGGTAAAAGCTCCAGGAAAGGACAGTAAGGGGACCTTGAAAAACAATTGTATTCTTTCTGGCCAAACCAGTGTCTTCAGACTCAAAAGTAAACTTTTATGCTCAGCATACACCAGCTTTGAATAAATAAATCATCACAGGAATTTATAATATGAATAATGCATTAAAAAAAATCAACTCTTCCAACACAATACTAGTCTTCTGCAGTGGTTGGTTGTTTTTATATTAGAGATATTAAATTATTAACTTTTGTTTATCATGCTAAATGGAACATTAACAGTAAGTCTGTATAAAAGACTGTACTTCCATCCTAAATTTCCAGACACTACACACACACACACACACACACACACACACACACACACACAACACACACACAAGATTCATGGTTGTAAAACACACATGGCATTCACAAGGGAGGACTAGCACTCAAGAGTAATAGCATGGCTATGCAGGCATACTGAGAAGAAGTGAAGAGAAAATGTACTGCTACTGGATGTCAAACACACACACACACACACACACACGCACACACCATCCATGTGCACATGTAATCCACATGCTCATACATACAGCACAAACACATAAACACAATGGCACAATGACAAACACAATAAGTCAGGTAAAATAAAAACCATGCAGAAACGCACATAGTCGTGGAATAGGTATAGCAAGGCAGCAACACACACACACACACACACACACACACACACACACACACTCTTACAGTACACCATATCGTGCATATCTCTCACACTCCCTGCCAGTTGTCAGTCACTGCCTTTGAGCACAAGGCCTGTGGGACTAGATTAAATCCTTCTGGAGACAGGATGACGGGTACAGAGGCCTGCGCTGAACACACACACTGAGACACACACAACCAATGACGGCATGTCCTATGCTAACTATCTCTACATGAAACTCAGTGTTCTTGGCTAAGATCTTATGACAGATTTGCAAGAGGACATCGCTTTTTCTCCTGAAATTAATTACCTGTCATTCCAATATCTCAACTCATAATATACAGTATGACATAGTGTTTTTGTGAAGAGAAATATTTGAACAGCTCGAAAGCATGATTAATAACAAGAAAGAAGAATCAAACAAACCGGAATGTTCAAACTTTTAGTCGACTGTTACTGAAACCAGGCAGGAAATTAAAAGCCCACCAGTAAATATTTTCTTGTGATTGCCTGCAAATAATGAGAGACAAAGTAATGTGTGCTCATAAACATTTCATTGCCTCGGCCTCCAGGGGTAATATAACCAAATGGCTGATTTAGTCTTTATCTGTGTAATATACCAAATCACAAATTAGTGGCTCAGCGGCTTGTGTGTTGCCATGCTTGACAGACCCCTTTCATTCCCCTCTTAATGATACATTGACTTTACCTAATGCAGTTTCTGTATGTTTTTTCTAGCCTTTTGAATTCCATTACACCTCTAAAACTACAAGCTGGTGTGGCAGCAGTAATGTCAGGTGATTTGGGTAGCTGAGTATACTTGAAATTGCCAAGTTGCTTTGTTGTGATTTGTGCAGTGTTCCTCCGCTGGCTGTTGACAAAGAGTTGGCAGCTGCAGATAAGTTAAGGGCATATTTTAGAGGATACTTTGTTTTTGCTTGCCACATCACAAAGTGGCAGCAGCTAGGCAACCTCAAGTGAAAGCCAGAGTCTCAAGGCTTGAGAATGAAAGTTATGCAGGGGCATAACAGATGGTGATGAGATGGGTGAGCTTTTTGGCACGGTGCATCACAGTTTTTGATGCACTCTTTTGTTGTTGTTGAACGCCACAGTCAACTGTCTTCTTGGCTCGGCTGCGAGTGGCCATAGCAGCTGTAATAACACAGCAGTGACTGAATTATGAAGGGTTTATGACCTAGTTCCTGCAGTGAAACGGGACGGGTTACTGGAGGCTATGTATGTCAAATCTGACAATGCGAATGTGTCTAAAATTTGCTCATGCTATGGCAAAAATTGCAACGTTTGTGTGTGATATCCTTTGTTTCCCTTAAAACAGCTGATAAGGCATATTCATCACCACGTACTCAGCGCATTATGGGAAAGACGATACACATTTCAATCTGCTCTAAACAGGATGGCGCTGCATGGTTGCTGTGGGAGTAAGAAAGTATTTTATTGACAGATGACATAACGTTATGGCTGCCCCCGTCTCTTCTCTCAGATGAAAACTATGCTGTGGATTGATGGCAGCAACATCTGAAAAATCCTCAGTTTTCTCACCCAACAAGCATTAACTGAACTGCTCCCTGAAGAGGGAACTTGCTGTCAAAGATACTTATGTGCCAATAAATTTATGGCACTTATGGCGGTATATTTCTCCTGGGGAAAGAAATAGTTTGAACATTCAAACCTGCATTTTTCTTTAGTGCCGAGTGTATAATAGTCATCCGGTTTCTGTGGAGACCTCTCGCACTCCTGTGTCCTTGGGTCTGGAAGCCGTATGTGTGACTCGGCACCATCCACCTACAGTGTTATTATGTTTTTGATGAACAGGCCACGCAGGCGCAGTCCAACCTCAAGGGCACAGCCCATCTATCTGCCATCTGTCAGTGACTTGTCATCTGACTTTAGTGATACACAAGTGTAAATATGGCCAGGAGACAGTAGTTTAACGGCTGAATGAGATCCATGAGATCCATGTGTGTGTACTCCTCTGTGTCTCTGGTCACTTAAATACAAACAAACAAACAAACAAACAAACAAACAAACAAACAAACAAACAAACAAACAAAAAGCCCACTCAGGTCTTAATGCTTTCCCCTCAGGATGTGACCGTAGCTTTTAAAGGTCAGCTTGGAAGTCGCTCAGGCCTCCAACCTTGAATTTCTCAACATGGCTTGTTGATTGGGCAGTGACCTCCCCTGCAGGCTGGGCTTAGGGACTTAGATGGATGGAGGCTATATAAAGATTGTGTAAGTGTGTATATGTGTGTATGAGTGTGTGTGGCTCAGTGGAGATAACACAGAAAGGCAGAAAGAGGACATTTCTGCTTTGACCATTTTTTTTATGTTACTGTAAAAAAAATTAAAATAAATTCATTTTCTGTTTGTTTTGAACAATATGGTGAATTTATTCCAGGTTGCCTGACATCACTGGCAAACTCTTTGCAAGATAAACCAAAGAGGCAACCACTGAGGCTAAAAATGAAGCCAATGCAAAGTGCCAAAAACTGCAGTTTGTCAAATAGCATCTTGATTCTGGCCTCAAAGGCAAGTCAATCGCCATAGACCCCATCTTCAAATGTCCAACTTTACAGTAGAAATGGGCATGTTTATAACCAAATAGAAAGAAACAGCTTTAGTCTCTGTAGCTAATTTTCCCATTTATGACAACTTCATGACAATTGCCAGAAAAAGTGTTGGCACTGTGTGTTTCTGCAAACTATGCATATGTTATACTGTTTTGCCTATTATTGTATAGCAGATAGATTGAAACTTTACGTTTCAAGAATGCTGCTGTTAGGTTTAGATGCATAATCCACTCGGTCATGGTAAGGACAGATTATGTTTTGGCTAAAATACTGCTTTAAGGGCAAAAAACACAGCTGCTTTATGTGACACTATTTCAGACAGAAAAACACTAACTGGTCACAACAAAACACCCACGTTTAGTGCCTAAAAACCCACTGGAAAAACACAGATGGGTTGCTTCAAAAGACCCAAGCCTAATAAGCCACTGGAAAAACAATTAATGACTCGTTGAAACACAACCAGCTTTGCTCTTTATTGGTTTCCAGCACTGGTCTGCAGCTTCACACCAAGGTGACAAGCCTTCCCCCACTGCCTGCCCATTGTCAACTCCCGATGACAAAATCAGCCAATATACCAATATACTTTGTTCGTTTATAATACATATGAAACATGTAAATGTAACATGATCGTGGTTTGCGGAAATGTACAGTGCAAACAGTCTCTAGCCACTGAGCTGAAGGGCGTGGCTACTTTGTGTGGCATGCTATCTGCTAGGGATCACCTCAGCCAATCGGCCAGATCCACCCCTCTCTCCTCTCCAGCTCTTGTCCAAATATGGTCACTTCAGGTCTCTTCTTGCTCCAAAAATCCATGATGGCAACAGTCGAAATGCCAAATTTGAGGCCTCAAAACAGCAGTCTACAAACCAAAGGGTTACACCACAGCAACTATGTCCATTATTACAGTCTATGGAAAACAACTGTGTATAGGGTTTGAGTGCTGTGAAGCTGCGTTGGTCGTTCTTTATCTTCTTTTGGATTCCTCTTTTATATTTTAATTTTCTTTGGGATGCAATCCAACAACTTTTTTAATGAAAAGCTTCAGTCTTCAAAGTATAAACTGCTGCTGCTTCCTCACACATTAACTGGTGGCATCTTCTTAAAAAAAAACTTTGTTTAAGAAGCATTTTGCAGCCTTTGCAAGGCAACCAAATAATGAAACAGCCAATGAATAAAAATGAAGACAGGTTGGTTTTATGCATGAACATCTTTGACCAGATCACCTATGGGAAACAATTTGGGGAAGCAATAAAAAAAGGGCCCATAAACCTGTTAGGGGAGATCAAGGAAACAGACATTTGACTCTGAGGCTTGCCAGGGATGGTAAAACACCTTAAATCTTCCTTCCTGCACTCTCCATTTTAGACTTTAGATTCTTTATCTTTGCTTGTCTGCAGTAGTAAAAGATGAAAGTTGTCTGCAGGCAGTGCGGGTCAATTCTAGGTGGTCTGACTTCAAAGACCTCACAGACGTTGAGGAACACACACGCTCTTCTCCCTTGTATAAAAAAAAGTTGTCACAGTAGGAGCTTTGTTCGTATTATTGATTGATCCACAGCATCGTGGGCCATTGACAGTACAAAATGCATTGACACAGAGTCCACAAAGGTTCATCTTTCAGTCAAAAACGACAGAATCTAAACTATAGTCTATTGATTCTAGTGATTTTTACCAGAATAAACACAAAGTTATATCTCAGGCTGATTGAACTACTCAGTGGTTTTCTACTGTGATTTATCTGGCCAAGCATATCACCTCAGCGCTAGTGTATCAGTCAGTTTTTTCAAGGTGTGATATCTGCTACTACAGTTACTTCTGATGTTAACTGGCAGCTGAACACCTGCCTGTCCTAAGGCTCTGGTCTTTATGGTGCAAACAGAGGTCGGGCCGGTGGAAACAGGCTGGTGTTTCCACTGTCAATACAGTGACAGAGGTAAGCATTTAACTTTGGTTAGAAATGTAGTTGCAGTAGTAACCTTTAGACTGGTTTTTCGGCTAAGAGCAAGAGTGTTAAGCTCTATAATATTAGCACTTCCTTTAGTGCTTTTCACTGGATTTAGTTTGGGATTTCAAAACCTACTTGGAAAAACTTTAATCCTTTACCCGACTTCAGCTGAGGACAGTATAACTAAAGTATAGCTAAAACTCAGCTCTGCATCTGGTAAAGTAAAACCAAATCTTTTTTTTTTTGCCTTGCATTTTTTTGCAAGAATTCTCCCACTTGAGTCTTTTTTTGCAGACTTTTTTTCAGTGTGTCTGGCATCTTATATCTGCACTGACCTCAAATTTACGAGGACCTCTGGTTCTTTGTGTTTTCCACCTTCAAAGCCCCCTTAACTTTCCCTCTTGTCTACTTTAATAAAGTTCGCTTTTTTCTGGGTAAGTGCATACTTTGTTTTTTTTTTTTTTAAATTGTTGTGCAGCAGAAAGTTTTGGCTACATTGGTAACTCACTTTACATGTGTACTCTATTTGCCTGGCCTGAGGCGGAAGAATTTAACTTCTCTCTAGCCAAGGGCATACGCTAAGTTTCAACAGTGGGAGCAGCTTGGTGGGAGACGTATGGAATGTTTTGAGCATCAAACACTTCCTGCCTTCTGGTGAATTTTTTAGCATATTTTTTTGCCTTCTCTGCATACATTTTTGGCAGAAATGTCTTAATTTTGACCAAATAAAATAAAAGTCCTATGCTACTTTCATGATTTTATTGGGGGCGCATTCTTCTCTTGATGTGGATGTTCTTCTTTTAAAGATAAAAATGTTGGGTGGCAAAGATCTCAAACTGGTAAAATGAATGAACATATCAAACTAATCTCTAAGCTCTATGCTCACCTAGAATCTCCCAGGTAGGCTATACTGCAATAGTGGCTTAATATGAACTGTTCTCTATTAACTCTGACCCTCCATTGTCTGCCTAAACTTGCCCTACTCTGCCAAATTAAAAGACTTATTGTAACACGATACAATTTTCAAGTTCATTTACTTGTGCCTCTTACATCTTTCTCAAATACAGCTGCACCTTCTTTAAAAGTACTGACACGCCACATGCTTTTACACCCACGTCTGCAGAGCTCTCAAACTCCTCCATTAAACAAACACTTACTCATTAGTCACTCAGCTCACTTTTGCTCCTGCAGATCCCAATATTTTCCTTCCACCTCTTCTCTCTCCTCAAGTTCAAGTCTCTATCTCCTTTCCCACAGCATTTCCCACCTCTGTCTTGCCCTTCTCCTCCCCACTCACTCCTGCATTCTCAAATTTTACCTTTGCTTGCCTCTTCTCTCCTCTCACCATCAGCACTCTGTCTCTTCCCCTCTCCTCCTCCTGCGTTTGTTTACCGACGAGTGCCGATTGCTGACCCAGCAGCCTGACTGTCTCCCCACCACCTGCGTTTGAGCTGTGAGAGGCCAAGGACGGCAGGCAGGCGAAAACTCTGACGTCTTAACCTTAATCTGATGGAGGTTTTCCTTAGACAGCTTTTTACTGCTATTGTGTATTTGTTGCATTGCTTATCTGGCCAATTGTTTGAGCTCTTGTGGCGTGATAGAAGGCTGACGGGTCAAACTCATAAGCCCTGTCTGAATTGCAAATAGAGACCTGTGATCAGCAGTGTGTAATGAATTTAAAATAGCTTATTTGGGATTTTTCCCTCTGGGGTAAGCTGGCCTTTTGTAATGTGGCAGTGTTTTTCTGTATTTATCCTTTTGATGTAGCACACAAAGGTTAAACAATAAATTTAAATTAATGGAGTAAAAATTTTAAAAAGATAATGTTTTTTTTCGCCTTGTTTGCGACATGTCCAAAATTGTACCAGACAGAAATATTTCATGAACTACTGGATTGACTGCCACAGAATTTAATATAAATTTCAATTGTGCCCAAAATTATCCTAATGGTCCTGGTTTCACCAGGAGCTTGACATTTGTGGTTTGAGTAAAATTACTTGAAAACAATTAGATGGATTAGCATGACCCATATTAATGTTCACCTCAGGATCCATTGCAATCACTTTGGTGATCCCTTAAATATTCATTGCCATCGTTTGAATTTTGAAAATGTTTTTAGACATCACTGTGAACCTCAGCTGTACTTAGATATTGAACATGGTACATTGTACTTATTAACTACTAAAGCCAATAGAATAAATTTGATATTTCCTAATGAAAATCAATGTGTTTAAGGTTCAGTGTGTAGGATTAGGGGCATCTATTGGCAGAAGTGGTATACAATATTTGTAACTATGTTTTCACCACTTTATTGTCACCTGACCATAAAAATTATTGTGTTTTAGAGTACCAAACCATTCATATCTGCATTCAGAGTGACTCCTCTTCCATGGAGTCCCCCATGTTGCACCGCCACCATCACATGTTTCTACAGTTGTCCAGAAGAGACAAATTAAACACTAGCTCTAGAAAGGACCATCAGCTTTTGCAGTGTTTTTGCATTAGCTACAATAGTTCTTCTTTATGATTACATGGGAGAAGTTTCAGTTCTGCAATCTCTCTTGCCAGTAAATCCCACACACCAACTTTGCCATTGTTTTCATGTTGATGTTAGAATTTCGTACAGCCTCACAAAGCTGCCTGTATGGCTTTGAACTCTTATGTTCAGGACATACTGCCTGCATGAGAAGTGCATGTGCATTACGGATTGCAGATTGTTTTTTTGGGGGGTGCAGCTGTGTTAACAGGTTAGAGCTGCCACAGCGCCGGCGTGAGCAGTGCTGCTCAGGCATGGCATAGCTAGAGATTTTGAGTCTTGCCATTTTTTTCTGCCTAATAGTAGCAGTTTTCAGCAAAAATAGACTGTGAAAATGGTCTTTTAATAATCCTATTGATGTTACATTACCTTTTACTACAGTTTCAATAACTTCATCTGTCACAGACAAGTTTATCTGTTTTTCTCAACCTTTTCCTGTTTCTGTTTAAAATTAAAAGCCTTCTGACAAAGTTTTTGTCAACAAAATCCCTTCAGTTGTAGAAAAAGGCTTTTTATTGTGACATTTTTTATGATCATGTTGTTGAGAATGCTGAAGCTTGAAGTTTCCAGCATCACACACCTCAGGAAACCTTTCTGTATGTTTGAAACTAGCTAAACTTTAAGGGTTGATGCTCTTATTTCTGTGCAGTCTTCACTGGTCTCTACACACACACACACACGCACACGCACACGCACACACACACACACACACACACACACACACACACACACACATAATGAACACAAACTCATCACGCGCAAACAAAAGGGCCTACAGTGATTTCCTCTGAACAAAACAAGCCAGCTAAGAAGTGGACCGCTGTAAGAAGAGAGGGTACAGCTTAGGGCCAAGAACAGTGCCATAACAGCAAACAAAAGAGTAACAATAACAACAACCACAGCCCCTGAGAGCTTTCTTCTATCCTACCTGAATTATTCATGAGCCCAATACAGTAAAAATAAATATTTATATAGGCTATATTGAAAGATTTAACAATAAAATGACGTGCTGGTGGTTAAAAAAAATAGCCTCCTGTGAATATCAGATATTCACAGAACTTTTAAGAGTTCAGTGTTTGGTGGAGAGGGCCTTGAGTGCATCAACATGGAGATTTGGAGATGTCCTGTGGTGTATGTTATACGTAGTGTTTTGATTGCAAGAACAAACACACAGATGGCCTGTTGTGATGTATGAATTTAAAGTATGAATAAATATGCTTTATTATGTTTTGTATTTTGTATTTAAAGGTGCCAAAAGAAAAAAAACATACAAAAATTAACATACTTTTTTTTTTTTTTTTAAAGAAAACAATAATATTTCAATAATATTTTCCTATAACAAAAACATTAAGGGAGTATGAGCATTTCATAGCAGTGTAGATGTTGATGTGTTCTTTCCTATCTCTGACCGCTGCTATCTCTGGTCTGTGCTCGTTCAAATCCAAACTGCAAATCAAGGCCGTCAGCAGTGTGCGGGAGAAAATTAATCTTTCTAATTGAATGAACATGTTGACTTGACTATAGTCATTAAAAAACCCTCCAACACTATATCTCTGTTTAGGCTTTTATAGACTTTTATAGGCTTCAACATCGTGCTGCTGTGTGCGCAGAAAGCGTTTTGGCTGGGCGGCCAGCTTGGGGTAATGAATTCTATTAAATCATTCCCTCTCTCTTATTAAGACCACATTAAAAGAGGCCAAAATCTGGAGCAAAGTACACAGAGAGGAGGAAAAACAAACCACTCAACACAGAAAGGATCAGTCCCTTTTTTATGTTTTGGGGACAGGCTGGTCTTTTATTGGCTGTCAGCTCCCACCCCACTGCAGTAGGCAAACAGGGACATGAAAAGAAGTAAAGCAAGAGGGGGACATTTCTGTATTGAGAAGTTAGAGAGGTTCATCCGGACGTCCTGGGTGAAGCATGAGAAAGAGAGAGAGAGGGTGGAGAAGAGGGATGGAGAGAGTGTGTTTTAAGTGCGGGTTGCTTCAAATGTGTATGCATTTCAATGGGAAGGTTTTTGTTGCTGAAGTATGCACATGTATGGCTTTTTTAAGTATGAGTAGGTGTGTGTGAGACAATTTTTGGTGTGTGTGTTTACAGATGAGTCCCAGGAGGCAGCAGTTGAAACACTGTGCAGACTTGCTATTGTCAGTTTTTTCCCAAATGCTGCCAGGAAAGTTTAAGTGATAGCCTGTCTCTGTAGAACATTTCCCAGATTAGATATGAAACGCATGAAAATGCGTCACTTTTAATGTTTCTGGACGGGTGTATGTGCTGCGCAAGACTGTCTTGGCCGTGATCACCGGTTGTGTGCGTGCGTGGATTGTGATTTAGACTTTCTCATACTTTTTCTCTGTGTTCATTGGAGTTCACACATTTTCAGGAGGCGAGTAGGTGGGTGGCCAGTGCCAGAAACTTGTCATGCTTTAGCAAGTTGAAGATTTTTTTTATTGTTTGACAAGAAAAATGCTGTGCTTCCCTATTTTTTTTTGTTTCACTAGGAGCAGATTCAAAGGCAATTC